>NC_056736.1:560337460-560577460 GCF_019279795.1 Protopterus annectens
GAGTCATGTAGTTACCATAACTTGGAATCTGTGCTATCCAGTGTCATTATTCATCACAGATGGGTCTTGGATCCGTCCTTGGATCCGAGCCAGCAGAGTGAGCGACAGCTCTAGAGCTCGAGCTCCTCCCCTTCCAGGAATCCCTGTTACCCATAATCTTCAGACCAAGTTTGCTAGATAAAAATAAGGACAGTGAAACTGTCCACAATAAGGAACAACAGAACCAAACAAACCATTACTCCATGAATCCCTGTTCACCAGAAGGAGGGTGACAGAGGGTGGGAACGTGATGAATAATGACACTGGATAACACAGATTCCAAGTTTTGGTAAGTACATAACTCTTTATCTGATGCTATCCATATCATTATTGATCACAGATGGGTCAGAGTCCCCAGCTATCCATAACCCTGGGTGGTCTCAAGGAAGGACATGCCAGAGCACAGAAGAACCAAACGAAGCTCTACCCCTGGACATCAAATCTAGTTTGTAATGTGTCACAAAGGTATGAGGATTTGACCAAGTGGCAGCAGCACAAATGTCATCCAAGGAAGTCCTTGCCTAGAAGGCTGAAGTAGCAGCCACCGACCTAGTAGAATGAGCTTTATTAGACCTGCGAAGATCAATATGATTGCTTCCGTAAATGTGAGCTATGCAAGAAGTGATCCATCATGAAACAGACACCCTGGAAATATCCTTACCTTTCCTGGCATGACAGAAAGCTACAAAAAGTTGATCTGACTTCCGAAAACTCTCCGTCCTCTTCAAATAGAAACATAGCTGCCTGTGTACATCAAGGCAATGTAGTTTATACTCCCCTTTGTTTGAAAAATTAGAAAAAAAGACGGGAAGTTGAACTGCCTGATTAAGGTTAGTTTCTGAGGCTACCTTAGGAATAAATTAAGGACTGGTCCTGAGAGATACCCTATCCTTGTGGAAAACCATGAAGGGAGCCCTTATGCAAAGAGCCTGTGATTCAGAAACCCACTTGGCAGAGGTAATAGCCACCAAAAATGCCGTCTTCCAAGACAGAAGCTTAATATCACATGCCGCTGGAGGCTCGAAGTGGGGGTTGTGTCAGGGTCTTCAGCACCAACGTAAGATCCCAAGAAGGTGACAGATCTTTGAAAGGGGGCCTGAGTACGAAAATATCTTTAAGAAAAGCCTTGCACAGTCTATAAGAAACATGGGGTTGTCACTAAGGTGGAAGTTAATAATGTAGAGATAGACTGTTCGCTGACAAACGGGATGAACACCCAGTGCTGCCAAGTAAACTTGAATAAAAATAACAAAACCAGAGGGAGCAACTGGGCTGAAACAGAGTCACAAGATGAATGCAAGAACAAAATCCACAGGTTAAAATCCAAAAGATGAATGTAAGAACAAAATCCTCAGGTTAAAATCCAACTTTAATTCCACTGCAGGTCAGATAAGCGCTTTCACTCATTCATTTGAGCTTCATCAGATCACATAACAAAGACCTTCAAACACATAGGCTACATTTATACAATTGATGCATCTCCTAATGGCCTATCAAAAGCTGCTTCATGTTTATATATTCATGAGATACTTTCCACATAAAAGCTATATACATAAAAACATATAGACATACTAAGATATATAAAACAGATATAAAAAACTTTTCATGAACACTCAAAAATGCTCTAAAATATGCAGTGAAAAGATATATATTACAAAAAATATATGTATATGTATATATATCATATATAATAAATTAGACATTAGGAACCATACCGAGCGTAAGGAGAGTATGTGGATAGTCAGATTGAGAGCAGATAAGGGTTCAGGCCTCAATGAGAGAGCCTCCATTAAACCCATGTTAAATAAACGGAGGAATGTTCGCAGATTTTACAATAAATGAAGAAATATATATGTTTTTTATTATATATGTTTTTTATTATATATGATATATATACATATACATATATTTTTTGTAATATATATCTTTTCACTGCATATTTTAGAGCATTTTTGAGTGTTCATGAAAAGTTTTTTATATCTGTTTTATATATCTTAGTATGTCTATATGTTTTTATGTATATAGCTTTTATGTGGAAAGTATCTCATGAATATATAAACATGAAGCAGCTTTTGATAGGCCATTAGGAGATGCATCAATTGTATAAATGTAGCCTATGTGTTTGAAGGTCTTGGTTATGTGATCTGATGAAGCTCAAATGAATGAGTGAAAGCGCTTATCTGACCTGCAGTGGAATTAAAGTTGGATTTTAACCTGAGGATTTTGTTCTCACATTCATCTTTTGGATTTTAACCTGAGGATTTTGTTCTTGCATTCATCTTGTGACTCTGTTTCAGCCCAGTTGCTCCCTCTGGTTTTGTTATTTTTATTCAAGGTGGAAGTTAGACATAGCTGCCAACTGAAGCTTAATAGTAGAGAAGCTCGCTCATTGTTGAAACAGATAGGATAGGAATGACAAAATGTCCAGAACAGGAGAAGAAAAGGGGTCTATGTCAAGCTGACAAACCTAAAGAGAGAACCTCTTCCATTTGCTGGAAATAGAAGTTATGTCCTTACCATAACGTTCCATGTGGAGTGTTCATCTCGCCTTTGTTCTTACACATGGGTTCGGAGCCGATCCTCGGCTCCGTGTCGGCCGCTTGCAAGCTCTGCATCGAGAAGAAGCTCGAGACAACCTAATACCCACAATCCCCCTCTGCCTTTACCTCAGATCTAGTTTGCAAGCAAACCAGCAGTCAGAGAGAGAAACACTCATGCCAACATCACATATGCACAGAAACTAAGAGTCTATATATATACATATATATATATGTATACATGTCAACTATATATACAACAACTGCAATGCAGAAGCAGAATGCCCCAGACCAGGCACCAAACTGAACGTTCTTCCTAAGGGTGGGAGGGTGGGAATGTAAGAACAAAGGCGAGATGAACACTCCACATGGAACGTTATGGTAAGGACATAACTTCTATATGTGATAGTGTTCAATCTCGCCGTTTGTTCTTACACATGGGTAGCGTCCCTAGCTCCTTGTTCCTGAGGAACTCACGGAAGGACGTTCTTGAGCACAGTGGAACCAAAGGTTGCCCTGTCCCTAGAAACCTTGTCTACCTTATAATGAGAAATGAATGTATGTGGTTTAGACCAAGTGGCAGCCGCACAAATAGCATCTAGTGGTAGGCGAGCTGCATGAGCCAGGGATGTAGACACTGACCTTGTGGAATGTCCTTTGGGTTTGTGCAGAAGAGTTTGATCTGTAGAATCATAGACATAGATGATACAATCAGTTAACCACTTAGAAAGAGTTCTTTTAGTAACCGCTACTCCTTTTCTGTTATCAGCAAAGGCTACAAAAAGTTGATCAGATTTCCTGTGATCTTTTGTTCTATCCAAGTAAAACCTTAGTTGTCTGTGGATATCTAATTTGTGCAACATATACTCCATTTTATTGGAGTGATTCTTGAAGAAAGTGGGTAATTCAATGGACTGATTAATATTGTTAATAGAACAAACTTTAGGAAGGAAGGATGAATTAGTGCGAAGAGAAACTCTGTCAGAGTGAAAGATCAAATAAGGGTGTTTAATGGAGAGAGCTTGAAGTTCAGATACTCGCCTAGCGGATGTAATGGCTACCAAAAAGAGAGTCTTCCACAACAAAAATTTTAATGGGCAAGAGGAGGCTGGTTCAAAGGGGGGCAGCATCAACTTAGATAATAATAAGTTTAGACTCCAAGGTGACGTAGGAGATCTAATTGGTGGTCTAATATGAAAAGACCATTTTAAAAAGGCTTTACAAAGTCTGTGGGCCATAACAGGAGCCCCACATTCTTCCACATGGAAATTAGAAATGGCAGCCAATTGAACTCTTAATGTGGCAGGAGAAGCACCCTGATGGAACAATTCTGTTAAAAACTCTAATGTTTTATTCAAAGGGGCTATAACAGGGTCCACTTGCTGTGTATTCGCCCAGAATACAAAGCGCTTCCATTTACTAGTATATGTTTTAGTAGTGGAAGCTTTATGAGAAGCCACTAATATATTTTGAACTGCAGGCGAAAGAAGATCAGACCTGGCTAAGTTGGGAATTGGAGCAGCCAAGCTGCTAGATGGAGGGACAAGAGCGAGGGGTGGGGAGCCCCTGACGAGTGAGTCAATAGATCTGGCTCTGGGTCCAGGATCCAGGGTCCCCGAATGCAGTGTGTCATGAGGAAGGGGAACCAAATTTGACGAGACCAGAATGGGGCAATGAGGATTATTGTCCTGTGTAGGTTGTTGGCTTTCTGGAGAAACTTTGAGATCAGGGGGAAGGGAGGAAATGCATACAGGAGACCCGGGGGCCAATCGTGAATCAGTGCGTCCCTGGGGACTTCCCCTGGAGGGGGTAATAGGGCAAAGTAGCTCCTGCATTTGGCGTTCATTGGAGACGCAAACAGATCGCAGGAAGGCTGGCCCCACGCGAAAAATCTTTTTCGCAACTGACTGTTTTAGGGACCACTCATGCGGTAACAGTATTGCTCTGCTCAGCCTGTCGGCTATGACGTTGGATGACCCCGGGATGTGCGTTGCTATCAGAAAGCGACCCGTGGACTCCGCCCATTGCCAGATTCTCATGGCCTCTCTGCATAGCTGATAGGACTTGGTTCCCCCTTGCTTGTTTATGTACCAGACTACAGACATGTTGTCCCTCTGAACTGCAATAGTTCCCAGAGGAAGAAGGGGAGCAAAGTGTTGCAACGCTAGAAACACTGCCCTCAACTCTAGAACATTGATGTGCAGATTGTACTCTAAATTGGTCCATTCGCCTTGGACTGTCTGTCCCTGAAAGATGCCCCCCCACCCTATCAGGGAAGCGTCCGTGGTCACCGTAACTGTCGGAGTGGGTAGCACAAATGGTCTCCCCTTGGAAAGGTTGCAAGTCTGAAGCCACCAGTCTAGGTGTGATTTGCATGTGTTCGTTATAAGAATCTCGTGTGTCAGAGGTAGTTGTTGGAACGACCATTGTGCAAACAGTAGCCATTGTAGGACTCTCATGTGCAGTCTTCCCAAGGGTATTGCAATAAGAGAAGCTGACATGAGTCCCAAAACCTTCAGTACCAGTTTTGCTGGGGATTTCCTGGACAAAAGAAGAAGGCGTATGTGAGTCTGAAGTGAAAGTATCCTTTCTGGAGGAAGTCTTAGAATTAACTGATGTGTATCTAATTCCGCTCCTATGAATAAGATACGCTGTGATGGCTGTAGTAAGGATTTTCTGAAGTTTACGGAAATTCCGAGGTGAATACACAGTTGAAGAGTGTAGTCTCTGGCCTGTACTAGTTGACGCTGGGTGGTGGCAGAAAGGAGCCAGTCGTCCAGATACGGAAACACCTGGAATCCTAGGCGTCTCAAGTGAGACGCTACCACTGCCATGCATTTGGTGAAGACCCTGGGGGCTGAGGTCAGACCAAAGGGCAGGGCTCGAAACTGAAAGTGACTGGCACCCAGCCGGAAGCGCAAATGATCTCTGGATGCCCTGGCCATTTTGATGTGGTAGTATGCATCCTTCAGATCTATTGAGCACATCCAGTCGTCCTTCTGTAAGAATGGAAGAATCGATTGAAGCGTGACCATTCGGAACTTTTCTTTCTTGACGAAGGTATTGAGGTCGCTTAGGTCCAGAATGGGCCTCCAGTCCCCTGTTTTCTTTGGAACTAAAAAGAACCTTGAGTAAGTTCCGAATCCTCTTTGGTCCGCTGGGACTGGTTGGATGACTCTTTTTTCTAGCAGCTTTGAAATTTCTATAGCTGCTGGCTCTCACAGATGGGGCACATCTGGGAGTCTTTTCTTTGGAATGGGATAGGATAGAAATGGTATATTGTAACCTCTGGTAACCACGCTTTTTACCCACTTGTCTGTAGTTATGTTTTGCCAGGCCTGAGGGTATAAAGCTAGCGACCCGACTGCCTCCAGAGCAGGACAGTCGGGCCTCCTCTCAGGAGTGCTGGAAAGGTTTACCAGGGAGTGTATCCCTGTCACCTTGATTCTGCGGACCCCCTCTGCCGCCAGGGCGGCGTCTTCCACCTCTGCCCCCTCCTCTGCCTCTAGAAGGGGCATCACCCTGTGTGCCTGGGAAAGATCCTTGGGGTTTTCGAAACCACATTTTTCCACCACGTTGCCCTTTGGGGTACGGTCTGGATGGGGTGGAAAACGGACTCCGACAGCAGACAGAGTCTTTCCCTCCTGCTCACACCGGGTAAGGGTCTCCTTTACTTTGGGGCCAAAGAGTGGCACCGTCAAATGGGGCGTTAGTAAAGGAAGACTTGAAGGCTTCCGCAAATGAACATAAGCGCATCCAGGATTGTCTGCGAAGAGCAATCGCTGAAGCTGCTGCCCTACTCGAACCTTCGGCTGCGTAAGAGATCAGCCTCATGGACGAGTTCACAATGGATGTAAGGGTATTAAGTTGCGCTGTCACTTTCTCTGAGACAGCAGCATCTCTAGTACCCTGGAGGGTATCTCCCAACTCTTTGACTAGATCCCTCTGTAGTCGTGTAAAGTGGGTCAAATAGTTCAGGGATCGCATGGAAAAAGCCGCTGAACTAAAATGCGCTTCCCATACCTGTCCATAGTCCTAGAATCTTTATTAGAGGGATGGACAGATGAGGAAGATTCCGACATCTCCTTTTTCGTGGCCGCTGCCACCACCATAGCGTCCACTGGAACTCCTTTTGTTAAGTAAGTCTTGTCCTGGGGTGCAGTGATATACTTATTAGGCTTCCTAGGGACTGGTTCCACTGTGTCAGGAGCCTCCCACGCCCTTCGAGCAATAAGTTCCATTAATTCATCGAAGGGCGGAGTGACCCAGGAGGAGGAAGGGCGAGCACCAAATGCCTTCAGCAAGACTGACTCATCCTCAGAAGGGGGAAGGGACTGCCAGTCACCTCTCTGTTTCAGGATCTCCAATATGTCAGAAAAAGAGACATCTTCTGAAGGTGACTTAGGGGACCCTTCTGACTCATCCAAGTCAGTATCGGATGTCAAAGATTCTTGTGGAGAATCTAAGTGTCTCCTCTTACACAATCTTTTCCTAGGGACTTCTTCGTGGGGAGCATCCGAAGAAGCCTCCGAGGAAGAGGGGCACCCTCCAGGGGTGGCTGAGACACCGGTGCTCGACGCTTGGATGTAGCCCTGGGTGCAGAGGAGGGTAAGCGCCCTTTATGGGGAGGAGAGGTTGCTTCTACTGATGTGGTTTTCTGGGTAGACAACACCCTCCCCATGAGATCGAAGGCCCCGGGTCCCGAGTCGAAGAATCTCCCGGTTCGAAGAAATGGGAAGAATCCCGAGACAGGCACCGAAGGCATCGACCCGAGGACGGAGCCGAATCGATCCGCGCAGAGGCCCGAGGAAGAGTCGGAACCGAACGTCGGTTCGACTCTCGGCCCCGGAACCAAGGACAGATCGTCGGCTCCGAGACTCCGGTACGGATCCGACGGAGTCGAGGTGAGAGGAACAGACCGAGAAAAGGACGGTTCTGGACCCGAGGGCTCCACAATCAGTAGATCAACCTCTTCCGGCTCCAAAGACTGGACAGGTCTCGGAGGAGGAATGGATGGAGACAATGGGAGGCCTTCAAGTTTCGACACCAACTGGGTGGAAACCGAAATAAGTTTGGATAGGGCCGAATGCTCCAATAACGTCTGCACCACACGATCCACATCGACATCGGAGAGCTTAGAAGAAGAACGGGTCGAAGGAACCGAAGACGGAGCCGACCTCAATAGTGTCGAGGAGGGAGCTCCATCACGGTTCCAAGACTCGAGGCTCGAACTGACAACAGTTGAACACTCGGCCCCGAAGTCTGTGGAACTGGTGATCTAACTTTACTCGAAGAGCTCGGAGCCGATGACTTGGGCTCCGACGTCTTCGATTCCTTCGAGGATTTAGATGCCTGGTCTGAAGCATCCAGAGCCTCCTGAAAGGAAGGTTTTAATAACCCCCTGTCCATGAGTTTCCTGCGCCTATCTGTCATGACCCTCCCACTAAAAGAGTGACAAATTGAACAGTCCTCTTGTAAGTGGAGAGGGCCAAGGCAGTAGACACAGGAACTATGGTTGTCAGTAACTGACATTTTTTGGCCACACTGGCAACGTTTAAAACCTGATTTAATTTTCTCAGACATCTTGAAGGAAAAACAGGTAAGAGAAAAAAGGTCAAGTCCAGTAGAGAGACAAATCCAGTAAAAATGTCGAATCCGATATATGTCAGTCCGGTTGTCAAAATCGAGTAAGGGGTGGAAGGCCCCGAAAAACTCTAACAAGTTAATTAAACTTTAACGGTACCGAGTATTTCTACCTTACCACACACACATACACTATGTCACCAAATAGTACTTTTAGAATAATTTTTTTCTCAAAATAACAATAATAAAAGTTATTTCTTATCTGAAGTTGCTCGAGCTCGATCCCAGTGATGCGAACGCAGCAGCGGCAAACTAGATCTGAGGTAAAGGCAGAGGGGGATTGTGGGTATTAGGTTGTCTCGAGCTTCTTCTCGATGCAGAGCTTGCAAGCGGCCGACACGGAGCCGAGGATCGGCTCCGAACCCATGTGTAAGAACAAACGGCGAGATTGAACACTATCACATTAAACCTTTTTAGTAGAAGGCTTCTGGAGGGCCAAAATTATGTCCTTCACCAGAGAAGGCAGCTTAATTTGGCTGACAATCATTGGAACTGGAGGTACCAAGCTGTCAGCTGCAGAGATTGAAGGGTGGAAACAGAAAGCCACCATGGATGGGAGATGAGATCATGGGCAGGATCTGATATCCAGGGTGGATATTTTAGATGAGACCAGAGGAGGGAGAATCATGTCTGATGAGGCCAGGCAGGGGCAATGAGGATAAGGTGAGCCTTCAGGCGACAGGCTTTTGGTAAAACTTTGGGAATGAGGGGTGTTGGATGATAAGTACAGAAAAGTCCCAGCAGCCAATTGTGAATCAGAGCATCCCAGGGTGATTCCCCCATTGGGGGGAATCAGGGAAAAGTATTTGCTGCATTTGTGATTGATCGAGGAAGCAAACAAATCACAGCACGGAAGACTCCTTCCCTGAAAATGCTCCCACCAACAGGGAGGCATCCGTGGTCACTGTGGCCTGTGGGTGTGGAAGACAAAAGGGTCTCCTTAACTGAAGATCTTACAACCAGAACCACCAAGCTAAGTGACGCCGGCAAACTCGAGATATCTGAACTGCCAAGGACATAGGGTAACAATGAGTGGACCACTGTACCACAAGGGTTCACTAAAGCACCCCTATGTGATACCTGGCAAAGGGGACCAGCTGAATTGCCACCACCATAAAGTCGTGGGCTTGGAGAATTAGCTGGGCAGGGACACTCTCCCGATCCAGAAGGAGGAGGACTTGTTACCGAATTGTATCTACCCTGCACAGGAAAGAGCTGCAGTCTCTGACACCGTGTCCAGAAGAAGCCCTATGAATTCCAATCTCTGACAAGGGACATGATGTGACTTGGAAGATTGACTGTAATGCCCAGATTGAAATAGCTTGAAAGTGTAATCTGAGGCTACCGTTAGATGATGCCTTGTGGGAGCCGTGAGGAGCCAATTGTCCAGGTATGGGAAGACCTGAAACCCCTGCAGCCAGAGATGGGCTGCAACCACTGCCATACATTTGGTGAACATCCGAGGGGGCTGAGATGAGACCAAAGGGCAGTGCTCTGAACTGATAGTGATTGACCCCCAGCCAGAAGGGCAAGAATCTCCTGGAGCATCTGTCGATTTTTATGTGATATTATACATCCTTCAGATCCACCGAGCACATCCACTCGTCCTTACGCAGTAGCGGAAGAATGGAATGAACAGTGACCATCCGGGACT
Source organism: Protopterus annectens (assembly GCF_019279795.1). Lineage (NCBI taxonomy): Eukaryota > Metazoa > Chordata > Ceratodontiformes > Protopteridae > Protopterus > Protopterus annectens. The sequence continues at coordinate 560,347,334 of NC_056736.1, forward strand.
TTGACTTCTTGACTGATAAATTCAACTTGCTGATATCCAGAATGGGACGCAAGTCCCCATTTTCTTTTGGGGGGGAACTAAAAAGAAGCGAGAGTAAGTTCTGGACCCTCGTTGTCCCGTTGGGACCTCCTGAATGGCTGTTTTTCAAAAAGGTCTTGAACCTCTGAGAGAGTTAACTCCATTTGGCGGGGTGAAACATCTAAGAGTGGCTTTTGAATTGGGGGAGGATGTTCGAAGGTTATGCTTAGCACCCACTGGTCTGAGGTAATAGCTGCGCAAACCAGGGGGTGCAAGGAGATATGGCCCCTGACTGCCTCCAAGGCAGGACAGTCAGGCAGCACTTCAGGAGGACTGTGGGGGCTTCTATGAGAAGGGTCCTTGGGAGCCCTCATTCTGCAGACCTCCACTGCGTCTGGGGCAGTGTTTGCCATCAAATCCCCTTCCCTGGCCGGAGGAAGATTGAGTCATGCAGAACCACAGCTTTGTACTACTCCTCTGAGTCTTGGAGAAGGAATGTTGAAGATTAGAAAACTTGATCCCAACTGTCGACAAAGTCTTTCCCTCCTGCTCACTGTGGGTCAGTGTTTCCTTGACAGAAGGACCAAACAATGTAGATCCGTCAAACAGGGCAATGGTAAAGGATGTCCTGAAGTTGTCTGCAAACCTGCAAAGGCAAAGCGAGGCATGGCACCTGATAGCAATGCCTGTGCCCACCGCCTGAGAGGTGGCCTCAGCTGCATTTGAGCTCAACCTCATCGAGGCATTAGCAAGGGATGTAAAAGTGGAAACCTTCAGAAAGACCAGTTTAAGGCTCTCCGGAGGCAAAAACTCTGAGAGGGAAGAGGAAAGCTCTGACACCAAATCTCTTTGCAGCCATATGAAGTGTGCCACATAATTAGAAGTCCTCAATCTGAATGTGGCTGAGGCATACACACTTCCCAAAACTGTCGTTGCCTGCAACTCTCTGTTAGGGGGGTGGACCATACAGCTCTTTTCCGTGAGCACTTTCTTGGTGGCTGCAGCAACCACAATGGCATCCACAGGGACACCTTTACTCCAAAAAATATTGTCCTTCGGTGGGCTAAAGAACTTGTCTGCTCTCTTGGGGACCGGTTCTACTGTGTCTGACTCCTTCCACACCCTGCTGGAAATAAACTGGACCAACTCATCAGCAGGGGGAGACACCCAGGAAGAAGATGGCCCATTCCAAATGCCTTCAGGAACACAGATTCCTCTGCGGATGCAGTGGGGAGAGACCAACTGCTCCTCTCTTTCAGAATTTCAAGAATGTCCCCAAAGAACACCTCCTCGGGAGGAATGTCTGGGAGACCCATCCCCTTCCTTGAAATCCGTGTCTTCTGTGAGGGACTCACGATGAGAGTCCAGGTGCCTCCTATTGTATGCCCTCTTCCAGGGAGGCTCCTCCATCATGGGCTCAGGGGAGCACTCGGAAGAAGACTGCACCCAATGCAGAGTAATCCTCTTCTGAAGGCATTCATGACAGGGCTGACCCCGGATGGATGATGAGGATTCACCACCCTTTGTAGAACAAGGCAGTGAGGAGTCCAGAGCCGAGACAAAGGCTGCCGACCAACTGGATCCTCTCTATCACCCAGAAGGCCTTTGTCCCCACTGGGAAAGGACGACTGGGGTGGAAGGGGAGACCCTGACGCAGCACTGATATCCTAAGACGATATCGGTCCCGAGCTGTCCAAAACAGATGCCCCCAAGTAAAGGGAACGGTCTGAAAATTTCGGACCGGAACCCCCACCCTGGTGGCCCCCGTGCACCTCTCGGGACTGAGGCATCGCCAACTCCAAGGGCAACAGAGCTGAGCTAGCCAGGGACCCAGGCAGTGTGGGAATGGGAATGCTACCCGATACTGGCAGCCTCTTCTTAGACAAGCTCTGACCCTGGGGAGCCAAACTCACAGGAGTCGGATGGAAGGAGAGGAGTTCTGTAGTGGGTGAAGAGCCCCTTGGCAAATGGCTAGGGGATGGTAGCAAGCCAAGATCCATGTGGGCTTTCAGGAAGCTCCTCATCATCCAATCCATGTCTGAAGGGAGCAAACTCCTCGTAGACTTGGAGGAAACTGAAGAATGGTCTGACTGAGCTGAGAGTCTGTGGTCCCTATAAAAGGACTTACTGGAATGCCTTGGATCCGATCTTTTTAAGGGGGCTGGAAGATTCTCAATCATGATGGGCTCCAATAGAGCAGTCGGATCCAACAGCCTGGACGGATCCCAGATCACCAAGGACCCAACCGAAGGATCCGATAGAGCGGCTGGATCCGACAGGGTTTTTGATCCAATTGGATTTGAGAGCCTCCTAGCCTCAGAGGATTCGAATCTGTCTCGAAGACCCTTGAGCTGAAGCCATCAAGGCTGGACTTAGATCCGGGGCACTGGGATCTGAGAGCCTTGGCCTTTTAGCAGGAAAGTCCCGAAAGGAAGAGGGCTTCATCTTGGGCTCTGATGGGGTATTGTAGAGAGAGCCTGAGAACAGGGGACCACCTTTAGCCAGCCCTTTTAACAAGAGCTCGTTCCTATGGTGTAGGAGAGCCCTAGGGTTGAATTCTGCACAAATGTCACATTCAACCTCTAAATGGGGCTCTCCTAGACAGTAAACACACTCCTCATGCGTATTGGCGGAAGCCAACTTCTGACTGCATGAGGAGCAGTGTCTGAAATGTGGGTTTTTCAGACCTACCCTTAATACAAAAACAACCCCCCAGCACACCCACACACACACACACAAACACACACACGCAAACACACACACACACACACACACACACACACACACACACACACACACACACACACACACAAACTACCTAACCCAAAGAAAAGGTAAAGGAAAGTAAGGAAAGCTAACCAGAAGGGAAAGGGTGGGAAAAACCCTAAGGGACTAGAACAACGACTAATGGAGGGGAGGGAAACTAAAACTAGCCTAAAAACTAACTACCAAAGAGAAAGATAGAAGAGGGAAGAGAAAAAAAATCCAATTTTAAACTACTTATCTGACATTTGAGCTCGAGCCGCAGAAGACACGTCTGCTCACAATTTGCGGCAAACAAGATCTGAGGATTATGAGTAGCAGGGGTTCCTGGGAGGGGAGGAGCTCGAGCTCAGGAGCTGTTGCTCACTCTGCCAGCTCAGATCCGAGGACGGATCCAAGACCCATCCATGATTAATACTGACATGGATAGCATCAGATCTGATTGTTTAAGTAAGGTGTAGACAAGGAGCTGTCTTCTTGTAAAAACAAAAGTGCTTCTTTCAAGTCTAAATATAAAAAGTTCAATGCAACAGCTGAAGTCAACATTTCTGAAATAAGGCCACACAGACAGGAATTCTTTCTCCTACCTACAGACATAAGGAGATAGGGGGACTATTGTTTGAGAGACCAGTAATCACATAATGACAAAATCATGATGATGAGACGGCTTCAAAGTCATGCAAAGTTAAAATGTCATATATTGTCCCAAGCAAAACTAAATTTATCTAATACCTTTAATTACTTAGTTTTAGACTATGAAAGTACAAAGAGTACAGCCCTGAATGGCTGAACTATGAACTGAAGGGAACTATTTTCTGGAGGAATCTTCACCCTATCTAAGAAAGTCCTCTACAGTGGGTTAACTGTTTGGGCTTCCTCCTTTGCTTTCCTCAATTATTTTTTTCTCTTCTGATGCTTCTCTCAGGGGTATGTATGCCACCTGCTGACACATGCTATGACATCACACACTAGGCTAGGATAGCATGCAACCCCTGTGGCGCTCAATCTGACCTCTATTCAATGAGCAGACTGGGGGGGGGGCAAAAATACAAACGCATACAATCAAAGGTTATGTACTCAGCATAACTGCGCATCTGTGTTGTCCATTTTCATTCTTCCTCCACAAATTAATAGGTTACTGATCTGATCCTTCAATCCGACTTGACCTCATACTACAGACTTGGGATCCAGCTCTCGAGCTCCTCCCTCTACCCGTAATACCCTAGTCCATCCCCAATACCTCAGACAGAGTTTGCTGCCACAAAGCATTCACTACTTAATAAAACAGGAAAAATAGATAATAAAGTAGGGCTCAAACTCAGAACTAGAAGTTCCAACAAAAGAACAATCAGAGCACTCCAAAAGATTACAGGAAAGGGAGAGGGAGGGAAGTTGTGGAAAAATGAAAATGGTCAACACAGATGCATATTTATGGTGAGTACGTAACATTTAAATCTGATGCTGTCCATTTCATTCTTCTTCAACGAATAGGACAGAGTCTTCAGCTATGTAAATCTTGGGTGGCCCTCATGGAAGAATATTCCAGAGAACCGCTGAACCAAAGGCAGCTCTGCTTCTAGAAATTAGGCCCAGTTTGTAACGCTTAGCAGAGGTATGAGCACTGGACCATGTGGCTGCTGCTCAAATATCATTCATGAAGTTATTGACCAAAAAGCAGATGAAGTGGCCATGGATGTAGTTCAATTGGATTTAGATGTTCTTAGCAGGGAAAGGCCCCATTGAGAATTAATCTAGGAAATGCAGTTAGTTATTCATCTGACCAATGTAACTTTAGAAAATGGAGAACCTAGCCAACTTGGTGAAAAGGAGATGGGCAGCTGGTCTGCTTTCCTGAATTCCTTTGTTCTATGTAAATAGAAACATAATTATCTATGCACATCCAGAAGATGCAGCATATATTCTCCTTTGTTTGAAAAATTTGGAAAGACGACTGGTAAATGAATGGTTTGGTTTATATAAGATTCAGAAGTCACTTTAAGTAAGAAAGAAATGTTGGTTCATAAGGTAATCCGTCTTTATGAAAAACAATTTAAGGAGTCTTAGATGAAAGACCCTGGAGTTCAGAAGTGGAAGTAAGAGCCACTAAAATGGCTGTTTTCCAAGACAGATAATTTAAGTCAGTTTTTGCTGCAGGTTCAAAGCCTTTCTGAGTCAAATCTTGCAGTACCACTGTTAAATCCCAGGAGGTGATGGATCCTTTACTGGACTTCTAAGCAGGAAGGTGGAAGGTGCTTTTTAAGAAAGCCTTACATAACTTGAAAGCAGCCAAGCCATGCTTTTTGTCCCCTGAATGAAAATGGCTGACAGCTGTACTTTGATCATGGAAAAACTAGCGCCTTCCTTAAACAGAGAAGCTAGAAAGTGTAGTACAGCAGAGACAGGGGCAGTAAAAGGGCCAGTGTTGTTTTTTTGAGCCCCAAAAGATAACCTTTTCAATTTACTCTTGTAAATCCTTTTACTGGAGTCTTTTTGTGAGGATAATAGTATGGTATATACTGGGGAAGAAAGCCTGGGGTTGGCTGGCTATCAACGGAACTGGAGAAACCATTCTGTTAATTTGAAGGCTTGGATATTGGGGTGATTCATCCCCGAGGGATGTGACAGAAGGTCTGGACTTGGATCCAGTATCCAGGGAGGATAATGAAAATGAGATCAAAGAAAGGGGAATCACACCTGGTGAGGACAAAAAAGGGGCAATGAGGATGACCAAACACCTCAACCGACTGGCTTTCTTTAAGAATTTTGGAATCAGAGCTATGGGGCATAGACGTAAACAAGACTGGAGGGCCACACATGGACTAAAGCATCTCTCGCTGATTCCCCCTGAAGGGGGGATCAGAGAAAAGTACCTGCTGCATTTGTTGTTGTGGGGAGATGCAAAGAGATCGCAACTTGGTTGGCCCCAATGGCAGAAAGTTTTCTCCACCACTGATTGATTGACAGTCCACTCGTGAGGCATCAGAATGAGCCTGCTGAATTTGTCCACTAGCACATTGGTTTTCCTTGGAATGTGCATTGCTACTAGAAAATGGTTGGATGAGATCACCCATTGACTCACCCTCATTTCTTCTCAGCAAAGGGGGTAAAGACCAAGTTCTCCCTTGTTTGTTGATGTACCAGACCGTAGACATATTGTCGGTTTGAACTGCAATGGTCCCTAAAGGAACAGCATCTTGAAATGCCTGCAACATTAAAAGGACTGCTCTCATCTCCAGGACACTGATATGCAGATTGTTCTCTTGAGGGATCATGTGCCTTGGACTGCCTTTGTTGTCTGACTGTTCCCACCAGTGAATATGGCGTTTGCATATTTGAGTATGTTTGACTAGAAATGATACGGGCTGTCAAGGAAAAGACCATTGAATAACTAGAACCCATTGAATGACATGCGTAAAGTAGAATGCTAAAGGGATTAAAACTATGGCTGCTGCCATGGAATCTAAAGCTTGTAGTCTGGCAGGAGGAACAGGATGGGATAGAATTTGATGAACCTGAGATCTGAGTGAGTATACATGGTGAGAAGGCAAGGAAACAATATGAGCTGTTGTGTTCAGATGGACACCAATAAACTCCAGGCTCTGTACTGGTGTCAGTTTTGATTTGGCAAAATTATCTGTTATACCTAGTGATTGACAAATCTGGAGCAAAGTGTCCCTGAACTGCCCTAGGAGATGCATGTTTAGAGTGGTGAGAAGCCAGTCATCTAAATATGGAATCCTTGTAGTCTCAGATGAGCTGCTACCACTGCCATACACTTGGTAAACACCCTGGGGGCTGTGAAGTCCAAAGGGCAGGGCTCTGAACTGGTAGTGACTGGCTCCCACCGAAAGCGTAAGTGTCTCTGGGAGCACCTCTCTATTTTGATGTGACAGTACACATCCTGAAGATCTAAGGAGCACAGCCAATCATCCTTATGTAGACAAGGTAGAATAAACTGAACCGTGACCAATCGGAACTTTGATTTATTCACAAATCAGTTTAATTTGCTTAGATCCAAACTGGGCTCAGGTCTCCTGTCTTTTTTGGTACTAAAAAAAAGCTTAAGTAAGTTCCGAATCCTGTTTGGTCTGGTGGGACCTCCTGGATGACTCTTTTGTCTTAGCAGCTTTTGAATTTCTAGTGCTGCAGCTTCCCTCTGACTGGGTGGAACATCAGGGAGCTTCCTTCTTTTGGAATTGCGAATCTGGGAAAACAAAATGAAGTAACCTCTGGATATTATTTTTAGCACCCAAGTATCTTTTGTTATAGCAGCCCAGGTTTCTAGGTACAAGAATAAACATCCCTGACTACCTCCAGAGGTGGGCAGTCAGGCAGCACTGCAGGAGCACTGAAAGGGTCTATCCAGAAAGGAATCTCAAGAACCCTGATTTTGCAGGCCTCCGCTGCCACGGGGGTGTCGTCTTCTGTTCTCCTCTCCCTCTGAAGGAGATGTCTCCGCTTGAGTCCTGGAAAGGCCCTTGGGATTTGTGGAACAACATTTTCTTGTCACCTCTCTGATTTCTTGAAAAAGATCGCTGAGGGGTAGAAAATGTAATTCCTACAGCAGACAAGGTCTTTCCTTCTGGTTCACTGTGGATAAGCATTTCATTTACAGAAGGGCCAAACAAGGATGTTCCATCAAAAGCAGCACTGATAAAAGAAGACCTGAAAGGTTCTGCAAAGTCGCATAATCTCATCCAGACATGTCTCCTTACAGCAGTGCCCGAAATGGAAACCTTAAGGCACCTTGTGCTGCATGAGAGATTAACCTCATGGATGCATTGGAAATGGACAAGATAGTAGCCAGCTGAGAACATGATCTGTTGAAATTCTCTGCATACATGGACTACAAGAGAAAGTTTGATAGTTCTTTTGTCAAATCTCTCTGTAGTCTTGTAAAGTGTGCCAGGTAATTCAAAGACCTCAAGGTAAAGGTCGGTGAAGCAAATACATGCTTTCCAAATCTGTCCAGTTCCCTAGACTCTCTATTGGGGGGTGGGGGTGTGGACAGAAGAGCTCTGCTCTGCTAGCTGTTTTTTGGTGGCTGCCGCCACAATCATTGCATTGATAGGGACTCCTTTACTCCAGTGGAGTTTACCTTTTGGAGGGGCTAGAAACTTGTCCAGGCAGCATGGTATATGTTCAACAGAATCCGGCTTTCTCCATGCCCAGCGAAAGACTAGGTCAATGAGCTCATCAGCTGGGGAATCACTCAAGACGTAGATGGGTCAGTACTAAAAGCCTCCAGAAATACTGACTTGTCAAGAGAAGGATTATCTGTGAACCAACCACCTTTCTGCTTAAGGATCTCTAAAATGTCTCCAAATGAGACATCATTAGGTGGCGGTCTGGGGGGAATCCTTCCCCTTCCTCAAAATCAATATCTTCAGTGAGAGATTCCAAAGGGGAATCTATGTGGCTCCTATTGCACATTCTCTTCCAGTGGACCTCCTCACGGGGATGTTCTGGGGAGGTGTCCAAACAGAGGGGAAGCTCTTCAATGGAAAATGACTGGAAGCTAGGTGGAACTGGCTGCCCCTGTGGAATATGTCTGATGGAATCAGAGCTCAGAACCATAGAGGGAAGAGGGATAGGATCCGAGGGAGGCTGAGAGATGGGATTCCTAGAATGAGAAAAGACTCTTTCCACACTCTCCACAGGGGCCACTCACACCAGAGGCGAATGTTCCAGCATGGGTCGATCACGACTCCAACCTGATCAGTACCTTGAGGATGGAACCAGAGCCAAGCTATCTAATGCCGAGGCTCAGAAAGGACAGGGATGGATCCGACATAATTGGAGTAGACCCCAGCCTACAGATCCGATCCCAACGCTTCAGCTCTGGGATTAGTCATGATCAAAAGGAATAGGAACAGAACTGATCAGGGATACTGTCAGAGTTGAAGAAGGACTTCTCTTTGGATCCGACACTGGAACTCTTGGAACAGTCTGATTCTGAGGTTCCAAATCCAAAGGATGGATCAAAGAAGGAGATAAAACTGTGTTGGTAGTGATATGAAAACTCACAGATCCAATGGGGGACGGAGCCGAGACAACCCCCATCAGGATTCTGAGCTCCAAGGAATTTTCACATCATCCAATCCATATCCACTTCAAAAAGACTTCTGGAGGACTTGAGGGTTGAAGTAGTAAATTGAGGTCTGGAATGCTTTTTATGTGTCTGCATAAAAGGAGAGTGGAGCCAAGGGGAGATAGGGTCTATCATAAACTCTGGTGAATGAGTCCTTGGTATGTAAGATGTACTAGGCTTAGGATCTGGTGATTTAGGATCCATAATCTGGGAGGCAGGAATTGGTGAAATAATAATGGGATTCGAAGGCTTAGGATCCAAAAGCTTTGGGTACAGAGTCTATCTTTTCATGTCTGACAAACTCAGATCTGAAGATTTTTGAACTTTTAGTGGTGGCTCTAAGGAAGTCTTTACAGACTTCGGAGGTGAACACTTCCTGTGCTCTGACAGAACTTTTAAAGACTTACTGGGGGTTTGAGCCCTTGAAGAGGAGGGAGGAAGCAAATCTTTAAGTACAAACTTACTACACCTGTCAGCTATGGCTCTTGAATTAAAACCTGCACAAATACTGCAGGTTGTATTCAAATGAGTTGCACCTCACCAATAAACGTACTCCCTGTAGGCAGCCGAGATAGGGATTTTATGCCCACAGGAAGTGCATTTCTTGAAACCTGTCGGCTTGTCAGTCATGACAGAATAATCCACAGAAAAAATAGAAAGTAGCTAAAGCAAGGACAGATTTTTTTTAAAGGATGGAAAATACCACCAACAGTAAAAAAAGAATACCCTATTTAATAGGGTAGGTGTTACAGAAAACAGAAGGAGGGCAAAATACCAACAATGCTATGTCCGACAGACTACTACAAAAATAGTAGGAAACTTAACACAGGAAAAAACGAAAACTAAGAGGAAGGTTCAAAATATTAATACTTAAAGTAAAATATATAGAAAAGAAAGAAATACTGAGTAAAAGGAATTAAACTTACTCATTTACAACTACATAAATGGTAAGTAAATGCTGCAAGAGAAGGGTCCCACACCTACGCGTGATGGTGTCAAACGAGATCTGAGGTATTAGAGATGGACCTGGGCATTATGGGTAAAGAGAGGAGCACAAGAGTTGGATCCAAAGTCTGTAGTATGCGGACAAGTTGAATCCCATGACTGGATCCGTAACCCATTTGTTTGTTGAGGAAGAATGAAAAAGACAACATCAGACATATTGGTCAATATCAGCTCTTAAAAAAATGAAAATTAGTGACTTTTTTCAACACTTTTATGGAGGTAGTGCTGGGAAAGGGAGCTTTGCTCCTAAAATCCCTCCTAATTTTACATAATCAACTTCACGGTTGAACCAACAAGAGAAAAGGGGTCAAGCTGGGAAAAAAGTTTGATGAAAAAGGAATTCACCCACCTGTCACATTCTCATAAAAAAGAAGTTATGTTCCTACTATGACGTTCCATCTGTGTCGTCGATCTTCATTCATTCTTGACAGTTGTGTCCCGGTTCCATCCATGGAACTGACTCAGCCGTTGAAACAAGCTCACACCAGCCACAATCTCTCGAGTTAAGGTTACCCAAAGTACCTCTCTTCCCTTCCCTTCAGACTGAGTATGCCATAGAAAACAAAAAGCGAAAGCTTTGTCTGAGCAACTGCCCTAATACTGAACCAGGACTAGTTCTGGACCACCAGGAGCCTTGGGAGGGGGTAGGAGGGTGGGATGTCAAGAATGAATGAAGAGCGACAACACAGATGGAATGTCTGATGTTGTCGATCTTCATTCATTCAAAATAGTTGGGACAGAGTCCCTAGCTACTTTATGTCCCGGGAGGCCCTACGGGAGGATATTCCTGAGCAACATAGAGCCAAAGGATGCTCTTCCCCTGGAGATCATATCTAATTTGTAATGAGGGATAAAGGTATGAGGGGTAGCCCACGTAGCTGCTGAGCAAATGTAATCCATGGAGGCCCTAGAATGAAAGGCCACTGAAGTGGAAACTGACCTGGTAGAGTGAGCCTTGACTTCAGTTGATAGACTCATTTTATTTTGATGATAAACAAAGGTGATACAATCTCTCAACCATTTCAACAAGGTAACTTTGAAAACTGGTTTGCCTAGTCGAGGACTTGAAAAGGACAGAAACAGTTCGATTTCCTGAAGGATTTCGTTCTGTCCAAGTAAAAAACGTAATTGTCTGTATACATCCAACAAATGCAAACACTAATTCCTTTGTTTGAAAAATTTGGGAAGAAAACTGGCAGGTCAATGGACTGGTTAATATTTGAGTCTGAGACAACTTTGGGTAGAAAGGAGGGGTTAGTCTTAAGTGATACTCTCTATTTCCAAAAAATGATGCATGGGCGCTTTACACACAAGGCCTGCAATTCTAATATTCTCCTGGCTGAAGTGATGGCTACCAGGAATAAGGTCTTCCAAGATAAAAATTTTATGTCACAGGTGGCTGCTGGCTCAAAGGGCTGATGAATCAAAGTTTGTAAGACTAAAGTCAAATTCCACAGTTCAATGGGCTCTTTAAAAGGTGGCTTTAAATGTATATCTCCCTTTAGGAAGGCTTTGCAGAGGCAGTGAGATATCAGGGAATAATCATCAAAGCCATTATGGAAATCTGAAATAACTGCTAAATGAACTATAGTAGAAGCTGAAGCTCCTGATTGGAATAAAGTTGATAAATATTCAAACACCATATTAATCAAGGCTGAAAAGGGGTCTAGGCTTCTCCTTGAGACCAGATCAGATCACAAATCTGTTCCATTGTTTCCTGGTGGATGGTTTATGGGAAGCCAGAAGTATCTTTTGTACTGGGGAAGATACATTATTCTGCCTGGCAATTACCAGAAGTGGAGGTACCAAGCGGTCAGCGTGAGGGTTGATAGGTTGGGATGGACCAGCCCCTGCGGATGAGACAGGAGCCCCAGAGTTGTGTCCAGCATCCAGAGATGGTGAACTAGGTGAGGCCAAAGAAAGGGGAACCAGATTTGATGGGGCCAATAGAGTGCAATGAGGATCACTTTGCTTTTCAACCTTTGCACTTTCTTCAAGAACTGGGGTATTAGGGGAATGGAAGGAAAGGCATAAAGCAATCCCAGGGGCCAATCGTGCAGTAGAGCATCTGTCGGGGACTCCCCCTGAGCAGGGATTAGGGTAAAGTAGCTGCTGCATTTGTGGTTTGTGGGAGATGCAAACAGATCGCAGTAAGGCTGACCCCAATGACAAAAGATCTCCGCCGCTACTATTGGATGGAGAGACCACTCATGAGGCAAGAGAATACATCTGCTCAGTTTGTCCGCAATCAGGTTGGAACTCCCAGGAATGTACATTGCCATCAGAAAGCAGCTGGAGGTTATCGCCCATTGTCATACCCTCATGGCTTCCCAATATAGCGGATAGGATCTGGTTCCTCCCTGTTTGTTGATGTACCAGACAACGGATATGTTGTCTGATTGGATAGCAATTGTCCCCGATGGAAGGGCAGACTGAAATGCTTGCAACGCTAAAAGCACCGCTGTCAGTTCTAGGACACTGATATGCAAACTGGCTTCTAAGGGGGACCAAGTGCCTTGGGCTGTCTTTTCCTGAAAATGCCCCCCACTCCCAACCCATCAGGGATGCATCCATGGTCACTACAGCCTTGGGCTGAGGGGGTGAAAAAAGTGCAACGCCATAACTCCTCCTCTGGCTTCATCCAACAGTTCAGATCCTGCTTGCATCGATTTGTTGCGGATAGGATAAGACATATGGTGAGTTAACAGAGACCACTGTGACACTATGAGCCATTGAAGCAGCCTCATGTGGAATCTCGCCAGGGGAACTAGGGTGATTGTCTCTGCCACTGACCCTAGTAATTGTAAGACTAAGCGAGCTGGGACTATGTCTTCAGAGAGTATCGCTTGGAGCTGTGACCTAAAACTTTGTAATCACTGAAGAGGTAGAGCAACCTGACAGGATCTTGTGTCAAATGTTGTTCTGATGAATTCTAGTTTTGCGTGGCTTCCAGATTTGACTTTTCCTTGTTTATTGAAATGCCTAAGAGCTCTGCCAGTTCCAGAGTGCAGTATAAGGTATGAAGCAGTAGATGCCTGGTGGGGGTGGTAAGGAGCCAATTGTCTAAATACAGAAACACCCGGAATCCTTGCAGTCTCAAATGAGCTGCTACCACTGCCATGCATTTGGTGAACACCCTGGAGGCTGTGGTGAGATCAAAGGGCAGTGCAGGAAATTGGTAATGACTGGCTCCCAGCCGGAAGCGGATATATCTTCTAGAGCACTTGTCCATTTGTTTGTGGTAATACGCATGCTGATGATCTGTAGAGCACATCCAATCATCTTTCTCCAGAAAAGGAAGGACAGACTGAACCATGACCATCTGGAATTTTGTCTGTCTGACAAACGTGTTCAAGATACTGAGGTCTAGAATTGGCCTCTAGTCCCCTGTCTTTTTTAGCACTAAAAAGAATCTTGAGTAAAATCCAGATCCTACTTGGTCTGTTGGGACTGTTTGGATGACTCTTTTTCTGAGCAGCTTTTGAATTTCTTGAGCTGCTTCATCCCTCTGACTCGGTGGAACATTGGGGATTTGCCTTTGTGGCCTTGGATAAAGACAGAAGAGGATATGGTAACCTCTGGTAATTATTGTCTGCACCCAAGAATCTGATGTTATTGAATGCCAGGCCAAGTGGTCCAAAGAGAACATTCCCCCCGACTGCCTCCAGACGTACGCAATCGGCTGCTCCTCAGGAGCGCTGGTAGGGTTCCCCAGAGAAAGAATCCCTGGAACCCTGGTTACGCGGGCCCCCTCTGTCACAGGGACGGGCATCTTCCTGATGAGTTCCCCACTCTGCCCCGGGGAGAAAACTCACCAGGTGTGTCCCAAAAAGGCCCTTGGGATTTCCTGAACCATATCTTCCCATTCCTCTGATTCCTGGAACAGGGTCTTTGAGGAGCGGAAAAATGTACGCCCACAGCAGAAAGTGTCTTTCCATCCTTTCCACACCTGGCTAATGTGTGTTTAAATTTTGCACCAAACAACAAGAAAGCGTCAACGGAAGCAATGATGAAGGAAGACTTGAAAGGGTCCACAAAGTCAGACAAGCACATTCAGGCGTGACGTCTCATGATAACCCCTGCACCCGCTGCTCTGGCCACCCCTTCAGTTGTATGTGCAATCAACTGCATGGAGGAGGTTAAGAGACAGATGTTAGGGTCGCAATCTGGGAGGCAGCTTTGTCACATATCTCGTCAGACACTGCTCCTGCTTGGGTTCCTGAGAGCTCAGAGATCAGGTCCCTTTGAAGACGGGTAAAATGTGCCAGATAATTCAACGAGAATGGAAAGGTCATTGAAGCATAAACCTGCTTCCCTAATCTGTCCAATGTCCAAGACTATCAGTCTGGAAGACAGACAGTAGAATTCTCCTCTGCGAGTTCCTTCTTTATGGCCGCAGCCACCACCATAGCATCTACCGTTAAACCCTTCGATCAGCAGAGTTGATCCTTTGGGAGGACAGTATTTTGTCTGGTCTCTGGGGGATTGGCTCTATGGTGTCAGGGGCCTTCCAAGCACGCTGCACGATGAGCTTGACTACCTCATCTGCAGGATGGGTCACCCATGAAGTAGAAGGTTGGGCACAGAAAGCCTGTAGGAAAACAGATTTCTCGGCGGAAGGGTTGGTGGGCTTTCAGTCACCCCTCTGCTTTACAAGTTCTAGGATGTCTCCAAAGGAGACATCTTCAGGGGGCAACCGTGGAGACCCTTCCCCTTCAATGAAGTCTGTATCCTTGGTGAGAGGTTCTTCCGGAGAATCAATGTGCTCCCTCTTGCACAATCTCTTATGAGGTGGCTCATCAAGGGGGAGGTCTGAAGAGGACTCCAAAGAGAGGGTACCCTGCAGCAGGATGTTTTGCTGCTCCTGTGCCCACTGCCCCAGTGTAGTAGACTGTGACAGCTGCGAACAAGAGGGCACATAGATATGACAAGCTGACATTGAGGGTGCCAACTGTGAGCCTGCTGAGTGGAGAGCTCTCTCCATAATCTGAAAGGCAGGCCCACCTGAAGAGGGATGGGAGCCCGGAACCAAGAAAGACAACCTCGGAACCAAGGTCACACCCTGCTTCAAAGAGTCCACCCCTAGAGGAGCTCAGAACTGTCAAAGCAACCGGAACCGTAGACGGTGCTGCGGAAAAAATTGGTGCCGTACTAGGGATTCTGGAGCCGACAGCCAAGTCACGGTCTCATGGGTGGGTCAGCTCCGACTGAGCCGAGGTCCACAGTGTGGGCTCAGGCACCAAGGTGAGATCCACCATTGGTACAAAAGAAGTTGGCACCAAAAGAGGTGTCGGCATCGAGGGCTCCAAATCCTGCAGGGAGGTCGAAGGAGGAAGATAAGTTGGAGTCTGTGAAGAAAAACCTCAGCTCTGGGCGGGAGGGAGGACCTAGATGGTGTTGCAATACCTCTGGCCGCCAAGAACTGATCTACCAGTCTAACTACATCAAGCTCCGAAAGGCTCCTGGTGGAATGAATAGACATCCCTGAGGGAGATTCAGGATGATCAAGAAATGGACTAAGCTGCTGACCAACAAAGGGGTGAATGGCTGGGGAATATCAAGTCTTAGGTAGGGATTCAACTTCAGCACTGTACCAAAAACTTGTGTTGTGGTGGAACTGAACAGTTTTGTAGGGGAAACTATTGTTGGTGCTGAGAGGGTCTGAGGTACCGTTGAAGGGGTCGGTACCGTGGCAACTTTAGTTGGATCTGTGGAAATAGATGGCACAGTGGAAGGGGTCACAGACTCTGGTGCCGAGACAGTTGTCTGTGACAATTTCAATTGTTTAGGCTTCGGTTCCTTGAAAACCTGGCTTTTGGACAATTTTGGTTCATGAGACTGAGGAGATGCTGGAACCGAGTGGCTCCTCTTCTTTGATTCTTTCTTAGGAGGTTTTGACACCTCCACCTCAGACAAAGCTTCTGAAAAGGATTTTTTTAACAACCCCTTTAAAATCAATTTGTTTTTATGCTCTGCTACGGTCTGGGCAGTAAAGTCCTTACAGAGCTCGCACTGAGGCTAGATTTGTAAGTGTGGCACTCCTAAATAGTACATGCAGGAAAGATGCCCACCAGAGTTGGGCATCTTCCTGCCATATTTGTCATAGTGTTTCAATTCTGTGGTACGTTTTTTGTCAGCCATTATCAGATAATCACACAAAAAAAGAACAGCCATTCACGTGATCACACACTGACACGCACAATAATGGGGAAAAACAAAGCAAGTGAAAGATTTTTTTTTTAAAGCATACCCACAATGGTAGCCCAAGAAATACCCAGAAGGGTAAAGAGAGGGAAGAAGAAAGGGGAAAGAATACCAGTAATGGTATTTGAGAGTTACCAGAGGTAAGAGGAAAGGGAAGGGCCTACACATCAACTATGGTATGGAATAAAATGCCAAAAAGGTAAAAAGATAGATAAAACAACAGTCACACCCTAATTCAGTAATATAAATTAAAGCAAACAAGAAATATCAAGAGGAGGGCTATAAAGGAAAAAAAATTATCGAGAAATGTAAGAAAAATATAAACACTTAGCTTGAGAGCATGGCCTGACGCGTCTTGAAACTCTACGCGGCAAACAAGATCTGAAAGGATGGGAAGAGAGACACTATGGGTAACCTTAGCTTGAGAGTTTCTGGCTGGCGTGAGCTTGTTTCAACGGCCGAGTTGGTTCCAAGGATGGACCCGGGACCCAACTGTCATGAATGAATGAAGATTGACAACATCATATTATATACCTTCCCAAGTTACAAGTAATTCAATACATAGACAGTAGTTGAATGGGGCCATCCGAAAAAGGTGAAGTAAGAGGTAATGGCTGGAGCACAAGAAGTACCCATTGTATAGGGTTACCTCAAAGATCAGCTAATACAGTGAGTAGATATATTATACTGGTCAGCAGGAGCCTGTGCAATGTGGGTTAGTAGTTGAAAGGAATCAAAGCAGTAACTGTAAACCTTCCAAAAAGATACAGCCAGAGACTGTCAAAACCAAAAAGCTTAGGTGGCAAAATCCTGTAACACCAAATTTCCAATGGAATCCCTGAACCTGGAGTCTTAGACTAACCAATACTGCCTTTTGAAAGTTTGAACCAACAATCAAGTGACTATTGCATAAATGTCATGGAGATATTAGTGACTAAGCATTAGAAATAGCCATATCCTTGATGAAGTATTCTTTGACAGCAGCATTTTCTAATGGGCAGTTATCCGCCTGATGGCACAACATACTGTGGTTGTCATATGTAGTTTAATGTACTCATCCCATCCACACTCCATATCCCACAGATAACAATGTTTTTGAATCTGTGAAATTGTTCTGCACTTTTTTCTATTTCTGGCTTTAAAAGTTCTTCCAAAATATCAAAAATCTGAAAACATACAAGTGAATTTTTTAACAAGAAACCGAAGTCAAAATACCTACTAAAGCCCATACACTTTTCTGTTCTTTTACTCTCATACTGCTCAAAAAAGAAAATAACATCAATGTGCATTGCAAAAACAAACTGTTCTACACTTTAATGACAAATGACTCTGATGCTTTCTTCTGAAATGTCCAAAGGTTTAAAAGTTTTAACCAAACAACACATCTGTTAAACTACACAGCCTTAACGTTTATTTGTAATTTATACACTATGCCTTCTTCCCCATCTGGAATCTTATCCTGAATCCTTAGCTTTCACAGCAGTGAGAATGCTGGAGTTACTGTCTTCCCACTTCTCAGTTTGGCTGTAGTGCACTCAGACACACACTATCTGAAGATTTATCAGTACATACTGCTAGAATCTGACACGTTTGGCAATCCTTCTCTTTCCCCTAAATGCTCTATCATCTCTGACAAGGAAATGGTGGCTTGCAAATCCTTTACTGCATCCATGGCTAGAAAATCTTGAATATGAAGTTCATCCTTGGGATTATCAAAAAATAATGATTATGGTTGTGAAGACTGGGGAAGATGGGTGAAGGCTGCCAGCCTAGCCAAAAATAATTTGATACATACTTCTATAATTTGTAAATATAAATGTAAAATACAGCCTTGTTTCTTAAATGAAAGAAAACACAGAAAAATGTGAAGTTTAAGATTGTAGCAACATTGCCATATGCTGTAAGGAAAACTTAAGCCAAATTTCACATCTGTTCTTTTGAAGTTAAAATTATGTCTTGTATACCCTTTGATCTAGATAGTGGTGCTGAAGAGGCTAGCTGAACACATTATTTCTATTGTTTTAACTTAAGGAATAATTACTAGAGTGTACATGTGAAATGTCTTTTATTGTAGTTTCCTGAGCAGGTGTTAGATTGTTAAATAATGTAGCCTGTTGGCTTGGGAACTCCAAACTAAGTGTCAAAATGATGCAATGTGTATACTGGGAAAACCTAAGTGTCAAAATGATGTAATCTGGGAAGGCCCAGCAGAAATGTTAGTGATTTTAAACTATTGCTGAGAGGGACTGTAAGCATTCTGTCTTGATATCCAACCTCAGCACTGCCTTGCTCTATGAAAGTAAGTTACTTTAGAAGTATGTTTTCTTGTAGAAATAGCTAGGACTATAAAGATTAGACTTAAGTGTTTTTCTGTTATATCAGAACTTTCCTACTGTATTGTTTTAAGTTTCTGTGTGATCTCTGAACTCATGGATAGCACTGTGGTGTAGTAGTATTGTCTTGTGTTTTTAATTATTTATTATTAAATATTTTAAAAACCTTTTACGTGTGGCTGGTTTGTGTAGAGTTAAGTTAGGTGCTAGAGTACATTGCTTATTTATAGAGTTTATTGTACAATGCCACTCTAATAAGCCTTAGACTGATTAGTCACACTTACCAATTGGATAATAATAATGCACAATAATAATTGGACACCCTTTTAAGGGCCTTTGGGTAGCTGGTAAGTATTAGCTGGTGGTAGCAGTAATTACTACATATAGTCTGGGTAAAGGGGCACAGCTGGAGAATCTGTGTCAGCCTTTCACAGGAGTGTCTGTGAAGTTGTATAAATACTTATCTCAAAGTGTGTGTGGTGTGTCAGCTACCTGGGCAGGGACACGAAGCACTGGTGGGACAGAGAGGGTACTGGAGGTTAGCTTGCCAGCTAGGCTGAGATCTGGACCCTATAGCTGTGCTAGAGGGGAGTCTTATTGGGACCTGGGAAGCAAGGGAGCAACCAGCCCCAGACTGGCTGCGATCTCTGTGTGCACGTAAGGGAAATTGTACTTTGCTGTGTGTATTGGTTATCCTTGCCTCTTATATGACACGCCCTCCCTGGTGTTAGTGGTAAGGATTGAGGCTCCTTGATTGCTGGCCAGGGCATGGCCGTCACATTGTGGTGGCAGTGGTTGGGATAAGATATCCTCACTTGTGGTTTGCAGTGGTGGGATCCACTTCACATACTAATTGGCTTGTAGTGGTGTGGGTAGAGTGAATCCTGTAGCTTATGTACAGTGATCTCTGAAGGTGTTTTGTACTCTAAAACAGTCATGCAGTGAATACTCAGAGTTCAGATCACAATTGTTTTATTTCTTTTGTTAGCTTAGTTAGTCAGGGTGAGCAGGCAGCATGTCAGCAGAGGAGTATGGAAAGCTAACAAGTAGCCAGCTGGTGGAAATGTGCCAGGCTAGGGGACTGGTACATGGAAACCTGACTAAGGCAGACCTGATTGCAGCCTTGGTTACAGCTGCATCAGAAAACAGCATCCAGGAGGACAATCAGACTGGCAGTGGAGATACAATATCCTCGGAGAATGGACAACTCAACCTTTCTGAGAAGGACAATCAGACTGGCAGTGGAGATACAATATCCTCAGAGAATGGACAGCTCAAGCTTTCTGTAGTGGACTTAAAAATCCAGCTGGAGCTAAAAAGATTTGAGTTGGAGGCCAAGTGTTTGGAGATACAAGCCGAAGAAAAAGAGTGTCAGAGGAAGCAGGCGAGGGAAATGCTGACTCTTCCCCAGAGTCATGGAGGTAATGGGGAAGGGAGTAACTGGACCCCAGAAGCACAACAGGTCAGTAAATTTCTTCCACAATTTAAAGAGGGGGATCATTTTGATAGTTTCATTCATATGTTTGAGAGGGTATGCAAACAGTATAGTGTTGACCAAAGGCTATGGGTATGGTTCCCGACCCCCTTACTCCACGGGAAAGCTGTAACTTGTATATCACAAATGCCTGACTCTGTCTGTTTTGATTATACTGCTGTAAAAAAATGTATTTTAGAATGTTTTAAGCTAACACCTGAAATGTATAGGAAAAGGTTTCGTGAGCATAGAAGCAAGGCAAATGAAAACGTATGTGAATATGTTGCTGAACTAAGCACTTATTTTCATAGCTGGGTGAGTGGATGTCAGTCACCACTTTTGAAGGGCTGGAAGACCTTTTGGTGAGGAAACAAGCCCTTAGCACTTTGCCTGAGGACATGAGGATCTAGTTAGCTGATAGACAATGTGCTACTTCAGATGAGTTGGGGAAGAAGGGAGACCTATACCTGGCAAGCAGGGCAGCCCTGCACAGGAAGGGGACCCCCAGTACTGCTCATGGGTCTAAAGGAAACCATGGTGGGCAGCATAGACTGCCCCAACAGAATCTGCCAGTAGCAGGGGAAGCCACAAGTCCAGGTACACGTCCAGGAGCTCGGGTTAAACGTTTTGAATGCAACCAGTGGGGCCATGTTGCATACAGGTGTCCACAGAGGCAAGGTGGGGAACCAAAGGTGAGAGGGTCAGTAAGTGGGAAAGACAAAATGCCAATCGTAGGTTGTCTTGAGACAACAGGGGTACTAAACTACCATCCTGCAGATGTCCTGAGAGGGAAGGATTTGGATGAGGCAGTACCATGTACTTATGCAGTTACATGCAGTGAGGCTAGGAGACAAGCATGTGGGTCTGGTAGCCTGGGAGAGACCCAGACAGACTGCATACTTACAACCAGGACTGCTGAGGTGGTTACTTCAGGGAGTTAGCTATGCTGTAGCAGGGAGCCTGAAGGTGAGCCACAGCTGCTTGTGGGTACTGATGTTCCCTTGGACAGAGTGACTGCAAAGGTAGAGGTAAGTAGTAGTACCCAGGCTGACAGTGAGGCACCACTGTCAGAGGATGTCAGACTTCCTGTGGAAGGGGAGCTGGGAAGGGTTACAAGGAGAGAGTTGAGACAGGCTCAGCTCTCAGAATCTACACTGCAAGGCCTGAGGCACATTGATAGGGAGGCACCTGATTCTCAAGGGAAGGGGGAATCTGTATACTGGGACAAAGGGTTACTATATAGAGAGTGGACCCCTGAGGGAGGGCTAGCAGGTGAGAGAGTACAGCAGTTGGTAGTGCATAGAGCCTACCATCTGGTGCTTCTAGCCACAGACCTTGATATTCCTTTCGCAGGTCATATGGGCATAAAATGTACAAAGAGGCATATTATGCAAAAGTTCTATTGGCCTGGAATTTCCAGAGATGTAACAGGGTACTGTAGGACCCATGAACAGTGCCAAAAGGCAGGCAAGGCAGAATACAAGGTGAGAGGTCCTTTGATGCCTTTGCCTGTGATTGAGGAGCCATTTCAGAGGGTAGCTATGGATATTGTGGGTCATCTGAGTACCCCATGTTCCACAAGGAAAATGTATATCCTAGTGGTAGTGGATTATGCTACACGATACCATGAGGCAGTGGCTTTGTCCTGCATTGAGGCAGAGCAGGTGGCAAATGCTTTGTTAGAGATTTTCAGCAGGATAGGTTTCCCAAAAGAAATACTGACTGACCGAGGTGCCAATTTCATGTCAGACCTGCTGGCTTGCCTGTGGAAGTCCTGTGGGGTGAAGAACATGAAGACCACCCCCTACCATCCCCAGACTAATGGTCTTGTTGAGAGGTTAAACTCTACAATCAAGTCCATGCTACGGGCATTTGCAGATCAGTTTAAGAAGGAGTGGGACATATATTTGCCCCATCTGCTGTTTGCTTACAGAAAGGTTTTCCAGGATTCCACAGGTTTTTCACCCCTTGAGTTGCTGTACGGGCATAGGGTGAGGGGACCTCTAGATTTAATTCGAGAGGAGTGGGAAGGTGAGTGTGAGTCTCACAAGGAGTCTGTTGTGGCATACGTCCTAAACCTCAGGACAAGGCTCAGGGAATTCACGGGCTTGGCCCAGGAGAACCTGGCAGAAGCCCAAAAACAGAAAAAGGTGTGGTATGACAGGAATGCTTGAGCTAGAGAATATGCTGTTGGGAAGCAGGTAATGGTCTGAGCAGTGTTGCATGCATTTGGGGACATGTTCACTGGGAAACCAGGGTACATCCACCTGGTACAGCACCAGGTGGATACAGGACACCAAAGGCCTATTAGGCAGGCCCGTTACAGGGTGCCTGAGAATGTCACACAGACTCTGAGGGAAGAGGTACAGAAGATGTTAAAACTAGGGGATTCAAGAGTCCAACAGTCCCTGGGCCTCCCCAGTGGTGCTGGTGCCAAAGAAGGATGTCAGCACCAGGTTCTGTGTGGACTACAGGAAATTAAATAGTCACATAGAGTTGGATGCTTACCCCATGCCTAGGACAGGTGAGGCCCTAGAGCAGCTGGGTGAGGCTAAGTATCTTACAACCATTGATCTTACCAAGGGTTACTGGCAGGTGCCCGTGTCTTCCAGTGCTAGAGAGAAGTCAACCTTTGTGACTCCTTTTGGCTTGTATGAGTTCACAAAGATGCCCTTTGGGATGAAGAATGCCCAGTGACTTTCCAGAAGCTGGTGGATAATACCCTAGCAGGAGCAAGAGGGTTTGCCCTTGCTTACCTAGATGATATTGCCATCTACAGCCATTCCTGGCCAGAGCACCTTCTGCATGTCAGGGAGGTGCTGGGCAGACTACAGAAAGCAGGGTTGACCATTAAGTCGAGCAAATGTCAGGTGGGTATGGCAAAGGCCTCCTACCTAGGACATAGAGTGGGGAGTGGTAAGATAAGGCCAGAACCTGCCCAAGTGGAAGCTATTCAGGCATGGCCTGCACCTGTTACTAAAAAGCAGGTGAGGGCATTCTTATGGACATCAGGATACTACAGAAAGTTCGTTCCCAGTTATAGTACCATAGCTGATCCCCTCACAGACCTGACAAGGAAAAACAGGACAGATAAGGTAGTGTGGACCCCAGCATGTGAGCAGGCATTTCAGAAGCTTAAAGAAGCTTTGGGAGGACCCCCTGCGTTAGCCAGTCTACATTACAGCAAATCATTTGTTGTGCAAGTGGATGCTTCAAATCATGGGGTGGGGGCTGTACTTAGTCAGTTTTCTTCAGAGGGGGAAAAGCACCCAGTGGTTTATCTCAGTCGTAGGCTCCAACCCAGGGAGGAATGCTATGCAGCTGTAGAAAAGGAATGTCTAGCCATAGTGTGGGCACTGCAAAAACTTCAGCCTTATCTGTATGGAAGAAAATTCACTGTAATGACAGATCACAACCCCCTAATATGGTTAAACAGAGGCAGCCAGCAAAATGCCAAGTTGCTAAGATGGAGCCTGGGGTTACAAGCATATGATATGTCAGTGCAGCACCACAGTGGGATTAGCAATGTCAATGCAGATGGGCTCTCAAGACAGGGAATGGGGTGAGGTACCCTTAGATAGACCTAACCCTCTCATAGGTTCATAGGTTAGTACTAGGCTAACTTGCCCCTGTGGGCCATTTTAAGCCTAACCAATTATTTCATGTGAGAATCAAACCCTGCACCTTGTGTCTGTAAAGTAAACACCGTAACCATTATGCCAACCCCTCCTTTCAAGCGGCATTTATCAAGGGTCACTTGAAAAACTAACTTGAGTTCTCCGGGGGGTGGGGGGTGGGGGTGAAGATTGGGGAAGATGGGTGAAAGCTGCCAGCCCAGCCAAATAGAATTTGATACATAAATCTATCATTTGTAAATATAAATGTAAATTACAGCCTTGTTTCTTAAATGAAAGAAAACACTGTAAAATGTGAACTTCAATATTGTAGCAACATTGCCATCTGCTGTAAGGAAAACTAAGCCAAGCATTTCACATCTGTTCTTTTGAAGGTAAAATTGTGTCTTGTATACCCTTTGATCTAGATAGTGGTGCTGAAGAGGCTAGCTGAACACATTATTTCTATTGTTTTAACTTAAGGAATAATTACTAGAGTGTACATGTGAAATGTCTTTTATTGTTGTAGTTTCCTGAGCAGGTGTTAGATTGTTAAATAATGTAGACTGTTGGCCTGGGAACTCCAGACTAAATGTCAAAATTATGTAATGTGTATACTGGGAAAACCTAAGTGTCAAAATGATGTAATCTGGGAGGGCCCAGCAGAAATTATAGTGATTTTAAACTATTGCTGAGAGACAGAGAGACTGTAAGCATTCTGTCTTGATATCCAACCTCAGCACTGCCTTACTCTATGAAAATAAGATACTTTAGAAGTATGTTGTCTTGTAGAAATAGCTAGGACTATAAAGATTAGACTTCAATGTTTTTCTGTTATAGCAGAACTTTCCTACTGTATTGTTTTACGTTTCTGTGTGATCTCTGAACTCTTGGATAGCACTGTGGTGTAGTAGTATTGTCTTGTGTTTTTAATTATTTATTATTAAATATTTTAAAAACCTTTTACCTGTGGCTGGTTTCTGTAGAGTTAAGTTAAGCTCTAGAATACATTGCATATTTATAGAGTTTATTGTACAAGGCCACTCTAATAAGCCTTAGACTGATTAGTCACACTTACCAATTGAATAATAATATTGCACAGTAATAATTGGACACCCTTTTAAGGGTCTTTGGGTAGCTGATAAGTATTAGCTGGTGGTGGCAGTAATTACTACCGTATACTCTGGGTAAAGGGGCACAGCTGGAGAATTTGTGTCAGCCTTTCCCAGGAGTGTCTGTGAAGTTGTATAAATACTTATCTCAAAATGTGTGTGGTATGTCAGCTACCTGGGCACAGACACGAAGCACTGTTGGGACAGAGAGGGTGCTGGAGGTTAGCTTGCCAGCTAGGCTGAGATCTGGACCCTATAGCTGTGCCAGTGGGGAGTCTTACTGGGGACCTGGGGAGCAAGGGAGCAACTAGCCCCAGACTGACTGTGATCTCTATGTGCATTTAAGGGAAATTGTACTTTGCTGTGTGTATTGGTTATCCTTTCCTCAGATATGAGATGCCCTCCCTGGTGTTAGTGGTAAGGATTGAGGCTCCTTGAGTGCTAGGCCAGGGCACGGCCGTCATAATGGTATTCACCTCTGTACCTACCTTAGTTTTACTCCGTATGTTTGAAGTGCTCATTATCTATAGCCATAAATATACTTGTCTTCCTCTTCTTGTCAGTTGCATCTGGTGCAGACTAGCAAAATAAGTAATCAGAAACACTTTCAGTCTCAGTCAATCCCCCTCCTTTCTGTTTCCAATAGGACCAGAAAAGAGTAGAGGAATTTATCTGGTGCTCTGACCAAATTACCTTTTGTCAGTATGAAAATTACCTTAAGTCCTTCTTTAAAATAGGCTATGCTTTGTGGCATTAAGCATAGTAGCACTAACCTGGTCAACAAAATGCAAGTAAGTGGAAAAGCCTAAACTATTACCAGTACTTAGCAAATTCAAATAACATAGCAAAATGAGTGTCCTTCATGGTAATTAATTAGTAGTGATATTTTATAGTGCAAACTATGCATACTTTGTTTTCTATATGATAAACATGATAGTTAAAGAGGAACATTAGAAGTAATGAAACAGAAGAAAAATCAGGATAAAGAATAGGAAGGGGAAAAGGTTAGTACTGTAAGAAGTGTTTTAGCTATGTACACAAGATTACTATGATAGAGATACACTTACATTTGACATTCATATTTTCTTGATGGCTTGTAGCTCTCCTAGGAATCTCAACATCCTTGCTGGGTAAATCTTCTCCTTGCTTATTGTATTCAAAATCTTCAACTTGCTTTTTGTCTTTCTTCTTCTTAATGAAGTCAATCTAAAAGAGACAAATATTTAAATGCTAAAACAGGTTAAGTTGCCCAGCTACT
This sequence comes from Protopterus annectens, assembly GCF_019279795.1. Taxonomy (NCBI): domain Eukaryota; kingdom Metazoa; phylum Chordata; order Ceratodontiformes; family Protopteridae; genus Protopterus; species Protopterus annectens. The sequence continues at coordinate 560,373,206 of NC_056736.1, forward strand.
CACAATAATAACACAAACTCTCTGAAAGTTCTGCAGCAGCTAACTGCAACTAGGACCAACAAAGAAAACGTTTTCCCTACAGTTTTCAAGAAACCAGCCATATGCTGTAAACGATGTAGACACAGCCCACTGAAAGAAGCATTTCTCCATGTTTTCATTTTTTTCTGAGAAAATACAAAAAACAAACACGAACTTGAGAAGTGACCAACAATGGAAATTTCCCTAGTCACATCCCAGCACTCAGAAAACAGACCAAGGAGAAAGAAAGCTATGGCTGAAAACTATCCAGAAAACCTACTATAATCGTGAATACTAGGGAACTCTTCTACCTTGTTTCAAGAAGCTTTCAAAGTATATTATTGTAATTACATTACAGTCCTCAAGTTACACACTTCTAATTGATCAGGTTGAAGCAACAACAGTCTTAGTTCATCTACCCCTGAAGGACTCCACAAACAAACCCAGCTCTGTCCCTGAAGTGGAATTCAAGCAAGACTGTTAGACAAAGGTGCACCACAGATATCTGCTATTGGCTTATAACAAATAATACAAAGCAGATGGAACTTTCCTAACTCACAGCAGAGTACCAAGGGACTGCAGTACATGAAGTCTGTCTGACTTCCTGTGGCAGAAATGGTGCAAAAGGCCAAAATCTATGGAGGCTCAACTACAATATAGAGAATGTTTTTTACCATTAATAAAGGACACCAAAAGTTGTTAAGATTTTCTGAAAGATGTGAACATAGCCATCCGCATGAGCTATATTCACATAATAAAGATAGGATTAGTATTCATTAGCAAGGTATTGTAGGAGGGGGTAAATCCTCCCTGTTCATCCTTACCAATGCATTATATTTCTATACCTGTCCCTAAAATTACCTTAGAAAAAAAACATTCCTTAACACTACTACTCATCATCTGACTTCTTTGAGAAGTTCACCAAAGCAGTGGATGAGGGCAAAATCATTCACACTGCCTACCCTGACTTGGCCACAGCATTTGACACAATACCACACTTGGGCATTGTTAACAAACTCAAGAGGTTAGGTACAAACCCATATGTCACCCGGTGGATAGTCAACTGGCAAACAGACAGGGCCCAGGAAGTTAGAATTGGGGAGTCCACCTCTACCAAGAGGCCAGTCACAAGTGAAGTCCCTCAGGCATCAGTCTTGGACCGCTCCTTTTTGGCATTTACTTCTCAGAAGTCAAGGCCAATGTCACTGGTCTCTGGCTGACTAAATCTGCAGATGATTGCAAATTAGGAGCTCTCTCTAAATCTCAGACTGACACAAATGTTCTACAGGAGGGGTTGACACAGACATACAACTGGTGTCAGAGTCATAGCTAAAACTAAATGCCAAGAAATGCATAATAGCATCCTTTGGAAAGTCATCCATCCCCGGTAACTATCATATTGACAACACACCCCTCAGAGATGATCCAGTAGTCAGGGACTTAGAGACACACAAAGATAGTAATCTAGCCTTTGATCATCATGTGTCTACAGTGGTGAGGAAATCATTCTATGTTACTCAACTTATAAAGAAAGGTATGACATCCGAGTCCAAGGAAGTCATTGTTCCACTGTATTTGGCATTCATCAGACCTATCATTGAGTACAATGCTCCCTTTGGTATGTACCTAACCAGGCATACCTAACAATTGGAATGTCCACAGAGGTTCCTCACAAAAAGAATACAGGGCATAAGTAATATGTCCTATGCAACCCACCTCAAGGCCCTATCCCTGTATTCTGTCTCCTACAGGCTTTTGAGGGCCGATCTATGCCTGGCATACAGGGCATTGTCAGACCCTACTCGGATGGACCTCCTGCATATCCATAAAACAAAGAGCACCAGAATTACATGTTCTAAAGACTTAAACCTTGCCTGTGATATAAATAGTACCTGCTGGAGATATAGCTATATATCCCAGAGACTATCCCCATCTATGGAACAGGCTCCCCATGCATGTGAAGCAGAGTTCCTCCCTAACCCAATTCAAATGCAACTTGGACAACTGGATGGGAAACCGGAAATTCATCCCTGGTTTGGCACCTATGTCTAAAATGGACACAGGTAACCTGTAAATGGTTCACCTCACAGGCCCATGCTTACACTTATCAAGGGTATCAGAACTTGTCAGAGATTTGGGATACATGGCTAGGCTTAAAAAGGCCCTTGTGGTCATTAGCCTAGTAAACACCTATGAATGCCCTTTTTCCCATTTACTACATGGGGTCGGGGTGTAGTGTTAACTGTTACCATCTCTCTTGATTCAATGTCACTCCCCTGCCGTCTTTGAAACTCATGCCTGACTGTCGCAGATATTCTCTCATACAATCCATTCACCTCTTTGCTGAATGCCCTTGCTTCTTCTTGCCTTCTTCCTGTCTGTCACAAATCTTCTTCAGGAGATTGTCTTCTGCTTTTCTGCACATGTGCCCAGACCACCGTAATCTGTTCTCTTTTACCTTTTCTGCAACTGGAGTTACTCTGGCTTTTGCTCTTCTGTCCTCTTTTCTTCATCTGCCCCACAGTGTGCATCCTACTACGTGCCTCAAGCACTTCATTTCTATCATGTCTAGCTTCCTCACCTGCTCTGCCTTTACTGCCCAGGTATCTGTACCATACAGTAGTGCTGGTTGCACCACTGTTTTGCACACCTTTTCAGCTTCTTTGGCATTCTTCTGTCATACACTATACCTGACACTCTATGCCAGATGGCTGCAACCCCTCTGTTTCTAGCTCTGACCTCTTCATTCAGGCCTCCTGTTTCCTCAACCACCCCTCCCAGATACGTGAAGCTGTTGATCTGTTCCAATATCTATCCTTCTATCTCAATTCTCAGCTGCTTCTGATTTCCTCAATTTGTTGTCATTACCACTATTTTGGGGGGGATACTTCTGTGATATTGTTACTTGTAACTGGAGCTTTTCTCCTCGGGTCTCCAGTTGGACTAACCCGGTTAACAAATGTCAATAAATAAATAAAAAATTATCTGTACATAGCTTCATTCCATGCGCCTTCAGTTTTGCATTCCATTCCCCTAACCTTTGCTGAAGTTCTTGCTCTGGGTCTGCCTGTAATGCCACATTGTCTGCACACAGCAACTTTGTTGATCTGTCCCCTCCGGCTTGTTTGCTAATGTAATTCATCACCAATATGAACAGCAGTGGGCTCAGAGCTGAACCGCTCTGTGAGATTGAACACTGTTTGTACTTGAGTTATTGGGTCCTTGAACATAGCCTGCACTAATTCTACCAATGTTTCTTGGATATCAAACCACCAGAGGACTGCCCAAATCAGCTTTCTTGGGACTTTGTTATATGCTTTTTCCAAGTCTAGTTATACCCAAATGAACTCTTTCCTCATTTCCAGCTTCTTCTCAACTATGTGTCTCACTGAAACATTGGGTCAGTTGTGCTGCATCCTGATCTGAATTTGAACTGCTCATGTTCCGTCTTACTTTCTACTACTCTGCGTATCCGTTTATCAATTACCCTCTCCAAAATTTTCATGCAATATGACAGGAGTTTGATACCTCTGTACTGCCTACAGTTGTGGCTGTTCCCTTTGTTCTTGTATACTGGCATGAGTATGTTTATTCTCCAGTCTACTGAGGCATGCCATTCTTGCGACACTGCTATGAGTACCCTCAGAAGCCATTTCTCTCCGATCTCACCCAGCATCTTTATCATATCTACTGTGACCTCATTTGAGCCTGCTGTTTTCCCTGACTTCATTTTTCTTAGTGCTGTTCTTACTTTTTCTATGGTGGGCTCCTCTTTTTCTCTCATCATATGATGTGTCTGGGGAAGTACAGTTTCTGTGGTGTTTTCTTAATTCAGAAATAATACTTATGTACTTACCATAGCTTGGTATCTGTGCTATCTGCAGTCACCATTCATCACGCATGGGTCTAGGATCCGTCATCGGATCCAAGCCGGCAAAAACTTAGACAACAGCTTGGCTCAAAAAAGCCTTGCCCGACGGGGGGAGGGGGGGTGGGGGGGGGGCTCAAAAACTTGTCGCTCTCTTAAGTACTGGCTACACTGTATCGGGTTCCTCCCAAGCCCTCCTGGTAATAAGGTTGATCAAGGGGTCAGCAGGGGGGGACACCCAAGAAGTAGATGGGCCCATACCGTAGGCCTCCAGAAACACGGCTTCTTTAGAGGACAAAGGCTGGGCAGAACAACCGTCCTTGGACTTAAGAATCTCCAGGATGTCCCCAAAGGAGACATCATCGGGAGGTGACCTTGAGGACCCGTCCATTTCATCGATATCCGTGTCCTCCATGAGAGACTTCATAGGAGAGTCAAGATGTCTCCTCTTACATGTCCTCTTCTGAGGAACTTCCTGAATGGGAAGCTCAGGGAAAGACTTGGAAGAGGTGGGGACCCCGATAGGTGTTAACTCCCCCTGGAGACTAGGTCAAACGGGCTGACCAGGAGCAGGATGAGAGGGTCTGCTCAAACTCCAGGACTGGGATGGAGCACAACAAGCAGGGGAGGCTGCCTTAGCAGACAGAGAGAGAGAGAGATCTTTCCCCACCCGGAATGCAGAGGGACTGGACGAAGCCCTCTCTCCCTCCCCCACTGACACCACCATAACGGAGGAAGGAGCAGACCCCGCCAGTACCTCTAACCCTCTGGAGAAGGCCGGCTTGGAAACTATCAAGAGCCGAAGCACAGAGAGGCAAAGAGCAGTCTGAAAAAAAAACAGATCTGAACCCGCCCCCACGGACTCTGGAGTGACAACCCGGACCGGTGGCCCCACCTGCCTCGGGGGAAGGGCAGCAGAACTAGCCATAGACTCTAATGAGGTAGGGACAACAGAAGGTACTGAAACTCCCACCGCATCCATGCTGCGCACCAGCTTCCCTAAGTCCAAATCCTGTGAAATCGGACAAGGAGAAAGTAGTCGGGGAGTAAGAGAAGGTTCTCTAATCCTGTGGACTGGGAAAGCCAAAAGTCCCAATTCGATTTGAGCTTTCAAGAAGGACCGCATCATCCTGTCCATGTCGGAGGGAAGGATGCTCCTGGAGGATTGGGAGGAAATAGAAGACCTAACTGGAGACCCATGTCGGGACCCTGTGGGTCTTCTCCAATGGTCTGAGGAACGGATGATATGCAGAGGGGTAAACGAATGATCCCCTCCCAAAGGATCTGGGGTAAGATCCTCAACAACAATAGGATCCAACACAGGTCTCGGATCCAACCATATTGGATCTGAGGGAAGAGCTCTCGAATCCCTTGGATCAGAAGAGATCAGATCCATGACAGCTCTGTTCTGGCTTGGATCCAAAGGCCTCGATCTAGAGAGCTTGGATCCAGGAGTAGACTCCAAAACCCTCGGATCTGAAGACCTGGGACCGGAGGCCTTGGATCCGGGCATCTGTTCTCTAAAAGTCCTCAGATCCGAGACCCTCGGATCTGACACCGCTAATGCAGTCGGATCCAGGGATCTGGGATCTGACAGCCTAACTTTCTTACTCGAAACTTCCCCAGAAGAGGACGAAGAATAAGTCTTTCTTTTATGGTCAGAGGGGCCCGACTTGGTTGAAGGCTCTTTGACCAAGGGACCCCTCTGAACCATGCCTTTTAAAAGCAGCCTATTCCAGTGGTCGACCAGAGCACTGGGGTTGAATGCGGCACAAATTCCACATTCAGCCTCCAGGTGGCCGCGCCGAGACAGTAGAGGCACTCCTTGTGCGAGTCGGAGACGGGCATCTTCCGACTGCACGAGGAGCACCTTTTAAACCCTAAAGGTTTCTCTGACACCATGATGAGAAAACACAACCAAGACTGGAGGGACAAACTGAAGAGGAGTCACAAAACCAAGCATGAGGTGTAAACACTAAGGTCAGGCCTACACATAAGCACACTGAAAAACCCAAGTAATTTACAATATGACAAGAAAACAAATGCTCAAAGGATAAAGTTTACCCTAACTGTCCCAAACCAAAAAGGGTGCCAAAAACCAAACAAACCAACAGGAGGTGAAAGGAAACAACAGTTCACTAAATGGAATCTACCAATGAAAAGGCCTACTTGTTGGCAAGTTCGAAATACCCGAGGATCTGAGCAATCTGGTATGTCGGTTAAATGTGTCAAACGAGATCTGAGGGTTAGAGGGCAGCAGAGCAATATGGGAGGGAGGAGCTTGAGCTAAGCTGTTGTCTAAGTTTTTGCCGGCTCGGATCAGATGTCGGATCCTAGACCCATGGATGCTGAATGCTGACTAGGATAACCTCAGATCTGATGGAAGTACTCCTTTCATCTGCCTTTGATGTCCTATGGACTGGATGATCAGGTTATTGCTGAAGTCCCTTATGAAGGATGTGTACCTTATTTATCTTTCTGTGTTTGCTTTGCAACCTAATATAGTTTCTTTGCACCACCTACTGAGTCACCTTCCAGAAGCTGGTAGTCTCTGATGCCTTGTTCTTTGCTATTGCTACTCCTTTCTTAGCTCATTTGTTAGTCACCCAGTATTACTTCGCAGTTTGGTCTATCTTTTCAATCTCCCACTTTCCTGCACTCCTTTCTTTTGGCACCACCATTACTCAGACAAATCTGTCTGCATGCTGCAGTGTTTGGCTTTAAGGATCTTAAAAGAAATGTATTGTTTCCTTTTGCAATCTTTTGTATTTTTTTCTGTTATTTAATTTTTTTAAATGCAAACATCAATTTTATGTTTTTCGATACTGCTGCCTTTTGGCTGACTGTCATGCACCCATGTGTGTGCATATTGGGAATATATATTACAGAGAGAGAGAGAGAGAGAGAGAGAGGAAGCTGAGAATGTGTGTGTGTGTGTGTGTGTGTGTGTGTGTGTGTGTGTGTGTGTGTGTGTGTGTGTGTGTGTGTGTGTGTGTGTGTGTGCGTGCGTCGAGTCACATCCTTTTATTTCAATCATTAGTGAGCAACTTAATCAACCCGGTCATTCTTTCTCTATCATATGTATCTTGATCACAGTTCATTTCAACAGTGTCATACACTTATGTGTGTGTATATCTGTGTCTCTGTCTATGTGTGCATATTATCTACTCAAGTTCTCAAGTCTACTTCAACCAAATGTAACAGAGCCATAGAATCCCCACATACTTTCATTCCCAATTACTTAAAAATACATTAGGCAGTACACATGGCTCCTGCTGCTGGTTAGTCATTACATTTTCAAATAATTCAGTATGCCACTTTAGTTGAAGAGTGGGAAATAAGCAATGCATACTATTCAAAGTACTATTTGAATCATTCTGCAAATGTGCACAACTCGGGTAACATCATTTGACACCATACTGCTGTTTTATTACCACCATGTCATCTGTATTCTTCAGAGTTCAACTAACGTAAACAATGAACAAAGCCCATCTTACTGCACTACAGCAGATATTCCTGATGTATATATGATCCTGCATCTGACTTCAAGCTACACCAGTTTCAAGTCTAGAATGGCATTTTAAGTCCTAATTTAGTTGGGTACGCCATTAGGTGCTGTTGGCTGACCACAACATAATGCTGAATATCTAAAAGGGGTGTGAATCATATCCCTGTCTTCTACTTTACTTCCTTTTCTCCCCACTCCTTACCTCTTACAGGAACAATGTCTGTAGATTCTCCAGAATGTGGGACAATAACTTTCATGCAGACAATACTTTGTATTCCTCTCATTCTATTAGTAGAACAGTGAACAGGCAAAGTACCACCAGCGAATAACAAGATCTACTCCACACTGTAACAATAAAAAGGCTGTTCAGTTGTTCATTTGGTACCTACCATCTTTAAGAGGCTGCCTTCTTTTATCCAATACCCACTCTAGTGTTTCTTATCACAAAGTAAAGAAATGGGATGAGTGTTGACCTAAAAGCAGACATCAACAGTAATTGAGCATTGGCAGTCAAAACACTGTCAGAGTATCATTTCACTGATGGTGACATATGCTACATATGATTTGTTTACCAAGAAGTGCACAGCTGAAAGTACAATTCTCTGTCTTAATCTTATTAAATGTGGGTCTTCATGGAGGCTTTTATTTTGTCATAAGACAGACGAAAAACAAGCCGACTGTAATAAATCTGTTAAAATTACTAAAGTACATAGCTGCTGGAATCAGATGGAAAGTGGTGCAGCACAAATGCACCAACATAACCATTTGGCATTCTTAGTAAACACGTGAAAGTGGGGCATTTTACAACCCTCATTTCGAAGGCATGGGAAGTGGAATACCATGTTCAAATCAGAGAATGTCTTGTGGGAAACTTACCGGGTAACAACACACATCCTGTCCTTCTTAAATGTCATGTAAGATCCTTTACAGCTGAATACAAGAAATTCAGAGATTCCCTCTTACTTAAACAACAGCAACCAGGAAGAGGATCCTCTAAGTTGCAAATGTCAACTTGGCGAAAGATACATATCTGAAAAACACTAACTTCTGCTTCTTTAAAATGAACATCAGTTTCCAAGGAGGATCAGGGTCCATAATAGGGCTCTTACGATGTAACAAACTTTTGAAGAATTGCTACAGTGTCTCTTACTTGTTTATCAGCATGAGAAAACACATACTGGAGTTATATAAATTTTAACTGAAAAGTAATTAAGGCCTATGCTAGAGATAATCCAACCACTGTAATACAGAAGCCCCTCCACCCACAAAGGAAGATTCTGGTAATGGGTAGCCCCAAAAGAAAACCTTTTCATTTTATCTGCAGACTAACTAAAATGTACAAAGTTTAGCCACACTATAAAGTGATGTGTTCCACTTTTTACAAGATGATACATTAGCAGTGTCAGTGGTGCAACAGGCAGCACAATTGTCTTTGGTGTAGAAGGTTGTAGGTTCTATTCCCACACCAAGTAGGCTGATTACTGACACTGCAGTGCATCAAAACTGGGTGGTGCTGCATTCCTGAATGTGTCATCCTTCAGATAAAATACTCAACTAATCTCCCATCTGCTGGAGTTGGTGGCAGTTCAGGCAGTTATAAAATATCCCATGGCACCTATCAAAAAGGAGTAGAGGAAGTTCCCTGTTGGCGTGGCCAAATTTCTCTTAGTAGTAAAAATACTACCTCAGGTCTCCCCTGAAAAGAGGCCACTAGCCAATTGGGACTAACCCAGTTAACACAGGATAAATAAAACATTCAGCGCTGAATACAGTCTCAAAAATCAAGCATAAACTAGTGTAAAGGGCTTTTTAAGACAGTTGCACACAGATCAGCAGCTTAATTTCAGCTCCATTGTGAAAAAAGAAACTTGAGAAACAACAGCCAGTGAAATTGTCAGCTTGAGTAAAATTCAGTTAATGGGTTGTAAGTACACTGCCTGGATGCCAGCAAAGAAGAAACTACGACAGGCTAAAAGAAAATCACCTAGAAAAGGTGAGAAGAAGAAAAAAGAAAACACTGACTGGGAAGAATCCTACAGCTGTTCAGCAAAACACAGTACAAGCTCCAGCTTTGATGCAAGACATGGCTTCCAGTAATATACAGTAAGAAATGTATTTACTTATTTATTTTACATTTGTTGACCGGGAGTGTCTGACTGAGCAAAAATCCCTTTTTCAGTGGAGACCCGGGGAGAAAAGCTTCAGGCATATAAAAAGGATTGGGAGTGTGGCCTAATAGTTAAGGTGTTTGCCTTACAAACACAGAGTACAGGGTTTGAATCTCAGAGGGGATAATTGGCTAGGCTTAAAATGTCTCGCAAGGGCAGTTAGCCTAGTACTAATCTATGAATAAACAATAATAAATTAGACATTCAAAATAAGAGAAAAAGAGTAAACCAGATATTTTTTAGATATACAATGATCATTGCTATTCAATATTAGAGAAAAAGAATAATAAGCATTATTTAGGTGTACAATCATCTTTAACAATAATTGTCAAGTTATGTCATATATAAGTATTCTTGGGCTGCATACAGCTAAGTAAAGGGGTAGACTGAATAGTAAAGTAAAGTAGGTAGAGTAAGAAATCTAAGTTGGTTACTTTAAACCTAAGGAGGGAAGGATTTTGGTCAGGGAGGGTGTGAGCAGTGGCAGGTCCAGTGTTTTTTAAAATATTATTTGGTGGCTATTTTGAATTTTTTAGGTTTTGTCAGATTTCTTATTTTTAGAGGGAGTTTATTCCATGCAATAGATGGGTGATAACTGTATAAGTTGGAGCCAGATTTCGTTTTTGGTTTGTGAACATTTAGTAAGTCTTGGGCTGTGCTTCTGAGATGTCTGGTAAGAGAGTAATGTGAGATGAGAGATGATAGAGCAGGGCAGGAGGATGGTTGATATAGAATGGAGTGGATCATTTGTAGTTGAGATTGGAGTAGCAGGTGAGGTAGTTCAAGCCAATTTAGGAATTTAAGGGAGAGGCAGTGGTGAGATTTATATGGGTGTTGAGCTGTGAATCTGGCTACCTTGTGATAGGTAGTTTCTAGTTTGGAGAGTAGAAATGAGTTTAGATTAGTAAGTATTTGGGAGCAGTAAGTTAGAAAAGGAAGAAGATAGGCATGAGTTAGAGTATGCCTAGCTTCAGTGGTGAGAAATCTACCATTTCTATACAGAAGTCCTAGCTTCTGATGGGTTTTCCTGATTCAATTATTAACGTGTAGATCAGTAAATAAGTCAAATGTGCTCAGAGCTGATTAAAATAAACAAAACAATAAAGGATTATAGCAACTCAAATAAAAAGCTGGAAAAAAGGGGTCTCAGCAAGAAGATACCTTTCTAAACGTTTTTCATAATCTAAAAGTAAACAAGGACAGTCTAACCATATGAAAAACTAGAAACTGCAGCTAGCTGAAGTTTGTTGGTAGAGAAACTTGCTCCTTCCTTAAACAAGGTACTAAAAAAAAGCAAAATATCTTGAGACTGGTGCTGAGAAGAGATCAATATTTTTACTTGCTGCCCAAACAACGAACCTTTTCCATTTACTGTTGCAGACTTTCTTAGCTGAAACCTTTTATAAGGCTAAGATGATGTTACAAACCGAGGAAGCTAGCCTGGACTTTCTGACTATGGTTGGAAGTGGAGAAACCATGCGGTCAACTTGACGGCATGAAGACTGGGGAGCTGAAATCCTGATGGCTGAGACAGAAGGTCCTGTCTTGGCTCTAGTATCCTCAGAGGATATTTTACATGAGACAGAGGAAAGGGAACAATATCTGTTGAGGCCAGAAGGGGCAATGAGGATGACTGAGCTCTTCAGCCTGCTTTCCTTCTGAAGAAACTTCGGGATCAGCTGAAGAGGGGGAAAGGCATAAAGGAGAACCGGGAGCCAATAGTGCACCAGAGCATCCCTTGGGGACTCCCCTGAAGGGGGGATCAAGAGAGAAGAACTCGCTGCACTTGTTGTTGAGGGGAGAGGCAAAAAGGTCGTAGCAAGGCTGACCCCAACAGTTGAAGATCATGTTCCCCACTGACAGATTAAGGGACCCCTCATGCAGAATCAGGATAGATCTGCTGAGTCTGTCTGCCAGATCATTGGTTTTCCCTGGAATGTGAGTTGCAACCAGAAGGTAGTCCGAAGATATCGCCTATTACCACACCCTCAAGGCCTTCTGCACAAAGGGTAAGAATGGATTCCTTCTTGTTAGTTGATGTACCAAACTATAAACATGCTGTCAGTGTGAATTGCAATGGTCTCCAGAGGGAGAACATCCTCAAAGGCTTGCAACAATAGAAAAACTGTTCTCATCTCGAGGATATTGATATGCCTCCTGGTCTCCAGAGGGGACCACATGCCTTGTAACATCTTTTCCTTGTAATGCCTCCCACCCCACTCCAACTGGAAAGCATCCATGGGCACTGTGGCTACTGGAGGGGAAATAGAGAAGGGTCTGCCCAAAAAAGAAGTCTGACTGATTCCACCAATGAACATGACGTTTGCAGATTGGTGTCGGTCTGACAGGAACAGATAGAGGTTGGTACAGTATTGTACTGCTAATGTCCACTGAAGGATTCTTATAAAGAACCTTGTCAGAGGAACTAAAGATCGCTGCTGACATCAACCTAAGGCTTGTAAGACTAGGCATGGGGGACGGGTGGGATAATAGTTATTGGACTTCATTCCTCAGTGTTGTAATGCAGTGAAGGGGGAGAGAAGCTATTTGATCTCTCATGTTTAACTGTGTTCCTATGAATTCTAGGTTTTGCACAGGAGTCAGACGGGACTTGCCTAAATTTATGATGATGCCTAGAGAGTGTAAGATTTGAAACAAATAATCTCTAGCTTGCAGATGTTAATGCCTCACGGGGGACAGTGAGGAGCCAATCGTCTAAGTATGGAAACACCCAGAATCCTTTGAGTCTCATGTGATCTGCTATGACTGCCATGCATTTGGTGAACACCCAGGGGACTGTGGTGAACCCAAAGGGCAGTGCTCTGGACTAAAAGTGATTGGCTCCCAGCCGAAAACACAGGTGTCTCCTGGAGCACCTCTCTATTTTGATATGATAGTACGCATCCTTGAGATCTACTGAACACATCCAATTGTCCTTGTGCAATAGGGGCAGAATGGACTGAACAGTAAACATCCGGAACATCAACTTCTTTACATAAAGATTCAAATTGCTTAGATCCAGCATGGGTCTTAGATCCCCTGTCTTTTTCGGCACCAAAAATAAGCGGAAGTAAGTGTGGAATCTTCTTTTTTCAGTTAGAACATCTTGGGTGACTCTTTTATTGCAGCAATTTTTGAATTTCTTGGGCTGCCTGCTCCCTCTGACTGGGTGGCACACGTCGGGGAGTTTCTTGCTGGTGTCTGGAGGGTGGAGAAAAAGGGAATGTAGTAGTGCCTGGATATTATGTTTAGCACCCATGAACTGTTTGTCAAGTGTGTCCGGACTTCTGGGTGCAAGGAAAGACGACCCCCGACTGCCTCCAGAGATGGGTAGTCAGGCAGCTCTTCAGGAGCACTGTTAGGACTTGTCAGGGAATGCGTCTCAGAAGCTCTGGTTCTGAGGATCCTCTCTGCCTCTAGGGCGACATCGACCATTAAACCCTCCTCCTCTGCCTCTGGAGGAGGACTCCCCGCATGGGTCTTGGGAAGGCCCTTGGAATTTATGGAACTACATTTTCTTGCCTCCAAGCTGGTTCCTTGAAAAGGACCTCTGAGGTGTAGAAAACGTGATTCCCATGGGAGAAAGGGTCTTCCCATCATTTTTGCTGCGGCTAAGTGTATCTCTAACAGAAGGTCCAGACAGTGATGAGCCATCAAAACAGGCATTAACAAAGGATGCCTTGAAGGTTTCTGCAAAATCACATAGTCTCATCCAGACATGTCTCCTTAGGGATGGGCCTGAAACAGCAGCACATGAGACATCTTCCCCCATATGGGAGATTAGCCTCATCGAGGATTTAGCAATGGATGACAGAATGGCCAGCTTGGGAGAAAGTTTTTTAAGCTCTTCCTCAGGCATGGACTCAGAGAGAGAGGCTGTGAGTTCCCTAATCAGCTCTCTCTGAAGCCAGGTAAAATGAGCTAGATAATTTAATGACCGTGGTGCAAAAGTGTCTGAGGCGTAAATGCGCTTTCTGAACCTCTCCAATGCTTTAGACTTCCTGTTACACAGATGAACAATGGCACTCTCCTCTGCCAGTTCTTTCTTAATGGCTGCCACCACCACAAGGGTATCAATTACACGGCACTTACTCCAGTGTTTCCTGTCAGAGAGTGGGACCAGGAACCTATTGGGGCATTTTGGAATGGGCTTGATGGTATTCAGTTCCTTTCAACCCCAGCAGGAAACCAGATCAACAAAGTCGTCTGCCGGGGGGCACCCAGAATTTAGATGGGCCCACCCCGAAGGCCTCCAAGAACACTGACTCCTCAGAAGAAGGAAGTTGGAAAGACCACCTAACTTTCTTCTTTAGGATCTCTAGAATGTCTCCAAAGGAGACGTCATCAGGTGAGGATCAAGGGGATCCATCTATCTCATCTAAGTCAGTGTTTCTGGTTAATGATACCATCAGGGAGTTGTAGTGCCTCCTTTTGCATGTCTTCCTCTGGGGGACTTCTTCCATAGGGGACTCGGGGGAAGTATCAGAAGAAGGGGATCATTCCTGGGCAGAAAGATCCTGGAGACTGCTCAGGGCTGGCTGGCTCGGGACAGAATGAGTACGCTCGACACCACAACCCAAAGGGGGTACAAAAGCAGTCTGCAGGATATGAGATGATGGTTCTCCACTATGGGAGAATACCCTTTCCACTACTTGGAAAGCCGATGGACCCGGAGAAGCCCTCTCCATCTCCCTCGGAGCCAAAGCAACGAAGGGAAGGAGGCCAGGACTCACTCCAGATTTGTGGCCTCCAAAGGGAATTGGACCAGAGCTGTCAAGAGCCGAAGCACCTAGGAGAAGGGACAGCTCCAAAAAGGATGGAGCCAACCCCATTCCCCCATACCTGGTGCCGACATCTTGGCTTCAAGATCCACTCTGCTCAGAAGGCATAGGAACAGGGCATGTGGCATCATCAGACTCAAGGAAGGTGGTTTCCTGGGTGCCAAAGCCAACCCTCCCAGGAGTCCTGAAACCTGTAACTCCGAAGCCAAGGGGTGAACCAGTGAAGGATTTCTGAAGGTATGGGTAGGACAGCTCACTGATCTGATAGGGGAAGGAGCAGACACAAACCCCATCTGAATCTGGGCCTTGAGGAACTTCCTCATCATCCTGTCCATGTCTGCCTCAGACCAGCTTCTAAAGGACCTGGAAGAAGCCGACGAGGGAGGTCTAGAGTGCTTCAACTTAGGTGAAATGAACTTTCCTAACTGGCTTGGGGACTTGCTCCAAACTCTCAGATCCAGAGCCCTAAAATCCAACACCGGAGCCAAAGAAGAAAGAGGTGACAGTGTAATTAACTGAGTCAGATCTGAAGTTTTCTTTGATTTGGTTTCGGATCCAAGGGGTCTCTCGGGGAAGCAGACAGAGACCTCTTCTCAGCCTCCTTGGAAGAACAGGACGAAACCATGGAGGGGTTATGAGCCTTGGAAGCATAAGACGGAAGTAAACCCCTTAATATAAGTTTGAGTGCACATGGGTTAAACGACGCACAAACCTCACAAGAAACTTTAAGGTGATCAGCACCTAAACAGTAGATGCACTCCTTGTGGGCAACTTAGTTGGGGATTTTGTGCCCACAAGAAGTGCATCGCTTGAACACTGGAGAAGGTTTGTTAGACATAACTCCTGTCAGAAGTTGAACTGGCCTTAAATCCCGCCAAAAACGACCCCCCACACACACACACACACACACAAATGGTTTAGCACTGAGACCAAAACTTCCACTAGAAAAACTATACTTTTTTTCCCCTAAAGCTTAAAACTAGTGAAGAGAGCTATACCAATACAACTAACAAGTTGCAAGAAGGAAACTACCACACACAACTGTCTACAAAATCCTATGAAGAGAAACTGAGAAGAGAGAAAACTAGGAAGCAATAAATAATAAGGGAGGAAAAGGTGAGAAATACCAATTGTAGAAGGTGCTGAAAAGAAAAACTTGTATTTGACCAGCCAAAACTGCTTGACAGCACACATCTGCGTCCGATCGCTGAAGCGGCAAACGAGATCTAAGGTGCTGGGGTGGATGTAGCACATTATGTGTAAAGGAAGGAGCTCGAGAGTCAGATTCAAGTCTGGAAAATGTGGCCGAGACGGATCCAGGGTTGGATCCAAGACCCAATCGAAAGGAGGAATAAAGAGGACAACATTAGCTCTTTTCCTTTAGCAATAAATGTTTCAGGTTGTCTTTCGGGTTAAACAGAGGACTACATTTTTTCTCTTATGTTTCCATGGAGACAAGCTGATAACAGGGTAATAAACAACCAGAACACTGATTTCGTTAAGGCTAAAAGTTAATGTTTTCTGAAAGTACGCAAGACCAGTAGAAAAATTCCATCAAACAGTAACAGAGAAATGCCTAAAACAGAGGTAACCAGACTTTGGAAGCTAAGGATAAGAACAGATGAAGTGAAATAAAATTTTCATATAGTGTCTGTTTTTTTTTTTTTTTTTTTTTTTTTTTACCACTTTGTATTACCTTTGTGTTCCAATGTTGGTTGTATCTGTTACATTTTTTGTTACTACTATTCTGACTGTAACCTGGGCTAAGCCTGCAACTGGTCATGCAGTGATCAGTGATTTACCACAGTAACTAAAGAGAACCTGCAAAACATAGCTCTTTGAAAGGTTTAAAGATGGCAGAAATAAAGTTGTAAAGAACAAAGTGCATAACATAAAGTACTGTTATGCAGTAACTCACCATAACAGAACAAGTGGGCTCCTATCACCACTGTGAGGACTGTAATCACAATCATTGCTGTGAGAAATAAATCATTATCCCAAATTAAAAAAATAAATATATATATATATATATATATATATATATATATATACATACATACACACACACACACACACACACACACACACACAACTGCGGTGGTGGTGCTGCGGTAGCGTTGTCGCCTCACACTTAGACGTTGCCCGTTCGATTCTCAGTTAGAGCGTCTACTGTGTGACGACATGCGTAAATGGGCGTTCCTTCGTTGAAGGTTGTGCGTTAGGCCCGGCAAGCCAGCACATAAAACTCTACTGCCAATCATTAGCGGACTGGAGTTCCACTGTGGCGACCCCTAACCGAAAAGCGAAGACACACACACACGCTGTGTGTGTGTATATATATATATATATATATATATATATATATATATGTGTGTGTGTGTGTGTGTGTGTGTGTTATATACACATACTAACTCTGAGATCACTGTATCTTGGAATGTGTGTGTGTGTGTGTGTGTGTGTGTGTGTGTGTGTGTGTGTGTGTGTGTGTGTGTGTGTGTACAGCCGATGTACCCTACTGTACCATCTCAAAAGAAGACTGGTATGTGATTTGCCCACTTTAAACTTCAGCCATTCCTGTGGATCTTCTAAAGTGGGATGTGAAGATGTATTCTGCATGTCTGGAGTCACAATAAAGACACTAAGTTGCAGGAATGGTAAAGGAGTCAGAGAAGTCAGCATTTTGAATTGTATTATGAACTTGTTCAGACTGGACAGGTCTAGAATACTCTCTTTCGTTTTTCCTTCTTTAAGCCAGGAAATTTTATATAAAACCCTGTTCTAGTCCCTGCCTTTGAAAAAAATGTATCCCTTATATTACAAAAAAGATTTGAATGGGCATGGATGAGGGAATTTGCTGCTTTGGTTTAGACAGAAGGGTGCCGAGTAATGGATTACTGAAAAATTCTATGGAATACCCCTCCCCAGCACTACCTATCTGACCCCCTAATTTGTTGTTGTTAGAGGCCATTGCACTTCATAAAGAGAAAATATTCCTACTATCTGTGATACACAGAGAAAAAAGAGAGGGCAAGTGATGGTGGAGCTGTATTCTACAACTGCATAGAAAAGATATTTCTTGCTCCAGAAGTACACTGGACTGTTGCTGCAGCTCCCTATCCCCAATGTTTTCATTTAAAGTGCCTTTTGTTCCAAGCCTACTGTTGTCTGGATTACTTTCTAAGAAATGGACAATTCCCTTTGTATTTGAGAAAAGGCAGGCAAACCATTTATTTAACATAATGATTAGCCTGCTGGATGAGGTGATGCATGGTAGTTATTACAGTTGTCAAACCTATAATTTTTATCATCATTATTTTATAATCAGTTATAAGTTTTCATTTGTCTTATGATCTTTGTTAATTATGTATGATTATATGTTTATTCTAATATGTTGTAATTCTATTTTCTTCTCTGTATGTAGCAAGGTCATGTCTGAAAAACGGACCCAGAACACAGTTTGCTAATTTATGCAAATAAATAAAACAGATCTCACCTTTTCTTTTATTGCTGAATAACTTTCTACTACAGTATTCCATAGAAGAAAAACACATCTAGAGGTGCACTTATCATCTTGGTTTAACCCCCCCCCCCAAAGGATGGATTTTTAGTTATGTGTACCTCCTTGTAAAATAATCATAAACAGACATCTGAAAGACAGTAGTTACATACTTAGCAAAACACTGAATCCTTTTATCCATTTCCATCTGATACAACTGATGGGTCTTTGGGTTGCTTATTGGATCCAAGCTGGCAAAACCAGTTCTCCAACCTCAAGCTCCTTAACTTTCACCTTCCCATAATGCCCCTGGGTGTGAAGCTATCTCAGACTGAGTTTGTTACAAAAGAAGCAACATTTTCCCTAAGTGAAGTGTTTGCTGAATTTTGTTATTTGCTAGTAATTACAGGTGTGGGGGTAGCCACATTCTTTGATTTCCTGTCCCTGCCTATTTAAGTGGTACAGTGTGAAATATTTTCTGCTTAAAAACCTCAGCTTTGGCCGGCTAAGAACTAGCTGTATTCAACTGGACATATAAGAGAATTTAAGTACCTTTATCTGCACTTTTTTTTTCAAAAAATACAGTATTTAAATTGATTTTAACTGTGTTGCAGGAATATTAACCGAACTGGGAGTTAGTCAGTGTTTGCTGAATTTTGTTATTTGCTAGTAATTACAGGTGTGGGTTAGCACATTCTTTGATTTACTGTCCTTGCCTATTTAAGTGGTACAATGTGAAATATTTTCTGCTTAAAACCTCAGCTTTGGCCGGCTAAGAACTAGCTGTATTCAACTGGACGTATAAGAGAATTTAACTACCTTTATCTGCACTTTTTTTCAAAAATACAGTATTTAAATTGATTTTAACTGTGTTGCAGGAATAATAACTGAACTGGAAGTTAGTCAGTGTTTGCTGAATTTTGTTATTTGCTAGTAATTACAGGTGTGGGGGTAGCCACATTCTTTGATTTCCTGTCCTTGCCTATTTAAGTGGTACAGTGTGAAATATTTTCTGCTTAAAAACCTCAGCTTTGGCCGGCTAAGAACTAGATGTATTCAACTGGACGTATAAGAGAATTTAAGTACCTTTATCTGTATCTGCACTTTTTTTTTAAAAATACAGTATTTAAATTGATTTTAACTGTGTTGCAGGAATAATAACTGAACTGGAAGTTAGTCAGTGTTTGCTGAATTTTGTTATTTGCTAGTAATTACAGGTGTGGGGTAGCCACATTCTTTGATTTCCTGTCCTTGCCTATTTAAGTGGTACAGTGTGAAATATTTTCTGCTTAAAACCTCAGCTTTGGCCGGCTAAGAACTAGCTGTATTCAACTGGACGTATAAGAGAATTTAAGTACCTTTATCTGCACTTTTTTTTCAAAAATACAGTATTTAAATTGATTTTAACTGTGTTGCAGGAATAATAACTGAACTGGAAGTTAGTCAGTGTTTGCTGAATTGTGTTATTTGCTAGTAATTACAGGTGTAGGGGTAGCCACATTCTTTGATTTCCTGTCCTTGCCTATTTAAGTGGTACAGTGTGAAATATTTTCTGCTTAAAAACCTCAGCTTTGGCCGGCTAAGAACTAGCTGTATTCATCTGGACGTATAAGAGAATTTAGGTACCTTTATCTGCACTTTTTTTTTTCAAAAAATACAGTATTTAAATTGATTTTAACTGTGTTGCAGGAATATTAACTGAACTGGAAGTTTTGACTCTGCTCTTCAGTTAGTCCCACTCACCCTCCCTGTTTTTGTTTTGGTGTTAATCTTAGTGGCCTTGAAACTGCCCGCCGCTCTTGTAAATTTGTGTTTGGATACTCCTTCTGGGCCCATCTCATTTGCTCACTCAACTGAGTGCAGTGAGATCATATTCTGATTTCAGGCACTCCTACTGTGTACAAAGAGAGCATCAGGGAAACAGAAAAAAAATGTAAGCTTGTTTCCTGCCTTTCCTGTTAAGTGGTATAGACTATTTGTAGGCTTCTGAGCCCACAAGCCCTTCTGTGTCGGAGGGTAGCCTTCTAGCTTAGTTTTTTTTTCTTATAACTAGCCAGTTTTCTAGTTTCAGCACTCAAATCTGTTTCTTTGATCTCAGCACTTGTTCAGAAAAAAAAAATGTCATCTGCATTTACTGTACTTGTGTTTCTACCTACTTTATTTTACTTTTGCATCATCTTAAAAGTACTCAATTGTATTTATTACTGCTTGGTGTAACTCATTCTAAGCCTTTTGGTTTAAACACTTGGGCTTCGGACCAGTTGTTTTGCACTGAGAGGGTTTGTGGTCTGCACTGTAGTGGCAGAACAGGTAGCTTACATCCTTCTAGGTTGGGAAGTGCTGATTAAGGGCTCAGTGTCTGTTATTCTAAAAGTGTATTAATTCTGGTTTAAGCACTTGGGCTTTCAGGCCAGTTATTTTACATTAAGAGGGTTTGTGGTCTGCACTCTTGTGGAAGGAGAGGCTGGACTCTGCCCTTCTGAGCTGGGAATTTCTGGTTAAAGGCTTATAGTGCATGCATATCTGAACTGCTTCTTACTGAAGTTGGTATGCCTTGTTTGCTGTGGCTTAGACTGGATTCGGGCCTGCTGGATCTAGCTTTGTTTGTGTAACTTGAGCACTAATCCAGGCATTCTCTAAAGTATTCAATTGTATTTATTACTGCTTGGTAGTAACTTGATTAAAGTGTAGCTATCATTCTAAGTCTTTTGGATTAAGCACTTGGGCTTCAGACCAGTTGTTTTACATTAGGAAGGTTTGTGGCATGCACTGTGGTGGCAGGACAGGTAGCTTTCATCCTTCTAAGTTGGGAACTGCTGATTGAGAGCCCAGTGTCTGTTATTCTTAAAGTGTATTAGTTCTGGTTTAAGCACTTGGGCTTCAGGCCAGTTATTTTACATTAAGAAGGTTCGTGGTCTGCACTCTTGTGGGAGGAGAGGCTGGACTCTGCCCTTCTGAGCTGGGAATTTCTGGTTAAAGGTTTATAGTGCCTGAATATTTGAACTGTATCTTACTGAAATTGGTACACCTTGTTTGCTGTAGCATAGACTAGATCCAGGCCTGCTGAATCTAGCTTTGTTTATATGCTTGTTATTTCCCTGGAATGCTAATTCCACCTAATACGCGGCTTCTCATCGCTTCTGTGGATCACTAGTGATATCTGCATTGCTTACTGTACTTATTTCCTTGTTTCACTTGAACGAAAGTTACTGTTTGTCATTTTTGCATTTAAGTTACCTGTAACACATTGCACTTAAGTTACCTGGCACTTGCTCACTAAAGCAATTATATAAGTCAGCACTAAAAATTAAAAGCACTACACCCTCACTCCCCACTGGCCCTTGTTTTCAATTATAAAGGAATTACCAATATTATTCTAGCTTGTCCAAAGGTCAGTTTTCAATCTCCTCTCCGGTCCAGCTGGTGAATCTGGGAATCTTGAGGCAATGTTACAACTGCCTCATGTACACAGACAACCCTCTCCTCCTCCCAACAAATTCCAACACATGTGAGAGATGCAACCATATAGACAAACTGGAGGCTAAGCTCTCTCAACTCAGTACTGGCATAACCAGTCAGGAGGAGAAGGAAACCACACTCACTACAATTCCAGTCTCACATAGACCTACCACGACAGCAAACCAAACACATAATCACACAAAAACATACTCGGAGGCTCTAACCAAAGATCTGCCAAAGCAGCAGAGACCTCCAAAGCAGACACCCAAGCAACTGCTACCCCAAAACAAAACACGTGCAACACATATCTCACAAAGCCAGTGTGCCGAACAGTCACAGCCCTTAAGACTAAACAACACACCTGCTACACTTGTAATAGGTGGCTCTATCGTCAGGCACACTGACGTCCCGCTCACCAGGCTGAACAAGGAGAGGGTCACGGTGAGCAGCCTGTCGGGCGCTAGTATCCGCCACATAACACAAGCATTCAGGTCACTCCAAGGCAAGTACAAATTTGACTCAGTCATTGTCCATGCTGGTGTGAATGACCTGAGACGTACCTCCCTGGACTACATGAAAAGAGACATAGAGGAGCTCTCTGAGCATGTAGCCCAGGCCGGTATGACCCTGACCTTGAGTAGCATCTTACCCTCACCAAGAATGATGCCACAATATGAAGACAAGATGATCAATTTCAGCAATTGGCTTAAGTACTGGTGTCATTCAAAGGGGATCAAATGCCTGTCAGCTTGGGATGATATGCTCGACAAGCCACGATGCTTCGCTAGGGACGGCTTGCACCTGTCACCCCTGGGCTTTCGGATATTGGCAAAGGCTCTTGCTACCCCCATAGTGCCTTTTTTAGGCAAGGCTCAAAAGACAAACCCACCTCCATAGGTATCACAAGGGATAAGAAACTAAGAGTAATGCTACTCAATGCCAGAAGTCTAAACCTCAAGATGCACACACTCGAAACTCTCCTTAGCATGGAGAACATCGATATCTGTGCAGTAACAGAAACCTGGTTCAGGGCTCCCGAGAGCAGCTCAGCACTACCAGGTTATACCTCATACCATGTTTTTCGGCCCCAAAACTTGGACCGAACCACAAAAGGAGGGGGAGTATCGATATTCATCAAAGATACCCACACCTCCAGGTTGGTGGCAAAGCACGAAGCATCAGAGACTATCCATGTGCAACTAACAGTGGGTAAAACTGCCTTCCAGTTTATAGCCTGCTACAGACCACCCTCCCAAACCCAGGAACCCCACTCGGCCTTCCTGAGAACACTGGAAAATATGAAGGTCTCTCCAAACACCATTATATTGGGCGACTTCAACTACCCAAACATAGACTGGGAGCATTACTCTAGTTCCAACATCCTAGCCCAAAGGTTCCTAGAATTTATAAACTCAAATGCTATGGAACAACTTGTTACCACTCCCACAAGAGGGGAAAACATACTGGACCTGATCATCACCAACATGGGGACTCTATGCTCCAGACCAGAAGTGTATCCCTCACTGGTAAGATCAGACAATAAACTAATCTCATTGGATATTCACATCCCGACCCCACCCCCCGCCCAGAAAGCCACAGTGAAAAACTTCTCTAAAGCAAATTTCACACTCCTCAAAACCGAGATGGAATCCTTCAAAGCCCCCAGGCCTGTGGAAAATACTGCCCAGACCACAGAATCCTTTATAAACGCATTCTATGAACACCTTCAGGAATGCATGGATCATGTGATCCCAAGTAAAACCAAGACCCAATCCTCCAAAGGCAGACGTCCTGTCTGGTGGACCCCAGCCATAAACAAACTATACAATAGAAGGAGGAAGCTACTAAATGATAGAGCAAAATCCCAAAAAGGGAAGGCATCACTGATCAGTATTAGCAAAAAACTACAGGCACTCATAAAATTGTCTAAGGCCAGCTTCGAGAGAAAAATTGCACAGGACACTAAGGATAATCACAAGGCTTTCTTTAGTTATGTTAGGAACCTGGGTGGTAATTCCCAGATATGCTCAGAATTAGTCCAAAATGACAAAAAAATACACCGAACCCACAGACATTGCCAACATCCTAGCTGACAGGTTCAGCGCAAACTTCTCCCCCCCCCACCACCAAAAGGGCAAATATCTATCCCAGCAGAGTGCTGCCCCCCTGACATCTCAGATGCTCAGGTAAGAGCCGCCCTCTCCAAAGCAAAAAACACAGCCTCAATGGGACCAGACGGTGTCCCGGGCTGCGTCCTACATGAACTCCAAGAGGAGCTAAACCCAAACATAAAACTACTGTTCAATCTCAGCCTTACTACAGGATATGTGCACAAAGAGTGGCATACAGCAACAGTGGTCCCTCTCCATAAAGGTGGTGCCTCAACGGATCCTGGAAACTATTGCCCCATAAGCCTGACTAGCTTGGTCTGCAAAGCTATGGAAAGGATCATCATGGACCTCATAAATAAAGATATTGGGGTCCTACAGACACTGGATCCTACCCAATTCGGCTTTGTTAAGGGCAGATCCTGCCTCTTAAACCTGGTTGATTTCTTTGAAACAGTCACCAAGACCACTGACGAGGGGAAGGCGGTCCACACAGCCTACCTGGACCTCGCAAAAGCCTTCGATACAATACCCCACTCGGGCATTATAGATAAGCTCACCAGCTTAAATATAAACCCCTATGTCACTAGCTGGATTGCAAACTGGCTCAAGGACAGAACCCACATGGTTAGAATTGCTGGAGCCATGTCAGACTCCAAACCAGTTACAAGTGGTGTCCCACAAGGCTCAGTCCTGGGACCTCTCTTGTTCGGTATATATTTCTCGGAGGTACAGGCCAACACGGAAGGACTGTGGCTGACCAAGTTCGCAGATGACTGCAAACTGGGCACCATAATCGACTCTCCAGCCGACACAAGCATCCTCCAAAAGGGCCTCATGACAACTGGTGCCAGAGCCATGCCCTCAAGCTAAATGCCAAAAGTGTATAGTCATCCCTTTTGGCAAAAACAAAGTGCCCACAAATTACCACATAGGTGGTAATCCATTAAGTACAGAAGAAGTAATTAGGGACCTGGGGACCCAAGTTAATAGCAATCTCTCATTTGACAACCACGTGGCCAAAGTGGTTAGAAAACATTTTATATAGCCCACCTAATCATGAAGGGATTCACATCTAGATCAGGGGAGGTCATCGTGCCTCTTTACTCATCCCTCATCAGGCCCATAATTGAGTACAATGCCCCTTTTGGGATGTACCTTACCAGACACCTGCAGCAACTGGAAAGACCCCAAAAGTACCTCACCAAGAGGATCATAGGGCTCAAACAGATGCCATATGCTGCCCGGTTAAAGAAACTCCAGCTCTACTCAGTGGCATACCGCCTGTTCAGAGGCGATCTGTGCCTGACGTATAAAGCCATGTCCAACCCGGAATTAATGAACATGTTGCACCTCAGAAAATCCAAATCCCATCGAGCTACGCGCTCGAGAGACTTGAACCTCAGCACTGAAATGAATAGGACATGCTGGAGGGACAGATTCATAACCCAGAGGCTCCCTTCACTCTGGAATAAAATCTCAGTCCAGGTTAGGCAGAGTCCCTCATTGACTCTCTTCAAGAGGAATTTTGATGAGTGGATGGGAGATCGTAGATTTACCCCGGGTATCACTTCTGTGTCACTGTTAGACAGAGGCACAGTATACTAACCTCGAAAAAGGGCATAGCAAAATAAATTTAAAATGGGTGGCGAAAGCCAAACACATTCTGGCTAGGCTTATAAATGCCCTAGGGCAGATAGCCTAGTATGAACCTATGAACCTATGAGAAGGTGTCTCACCATACTTCAGAATGATGACAATCTGGAAGGGGGAAGGGATGTCAGACCTTGTGGAATAAGCCTTTGGTTTGCATGATAAATAGCTGTGTGCAGAATGGAACAAATAAAATACAATAAGAAAGCCACCTGGACAGAGTGCCTTTGGAGACATTAATACCAAGCTTGTTGTCTGAAAAGGACACAAAAATTGAGAATCCTTTTCCAATGGTTTAGTTCTATGTAAATAAAATCTCAGTTGTTTATGAATATCTAATGTATGAAGAATGTATTCCTCTCTGTTAGAGAGGTTTGGAAAAAAATATTGATAGATGGATAAGTTGGGTTCAAATTTATATCAGATGCCATCTTGCCAGCAAAGGGAGGATTCACAAGTAAGGAAACACAGAATCAAATAAGAAGAGGCAGAAGATAGAGCCTGCAATCCTGATAATCTTCTGGCTGGTTACTGCCACCAGAAATATTGTCTTCCATAAAAGAAATCCCAAGGTAGTGGAAGATGCTGGTTCAAACAAAGGTTCTGTTTGTGCCTCCAGAACAAAATTAAGGTTTCATGGGGCACTAGATCTCTGATCAGAGGACAGGAAGAAATATTCCCTTGAGAAAGGCTCTACACAGACTATGAGAAGCCAAGGAATGGGAATCACATCCACTATGAAAGTTACAGATTGCAACTAACTGTAAACAGATTGCAACTAACTGTACCTTAATGGTGGACTACAGCCTGAGTTGAACAGGCTTGGAGGGTGGAGGATGAATACCTTGTGCAATTGTCCAGAGTGCAAAATGTTTCCATTTGCTTCAATAAACTTTATGCATACATTTTTTCTGAGACACAGAAAGGATGCAAATAACATCACAGGACAAAGATGGGTCATCGGCCATTAAGGGAACTGGAGAAATCAGGCAATTAAATTCAGGTTATAAAGAGCTAAGTGAGAACAACTGGATGGGTGAGACAGTAAATCTTTCCTGGGATCCAAGAGCCAGGGAGGCTGGCTCCCTGATATGAGACTTTAGCAGTGGAAACTAAATTTGCCTGGGCCAGTAAGCAGTAATGAGGATTTATGTGGCTTTGCAACATTTTGCTTTCTGTAAAAATCTGATTATCGGGGCAGGGGA
Organism: Protopterus annectens; assembly: GCF_019279795.1. Taxonomy (NCBI): domain Eukaryota; kingdom Metazoa; phylum Chordata; order Ceratodontiformes; family Protopteridae; genus Protopterus; species Protopterus annectens. The sequence continues at coordinate 560,399,470 of NC_056736.1, forward strand.
GGATAAGAATAAAGGAGCCCAGAGGGCCGCTGTCTAACTAGTGCATCTCTCAGGGACCATACCTCTAGAGTGATCAAAGCAAAGAAATTGCTGTAATTAGTGTTGTCTGGGCAGGCAAAAAAGGTCACAGCAAGGATGGCTCCAGTGTCTTAATTTCTGATGTGCTACTGCCTGATTGAAAGACCACTCATTTGGCATCAGGACAGACCTTTTCAGCATGTTTGCAAGACAGTCAGTTCTTCCATAAATGTGCATTGTTATCAGAAAGTTATGATAAGCAATCACCCACTGCTATATTCATGGCTTCTCAGCCTAAGCGGTAGGACCCGGTTCCCCCTGCTTACTGATGTACTAAACCACTATCATATTGTCAGTCTGGACAGAAATACCTCATGGAGGCAGTAAACCTCATAGTTCCTGTAATGCAAGGAGAAATGCCCTCATCTCCAAGACACTGACATGAAGATTGGCGTTCTGTTGATTCCATGTACCATCTTCCCCTGGTAATGCCCACTCCAAGGAGGAGGAGATTCTGGTTACTACCACTGTGGGGGCATGGCAAAACAAATGATCTTTCTGGAAGAATGAAAATGGAAGTTATGTTTTTACCATAACGTTCCATCTGTGTTGTCGATCTTCATTCATTCTTGACTAATGGGTTCGGTTCCAAACCCTCAGAACTGACTTGGCCATTGTACAAAGCTCGCGCTAGCTAAAAACTCTCGAGCTAAGGCTCTACCCATACTGCCTCTCTTCCCATTACCTCAGATCGAGTATGCCTACCACTAAGAAAAATGAAGATCTGTCTGAGGAATAACCCTATGACAAAAAAAAAAACAGGACTAGTTCCGAACCTCCAGGAGTGTTTCGAAGGTGGCAAGAGGGTGGGATGTCAAGAATGAATGAAGATCGACAACACAGATGGAACGTTCTGGTAAGAGCATAACTTCTTTATCTGATGTTTTCAGTCTTCATTCATTCTTGACTGATGGGACATAGTCCCCAGCTACTTTAGATCCTGGGCAGCCCTAAGGAAGAATATTCCTGAGCACCATAGCGCCAAAGGATGCTCTTCTCCTGGAGACCATGCCTAATCTGTGATTTGTGACAAAGGTATGTGGTGAAGTCCAAGTTGCAGCTGCACATCTGTCTTCCATAGAAGCTCTGGAATGAAGACCACTGAAGCGGTAACAGATCTTGTAAAATGAGCTCTAACTTTTGCCTGTAGTTTGAGTTTATTCTGGTTGTATATAAAGGTAATGCAGTCTCTTAACCATTTTGACAAAGTGACCTTTGATACAGGTTTGCCCAATTTGGTACCTGAAAATGACAGAAATGGTCGGTCTGATTTTCTAGAGGATTTTGTTCTGTCCAAGTAAAAACGTAATTGCCTGTAGACGTCCAACATATGCAAGCAGTACTCTCCTTTCTTTGCAAAATTTGGAAAGAAAACTGGTAAGTCTATGGTCTGGTTGATATTGGACTCTTAATACAATTTTTGGAAGAAGGAGGTATTGGTTCTGAGTAATACTCTTTATTGTAGAAGATTATATAAGGATGATTCACAAACAAAGCCAGTAACTCTGAAATTCTCCTAGCAGATGTGATAGCCACTAGGAAGAGGGTCTTCCAAGATAAAAACTTGAGGTCACAAGTGGCTGCTGGCTCGAAGGGCTGACGAACTAGGCATTGTAAAACTAAGGTCAAATCCCAAGGCGCTACCCGATCTTTGAAAGGGGGGTTTAAATGTTGAGCATCTTTAAGAAAAACTTTGCACAGAAAATGAGGCATCAAGGAATGATCATCAAAAGTGTTATGAAAATTCGAAATGGCAGCTAGTTGAACCTTAACTGTAGAAGTTGAAGCCCCCAATTGAAATAAAGTGGCTAAGTATTCCAGGACATTATCAACTGGTGCTGAGAAAGGATCAATGCTGTTTGTACATGTCCAAATAGAGAATCTTTTCCATTTATTTAGGTAAATTATTTTGGTGAATGGTTTATGAGAAGCCAAGTATTTTCTGCACTGGGGAGGACAAGTTGTTTTGCCTGAGTGCCTGGCAGTTACTGGAATTGGAGAAACCAAGCCATCAGCTTGAGATGTTGAAGGCTAGGATGCACCAAGCCCTGAGGGTGAGATAACAGGTCCGGAGTTTGATCCAGAGTCCACGGGGGTGGTGGAAAATCAGTTGAGGTCAAAGAAAGGGAAACCAGACTTGACGGGGACAGTAAGGTGCAATGAGAATCACTTTGCTTCTCAACCACTGGGCTTTCCTCAGAAACTGGGGAATTAGTGGAATGGGGAAAAGGCATACAGAAGTCCAGAGGGCCACAATCATGAAGAAGTGCATCTCTCGGGAACTCCCCGCGAGGGGGAATTAGGGCAAAGTAGCTGCTGCATTTGTGGTTTATAGGAGAGGCAAACAGATCGCAGCAAGGCTGACCCCACTGGTGAAAGATCTTCATTGCTACGTTGGGATTGAGACACCACTCATGAGGCAGAAGGATACTCCTGCTCAGTTTGTCTGCAATCACGCTGGAATTCCTTGGGATATGCGTTGCTATCAAAAAGCGGTTGGAGGTGATTGTCAATGGCCAAACTCTTAGGGCTTCCCGACACAGGGGGTAGGATCTGGTTCCCCCCAGTTTGTTGATATACCAGACCATGGACATGTTGTCTGATTGGATAGCAATTGTCTCTGAAGGAAGGGCAGACTGAAATGCCTGCAAAGCTAAAAGCACTGCCCTCAGTTCTAGGACAGTGATGTGCAAATTGGCTACTTGTGGGGACCAAGTGCCTTGGAGAGTCCCCCCTCCTCCCCACACCCCATCTGGGAAGCATCCGTAGTCACTACGGCCTTGGGCTGACAGGGGAAAAAAGGACAACTCCATAAATTTTCTTCTGGCTTCATCCACCAAGATAAATCATTTTTGCAGCGATTTATCAAGACTGGAAGGGACATGGAGTGTGTCAGAAGTGACCATTGTGACGCCAAGAGCCACTGAAGCAGCCTCATGTGATATCTCTCTAGGGGAACTAATGTTATTGTTGCTGCCATGGATCCAGAAAGTTGTAGTACCAGAAAAACAGGAACTTTGTGTTGAGAAACGATAATTTGTAGTTGCGATCTTAGCTTTAGCAACCTGTGATGAGGAAGGGAGGCCACACAGGATATTTCATTTAGTCTTGCCCCGATAAATTTCATATCCTGCATGGAAGACAGCTGTGATTTTTCTTTGTTGACTGAAATGCCTAAAGTTTCGGCAAGATGTAGAACAAAGTCTATGGCGCAAAGCAGTAGATGCCTGGAGGGGGTGGTGAGGAGCCAGTCATCTAGCTATGGAAACACACGGAATCTCTGTAGTATCAAGTGAGCTGCTACGACTGACATACATTTGGTAAACACCCTGGGGGCTGTGGTGAAGCCAAAGGGCAATGGTTGAAACTGGTAATGACTGTCTCCTAGCTGGAAGCGGAGATTTCTTCTGAAGCGCTTGTCGATCTTTATGTGGTAATACGCATCCTGAAGCTCTATACAGCACATCCAACTGTCCTTCTCTACAAAGGTTACGGATAGACTGAACTGTGACCATCCAGAATTTTGTCTGTTGCATAAATTTGTTCAATAGGCTGAGATCCAAGACTGGCCTACAGTCTCCTGTCTTTTTTGGCACTAAAAAAAATCTTGAGCAGAATCCAGATACTGTCTGGTCTGGTGGGACTCATTGTATGACTCTTTTTTGAAGCAGCCTTTGAACTTCTAGTGCTGCTAGATCCATCTGACTAAATGGAACATTGGGAATTCACTTTGGGGTTTGGGGAAAAGAGTGAAGGGAATGTGGTAACCATTGTCTGCACCCAGGAATCTGATGTTATTGTGAGCCAGGCTGAGTGGTGCAGAGAAAATCTTCCCCCTACTGCTTCCAGAGGTAAGCAATCTGGCCTCTGCTCAGGAGCACTGGTAGGGTTTTCTGGAAAAAGAATCTCTGGAACCCTGGTTAGCAGACCTCCTCTGCCACGGGAGGGGCTTCTTCCAGAAGAGTATCCCCCTCTGCCCTAAGGGGACTACTCACCACGTATGTCCTGAAAAGGCCCTCGGGTCTTCCTGAACCACATTTTTCTACTCCTCTGATCATTGCAGTAAGGTCACTGTGGAGTGGAAAAACATACACCCACAGCAGAAAGGGTCTTCCCATCCTTTTCACACCTGGCTAACGTGTCTCTAACTTTTGGGCCAAACAATGAGGTAGCATCAACAGGAACACTGACAAAGGAAGATTTTAAGGGGTCCGCAACATCACACAAGCGCATCTAGGCATGGCACCTAATGGCAATGCCTGTAGCCGCTGCTCTAGATGTCCCTTTAGCTGTAAGCGCAATAAGCCGCATAGACGAATTCTAGATGGACTCCAAGGTAACAAGCTGAGAGGCAACCTTATCTTGAACCTTGTCAGACACTGCTCCTGCAAGTGTGTTTGAAAGCTTAGCTATCAGATCACTTTGGAGTCTAGTAAAGTGTACCAAGAAGTTCAAGGACCAAATAGCAAAGGTCGATGAAGCAAAGACCTGCTTTCCAAATCTGTCCATCGTCCGGGACTCTTGGTATGGAGGATGGACAGTTGAACTCTCTTCAGTGAGTTCCTTTTTGATGGCCGCCGCCACCACCATGGCATCCACTGCTAGACCCTTAGACCAATGGGGCTGATCCTCTGGGGCTGAAAGAATCTTGTTCGGTCCCCAAGGAATAGGCTCTATGGTATCAGGAGCCTTCCACGCATGCTGAACGATCAACTTGATTAGTTCGTCAGTGGGAGGGGTCACCCAAGAAGTAGACAGACAGGCAAGTAAAGCTTGCAAAAAATATATTCCTCAGAGGATGGGTTTGAGGACTTCCAATCACCCCTCTGTTTTAATATTTCGAGGATATCTGCAAAGGAGACATCTTCCTGGGGTGACTGTGGAGACCCTTCCACTTCATCGTAATCTGCATCCTCAGTGACTGATTTTTCTGGAGAATCCCGGTGCTTCCTCTTGCACTATCCCTTACAGAGTGGCTCCTCAGGGGGAAGGTCTGAGGAGGACTCCGAAGAGAGGGGACCCTGAACTAGGGTATCTTGCTGCTCTTGTGCCTGGTGACCAGAAGTATCAGATTGTGGCAGCTGCGAATCAGAGGGAACAAAAATATGGCACTTCGACAGGGATGGAACCAACTGGGAGACTGCAGAGGCTAAAGCTCTCTCTATAATCTGGAACGCAGGCCTGCCTGAAGAGGGATGGGAGCCCAGAACTGAGAAAGACAACCTCAGAACTGGGGTCACACCCCACTCCGATGAGCCACCCGCCAGAGTAGGAGCCGAGAGAGGACTTGAAACTACCACGGTACCGAGAGCCACAGATGGCGCTGTAGAAAAAATCGGAGCCAATCCAAGGATCCTGGAATCAGCAGCCAAGTCACAATCCTGTGGGTGCAACGGTTCTGAAGGAGTCAAAGCTCACAGAGTAGATTCCGGCGCCGAGGTGAGATCCACTATTGGCATCAAAGCAAATGGCATTGGGAACATCAAAGCAACGGGCTCCAAGACCTGGAGGGAGGTTGAAGGAGGAATATATATATATATATATATATATATATATATATATATATATAGGAGTCCTGCAAGAGTATTCCTCAGCTCCGAGAGAAAGGGCGGTCCAAGAGGGTGCAGGGAAGCCACTAATCTAACCCTAATCCACTAATCTGACTACATCCAATTCTCCTGGAGGAACAGGCTGACATTCCTGAAGGAGATTCAGGTCTTTCCACAAAGGGACTCGGTTGTTGACCCAAAAAGGAGTTTATTGAAGGGGAATATTTAGTCCGGGGATACTTGTAACATCGACCTTTGGCACCATGGTCTGCTGAATAGGGGGAGAAAATGGATCCGAATGAGTAGATGTAACAGTTGTCTGTGCCAGAGAGTTCATTGGTGCCAAAGCCGTGGTTGGTGCTGAAGTGTTTTTTGTAAGATCAACAGTAGATGGCACCGATATGGATTTTGTTGTTTTCGGTACCGGAGCAGAAGGCAATGACATTTTTGGAACTTTCGCCTTTGATTCCGAAAAAACTGTCGGAACCAAGGATTTATGAGATTTAGAGGCATGTACCTTAGGGGAAGATGGTACCGAATGACTCCATTTTTTTGTAGACTTGGAGATTTTGAAGTTTCCGCCTCAGAAAGAGCTTCACCAAAGGGACATTTCAATAAGCCTTTGTGAATTAACTTGTTGCATCTCTCTGCAAGAGTTCGGGCACTAAAGCCCTTACAAATATCACAAAGAGGATGAATTTCCAGATAAGGGACACCCAGACAATAAACGCAAGAAAGATGCCCATCACAATTGAGCATCGTATTGCCACAGTCCTTACATTGTTTGAACCCGGAGGTTCCTTTTTGTTTCTCTGCCATGTTTTTTCAAAAACAACAGCGTGCACGCGCCCATGCACACACGCTCGCTCACAGTGAAAAAAAAGGGGGAAGAAGTAGGGGAAAGAAAAATGTTTAGAAATGTAAAAGCCCCCCCCCCCCCTTTAATTATATACCAACTATGGTATCTGTAGAATATTCAAATGGGTAAAAGAAGGAAAGAAACAGGAGAAAAAAAATACCTATGATGGTACTGAAAGGTTACCAATGGTAAGAGGGAAGGAGAGGCCTAATACTAGCAATGGTAAAGGAGAAATACCCTGAGGTAAAAAACGGGTGGAAAGCTTCAAGGAATTCACTCACATGAAAAAGACTTAAACGACAGTAAGATTAAATGCATTTTGAAAAATATAATTAAGCAGATAAGAACATTTTTAAGCACTTAGCTGAGAACATTTGTCTGGCATGTCCAAATTTCTACGCGGCAAATGAGATCTGAGATAATGGGAAGAGAGGCAGTATGGGTAGAGCCTTAGTTTGAGAGTTTTTGACTAGTGAGAGCTTTGTACGATAGGTGAGTCGGTTCTGAGGGTTCAGAATCGAACCCATCAGTCAAGAATGAATGAAGATTGACAACATCAGATGGAGAAGTTAGCCACCATTGTAACTGAACTCTGCATAGATTAATGACCAATATCAGAGCCAAAGGAAGTCTGAAGTTTGAGACCAATAAACTCTCAATAACCACTGAAGTATTCTCATGTGAAATCGAGTGAACTGTACCATTAATATTGTTGAGACAATTAGTCCCAGAACTTGGAAAACTATGATTGCTGAGGGCTGGGTAAACTGAAGGAGAGGCTGGATTCAGTTATTTAAATTCTGGACCCTGCCTTGAGGTAGAGATACTATGCAGGTTGTTGTGTCCAGGTGGCATATGATGAACTGAATTGCTTGTGCTGGTTGCAGAATGGATTTTTCATAGATTATAGATATGCCCAAAGACAGACAGAGCTGAAGCAAGTAGTCCCTGGCACTGAACAAGGATTCTGCTGTTGTGGCCAGAAGGAGCCAGTCATCGAAATATGGAAATGTTCAAATTTCTCATGACTGGAGATCAGCTGTGACCATTGCCATGCACTTGGTGAACACCTGGGGGGCTGTGGTAGGACAAAAGGGAAGTGCTCTTAAATGAAAATGACTGGCTCACAAATGGAAGCATAAGTATCTCCAGGCGATTTTGGCTAATTTGATGTGAAGATAAGCATTCTGGAGAACTACAGAGCACATCCAGTCATTTGGCTGCAGACAAGGCAAGATTGCTGGCACCGTGATCATACTTAACTGGGTCTGTTTTACATTGGTGTTGAGATGTCTGAGGTCCAGAACTTGCCTACATTCCTCATTCTACTATATGGAAAAGAAGAATACTCCGCGTTTCTCTAAATCTCTCCATATTTTTGCTCGAAATCTAGGGACTGCTTACTCTGTTTTTACTTATATTTTAGTTCCAACTGTACTTCAATAGCATATTTTTTTCTCAGACAAAGCCCCAAACAGTACATTTGTTGCTGATGTTTCTGTGTTTTCATTCCTTTACATATTATTTCAGCTCAGCCCTGCTAACAAGGCAGAGTTCCCAGATTCGTATACAATCTACACTGACAACCTTCAAGCAAAATCCTCCCTATAATGTCAATCAACGTAGTCTTCAGGGATCTACTGAATCCACCGAGGTTGGATGACCCACCATGCCCACAACACAGAGATGTTTCCACGGAAAGGGAGACTAGAAAAAAAGAACTACTGCACAAGATATAAGACAATTTACTCACGATTAAAAGTCTACAATAGGAAGAGGCTTCCCTCCAAGCCTGCTACACCAGGAGAATTATTCCAAAAGGTTTGAGAATTTATAAAAACTGAACTGTAGGAGCCAAAACAAAAATATCACCAAAAGATAGAATAACCTCCCGATTGAAGCAAGCCTCAGCCTGCTTAATTTACTGCTGGAACACAACAGAGAAGGTACAGTTGTGTACACTTACCATAAATGTAGATGTTTGAGTGTATTCACTGTTGCAGTCATCATATTTGGGTTATCCCTGCCAGGGTAGCCTTCGGCCGGCTCGAATACCAGAGATTTAGTATTTCTGCGTTAGTTGTTGTCGCTTGAGGACTGACGTCAGGTTATCAGTAGTATAAAGTAAGGCAGTGGACGCCATTACATCAGTTTTTCTTGCCATAACCTGTCAGGAGGCCCCAAGCAGGAGGCCAGATTCTGGTGGAAGAATACCACCAGTGGAAAATAAATACCAATATGTCCCTTGTAAGGAAAGGAGAACAATAAGGAAGAATGGTAATAAATGGAGAAAGAGACGAAAGGGGGATGGAGGGCGGGAAACCAGGACTGCAACAGTGAATACACTCGAACATCTACATTTATGGTAAGTGTACACAACTGTACTAGGCTCTTCGTGTTTCACTGTTGCAGTCATCATATTTGGATTGATTCCCAAAGCTGAGGAAATGGGTGGAGGCAGTCAAGGAGACTAGGGGCTGGCTATGATGCCCTGCAACACTGCAGGTTTGGACCTGTGTGGTCTGTCTTTGTCTTTATCTTTACGTTTTTCCAGAAGATCTGCTGTCGGATGGCTTACCAAAGCCATATCGGAATTTGAGGACAGTAAGCAAAAATATCTGGCTACAATAAGGGCCCAAGGACAGATAGTTCTGGCGTTGAACAAAGCACAGAAGCGACAACGGGGGGACGTCGTGGTCTGGGCCTAAACAAGTGATGCAGTAAGAGTGGAAGTCTCGGTGTGGTACTGGCTTTCCACAGGCGAGACAATTATTAACTTTTTCTGACTTAGCTTTAAAAGACTTCAACTTCAATTCAGTAGACGAAAACTCAGGTAGAGGCTGAACAGTACTCGTGCAAACTGCTTCTGCTTTGGGCTCCACTGCAAGAAAGACTGATGTAATGGCATCGGCTGCCTTACTTTATACTACTGACGACCTGACGTCAGTCCTCAAATGGCAGCAACCAACGCAGAAATACTAAGTCTCTGGTATTTGGGCCAACCGAGGGCTGCCCTGACAGGGATAACCCAAATGTGATGACATGCAGGCAATGCCCCTACATACTTGAATCTAATAAGATAGTATTAAAGGAAAACAGATACAAGGTTAATTTGTACAAAGGAAATTGCAACACCAAGGGTACAGTTTACATCTCAATCTGCCAAACTTGTGGCAATTATTATATAGGTAAGACAGAAACAAAACTTAGAACAAGGATCTACAAACATCTGTACGCAAAATCAAAGGGTAATGTGAATAACTCATTGTATAAACAAACACTCCTTACAGTGTCAGGACTTCACTAGATTTGAATTTGGGATCTTAGAACAAGTTCCATTAAATGCCTGAGGTGGGTGGTGAAAGTGCCGGTTGGAGTTAAGAGAACTTTTTTGAATAATAAAATTAAACTCTAACACACCACCGGGTATTAATGAGAATATTCCTTTCACTCCAGTGTTAAAAAAGAGAGCTCTGGATGTAATATAGTATTTTTCTCAAAGCTTCAACATTTTATACTTTTAACATAAATGTTTTAAGTTGTCAGTTTATGCAGCAGTGTGGATCACTTTAACTATAGAATTTTTAATTTGTAAATTGTCTAATTAATTAACTAGAATGTAAAAGACACCTATTACATAAGAGGTGCCCATGGGAAGAATAACTTAGTTCTGAAGAAGTCTCTGTTTTGGTGAGAGAGACAAAAGGGCTTAACTTTCTTTGTGTTTGGAATAAAGTGTGTTCATAAGAATTTTGGTCCTGTTATTCCTGTGGAGGTATGGAGTTTATGATGTGGACCCAGTGAATTGCTTTTCTAAGCTGGTTTTGGTCAAATATACTGGCAATTCCATCTGCATGGTTTTGTTTTACAAAACACCACAAAAGCCAACCCAGACATGGCAATTTCATTTTCCTCATTTTGGAAAATATACCCAATGAAGAACTACAAGGACCACACATTGACTACCTAGAAAAAAGAGAGCTGGAATGACAAATAAGGTTAGAATCCCACATACCAATAGGAATAAACACACAGGTCTCCATAAACATCGTCCTGAACCTCAGGAAACTAGTCCACAATGCATACTATTAAATACTAAACACTAAATGATACTCAAAGAATCTGAAGTTTAAATTCTACAGAACCCACCAGCTAGATTTCAGTTTTACAGCTCCCACTGCTAGTTGTCGTCCGTTTTGGCTTTTGTTTCTTGTTCTTACCCTTATCTTTATTTTTTTATCTGTAGCTATATCTTTATATAGTTTACTATCAAAACCTGGACATGCACTCGGTCGAGTAAAGGAACATCGAAAGTAAACTTTTCAAGAGGCTAAACATCTAAACTTATTGTACCAAAGCTTGACTATCAACATCCGGACAGCACATGCAGGTCAACGGGCACATTTTGAAAACGGCGAATATCGAACTCTCAACATTACCATGGTTCGAGATGGGGACTAAAAGATGTTTTGATTTTCACTATTTAAGTTCGACAACATAATGACTCAACTGAGTGCATTTTCAGGTTATGATAAACTATATATATAAACATAAACACATTTATTTATTAGTTTATATTTTGACTTTTTATTTTTATTCTCTACATAATATTTGCACCCATTATCCAGGAATTTTCTGTCATGTATGTTATCTACACTTAAATCTCCTGACAGATCTGAAGAAGCATAGGCAAAAGTGCTGAAAAAACTATAATCTGCCCTTCTGGACAGTACAGGCACCAGCAGTCAGAAACCGCACGCTACAGTTTTCTTGGTGGTCTGGACAATTACCGTGTTTGTATTTTGCAATTGGTAAGATACCACGTACACATGGTTTTGCATTTATCTGAATAGTTCATGCCCTCAAGTTCACTGGAGGAGGAAAAAAGAGTAAAGAATGATTACGACTCAAGAGAGCTATGCTTACCTGACGCAGTTTAGCTGGATGTGAATATTCTTGGGACTACTGACATGACTATTTTAGGGCCATGAGCACAGTTGGACCCACTTAGATGGTTAGGTACTAGGCTATATATTGACAGTTTTAATTAATTTTATTCTAAATGTATAAACTAAAGCTAAAGGTTGTTGGTTTGTTTGTTACTGCGCACACATTTCTTCTTTTGGATTGTGTTATCTGATAGTGGTTAAGACTTTTTTTTTTTTACAGTCCCTTTCCCTCACTCATTGTTTCCCTTGCTATTATTAATCTCAAAACCATTTTAGCAAAAAAGACAAACACCATGTTATCTAATGGCCTCTTTTATCACCCAATCATCCTCAGTCTTTTCTTGCCCTCATTTACATGTCCCTCACAGTCGGCTCGCTCTTATTGCCCAATCACCTTCCTTCTTTTTTTGCCCTCATTTACGTGTCCCTCGCAGTTGGTTCACCTAATGCTCACACTCCACAGGCCGGTCCTCTGGCACACAGCTCCAATCTTCTCCTTGAATTTTCTTGCCACTTACTGGTAAGACCCTTGTCCCCTCAGACCTAACAGATAACACTCTTTTTGCTATTATGCCAATATGGATTACAATCGAAGTTTGTTCATAGGTTCATACTAGGCTATCTGCCATAGGGCATTTATAAGCCTAGCCAGAGTGTGTTTGGCTTTCGCCACCCATTTTAAAATTAATTTTGCTATGCCCTTTTTCAAGGTTAGTATACTGTGCCTCTGTCTAACAGTGACACAGAAGTGATACCCGGGGTAAACCTACGATCCCCCATCCACTCATCAAGATTCCTCTTGAAGAGAGTCAAGGAGGGACTCTGCCTAACCTGGACTGGGATTTTATTCCAGAGTGAAGGGAGCCTCTGGGTTATGAATCTGTCCCTCCAGCATGTCCTACTTATTTCAGTGCTGAGGTTCAAGTCTCTCGAGCTCGTAGCTGGATGGGATTTGGATTTTCTGAGGTGCAGCATGTCCATTAATTCCGGGTTGGACATGGCTTTATACGTCAGGCACAGATCGCCTCTGAGCAAGCGGTATGCCACTGAGTAGAGCTGGAGTTTCTTTAACCGGGCAGCATATGGCATCTGTTTGAGCCCTTTGATCCTCTTGGTGAGGTACTTTTGGGGTCTTTCCAGTTGCTGCAGGTGTCTGGTAAGGTACATCCCAAAAGGGGCATTGTACTCAATTATGGGCCTGATGAGGGATGAGTAAAGAGGCACAATGACCTCCCCTGATCTAGATGTGAATCCCTTCATGATTAGGTGGGCTATATAAAATGTTTTTCTAACAACTTTGGCCACGTGGTTGTCAAACCAGAGATGGCTATCAACTTGGGTCCCCAGGTCCCTAATTACTTCTTCCGTACTTAATGGATTACCACCTATGTGGTAATTTGTGGGCACTTTGTTTTTGCCAAAGGGGATGACTATACACTTTTTGGCGTTTAGCTTGAGGCCATGGCTCTGGCACCAGTTGTCTGTTTCTATGAGGCCATTTTGGAGGATGCTTGTGTCGGCTGGAGAGTCGATTATAGTGCCCAGTTTGCAGTCATCTGCGAACTTGGTACAGCCTGTTTGCCTGTACCTCCGAGAAATATATACCGAACAGGAGATGTCCCAGGACTGAACCTTGTGGGACGCCACTTGTAACTGGTTTGGAGTCTGACATGGCTCCAGCAATTCTAACCATGTGGGTTCTGTCCTTGAGCCAGTTTGCAAGCCATCTAGTGACATAGGGGTTTATATTTAAGCTGGTGAGCTTATCTATAATGCCCGAGTGGGGTATTGTATCGAAGGCTTTTGCGAGGTCCAGGTAGGCTGTGTGGACCACCTTCCCCTCGTCAATGGCCTTGGTGACTGTTTCAAAGAAATCGACCAGGTTTAAGAGGCAGGATCTGCCCTTAACAAAGCCGAAATGGGTAGGATCCAGTGTCTGTAGGTCCCCAATATCTTTTTTTATGAGGTCCATGATGATCCTTTCCATAGCTTTGCAGACCAAGCTAGTCAGGCTTATGGGGCGATAGTTTCCAGGATCCGTTGAGGCACCACCTTTGCGGAGAGGGACCACTGTTGCTGTACGCCACTCTTTGGGTACATATCCTGTGGTAAGGCTGAGCTTGAACAGTAGTTTTATGTTTGGGTTTAGCTCTTCTTAGAGTTCATGCAGGACGCAGCACTGGACACCGTCTGGTCCCATTGAAGCTGTGGTTTTGCTTTGGAGAGGGCGGCTCTTACCTGAGCATCTGAGATGTCAGGGGGGCAGCACTCTGCTGGGATAGATATTTGCCCTTTTGCTGGGGGGGGGGTTTGCGCTGAACCTGTCAGCTAGGATGTTGGCAATGTCTGTGGGTTCGGTGTATTTTTTGTCATTTTGGACTAATTATGAGCATATCTGGGAATTCCCACCCAGGTTCCTAACATAACTAAAGTAAGCCTTGTGATTATCCTTAGTATCCTGTGCAATTTTTCTCTGGAAGCTGGCCTTAGACGATTTTATGAGTGCCCATAGTTTTTTGCTAACACTGATCAGAGATGCCTTCCCTTTTTGGGATTTTGCTCTATCATGTAGTAGCTTCCTCTTTCTATTGTACAGTTTGTTTATGGCTGGGGTCCACCAGACAGGACGTCTGCCTTTGGAGGATTGGGTCTTAGTTTTATTTGGGATTGCATGATCCATGCATTCCTGAAGGTGTTCATAGAATGCGTTTATAAAGGATTCTGCGGTCTTGGCCGTATTTTCCACAAGCACGGGGGCATTGAAGGATTCCACCTCGGTTTTGAGGAGTGTGAAATTTGCTTTAGAGAAGTTTTTCATTGTGGTTTTCTGGGCAGGGGGTGGGGTCGGGATGTGAATATCCAGTGAGATTAGTTTACGGTCTGATCTTACCAGTGAGGGATACACTTCTAGTCTGGAGCATAGAGTCCCCATGTTGGTGATGATCAGGTCCAGTATGTTTTCCCCTCTTGTGGGAGTGGTAAAAAGTTGTTCCATAGCATTTGAGTTTATAAATTCTAGGAACCTTTGAGCTAGGGTGTTGGAGCTAGAGTAATGCTCCCAGTCTATGTTTGGGTAGTTGAAGTCGCCCAATATAATGGTGTTTGGAGAGACCTTCATATTTTCCAGTGTTCTCAGGAAGGCCGAGTGGGGTTCCTGGGTTTGGGAGGGTGGTCTGTAGCAGGCTATAAACTGGAAGGCAGTTTTACCCACTGTTAGTTGCACATGGATAGTCTCTGATGCTTCGTGCTATGCCACCAACCTGAGGTGTGGGTATCTTTGTGAATATTGATACTCCCCCTCCTTTTCTGGTTCGGTCCAAGTTTTGGGGCCAAAAAGCATGGTATGAGGTATAACCTGGTAGTGCTGCGGTGCACTCGGGAGCCTTGAACCAGGTTTCTGTTACTGCACAGATATCGATGTTCTCCATGCTAAGGAGAGTTCGAGTGCATGCATCTTGAGGTTTAGACTTCTGGCGTTGAGTAGCATTACTCTTAGTTTCTTATCCCTTGTGATACCTATGGAGGTGGGTTTGTCTTTTGAGCCTTGCCTAAAAAAGGCACTATGGGGGTAGCAAGAGCCTTTGCCAATATCCAAAAGCCCAGGGGTGACAGGTGCAAGCCATCCCTAGCGAAGCATCATGGCTTGTCGAGCATGTCATCCCAGGCTGACAGGCATTGGATCCCCTTTGAATGACACCAATACTTAAGCCAATTGTTGAAATTGATCAGCTTGTCTTCATATTGTGGCATCATTCTTGGTGAGGGTAAGATGCTACTCAAGGTCAGGGTCATACCGGCCTGGGCCACATGCTCAGAGAGCTCCTCTATGTCTCTTTTCATGTAGTCCAGGGAGGTACGTCTCAGGTCATTCACACCAGCATGGACAATGACTGAGTCATATCTGTACTTGCCTTGGAGTGACCTGAGTGCTTGTGTTATGTGGCGGATCCTAACGCCCGACAGGCAGCTCACCGTGACCTGCTCCTTGTTCAGCCTGGTGAGCGGGACGTCAGTGTGCCTGACAATACAGTCACCTATTACGAGTGTATCAGGTGTGTTGTTTAGCCTTAAGGGCTGTGACTGTTCGGCACACTGGCTTTGTGAGCTATGTGTTGCATTGGGGTAGCGGTTGCTTGGGTGTCTGCTTTGGAGGTCTCTGCTGCTTAGGCAGATCTTTGGTTAGAGCCTCCGAGTATGTTTTTGTGTGATTATGTGTTTGGTTTGCTGTCGTGGTAGGTCTATGTGAGACTGGAATTGTAGTGAGTGTGGTTTACTTCTCCTCCTGACAGGTTTCACCACTACTGAGTTGAGAGGGCTTAGCCTCCAGTCTGGCTATATGGTTGCATCTCTCACATGTGTTGGAATTTGTTGGGAGGAGGAGAGGGTTGTCTGTGTACATGAAACAGTTGTAACATTGCCTCAAGATTCCCAGATTCACCAGCTGGACCGGAGAGGAGATTGACAACTGACCTTTGGGCATGATAGAATAGTATTGGGAATTCCTTTATAATTGAAAAAAAAGGGCCAATGGGGAACAAGGTACTCAAGGGGAGTTTGTGAGGGTGTAGTGCTTTTAATTTTTTAGTGCTGACTTATATAATTGCTTTAGTGAGCAAGTGCCAGGTAACTTAAATGCAATGTGTTACAGGTAACTTAAATGCAAAAATGACAAACAGTAACTTTCTTTCAAGTGAAACAAGGAAATAAGTACAGTAAGCAATGCAGATGTCACTAGGGATCCACAGAAGCACTGAAAATCCGCGTTTTAGGTGGAATTAGCGTTTCAGGGAAATAACAAGCAAATAAGCATACAAACAAAGCTAGATTCAGCAGGCCTGGATCTAGTCTATGCTACAGCAAACAAGGTGCACCAATTTAGTAAGAAACAGTTCAAATATGCAGGCACTATAAGCCTCTATCCAGAAATTCCCAGCTCAGAAGGGCAGAGTCCAGCCTCTCCTCCCACAAGAGTGCAGACCACGAACCTTCTTAATGTAAAATAACTGGCCTGAAGCCCAAGTGCTTAAACCAGAACTAATACACTTTTAGAATAACAGACACTGAGCCCTCAATCAGCAGTTCCCAACTTAGAAGGATGTAAGCTACCTGTCCTGCCACCACAGTGCAGGCCACAAATCTTCCTAATGTAAAACAACTGGTCTGAGCCCAAGTGCTTAATCCAAAAGACTTTGAGTGATAGCTACACTTTAATCAAGTTAATACCAAGCAGTAATAAATACAATTGAATACTTTAAAGAATGCCTGGATTAGTGCTCAAGTTATACAAACAAAACTAGATTCAGCAGGCCTGGATCTAGTCTATGCTACAGCAAACAAGGTGTACCAATTTAGTAAGAATCAGTACAAATATGCAGGCACTATAAGCCTTTAACCAGAAATTCCCAGCTCAGAAGGGCAGAGTCCAGCCTCTCCTCCCACAAGAGTGCAGACCACGAACCCTCTTAATGTAAAATAACTGGCCTGAAACCCAAGTGCTTAAACCAGAATTAATACACTTTTAGAATAACAAACACTGAGCCCTCAATCAGCAGTTCCCAACTTAGAAGGATGTTTACCTGTCCTGCCACTACAGTGCAGAGCACAAACCTTCTTAATGTAAAACAACTGGTCTGAAGCCCAAGTGCTTAAACTAAAAGGCTTAGAGTGAGTTACACCAAGCAGTAATAAATACAATTGAGTACTTTTAAGATTAACAGAAGATAATTCACTGTACCACTTGTATAAGACAGAAACTGAATAACAATGAAGAAAACTTCCCCCACCTATCACTGGCTATGCAGGTTTTTAACAAGCCTTAACTGAAAATACCACATGCACTACTGAAAAAAACAGTCAACTTCCAGGTAGATATTGCTCAATGCAACACAAACAAATTACTTTAAAAAGTGCAGATAAACGTTACTTAGCTACACTTATGCGTCCAAGTTGATATCATGCAGGTCTTAACCGGCCAAAGCTCACAGTTTTAAAAGAAGATAATTCACTGTACCACTTGTATAAGACAGAAACTGAATAACAATTTAGGAAACTTCCCCACCTATCACTGGCTATGCAGGTTTTTAACAAGCCTTAACTGAAAATACCACATGCACTACTGAAACAACAGTCAACTTCCAGGTAGATATTGCTCAATGCAACACAAACAAATTACTTTAAAAAGTGCAGATAAAAGTTACTTAGCTACACTTATGCATCCAAGTTGATATCATGCAGGTCTTAACCGGCCAAAGCTCACAGTTTTAACAGAAGATAATTCACTGTACCACTTGCATAAGACAGAAACTGAATAACAATGAAGGAAACTTCCCCCACCTATCACTGGCTATGCAGGTTTTTAACAAGCCTTAACTGAAAATAACACATGCACTACTGAATAACAGTCAACTTCCAGGTAGATATTGCTCAATGCAACACAAACAAATTACTTTAAAAAGTGCAGATAAAAGTTACTTAGCTACACTTATGCGTCCAAGTTGATATCATGCAGGTCTTAACCGGCCAAAGCTCACAGTTTTAACAGAAGATAATTCACTGTACCACTTGGATAAGACAGAAACTGAATAACAATGAAGGAAACTTCCCCCACCTATCACTGGCTATGCAGGTTTTAACAAGCCTTAACTGAAAATACCACATGCACTACTGAAAAACAGTCAACTTCCAGGTAGATATTGCTCAATGCAACACAAACAAATTACTTTAAAAAGTGCAGATAAAAGTTACTTAGCTACACTTATGCATCCAAGTTGATATCATGCAGGTCTTAACCGGCCAAAGCTCACAGTTTAAACAGAAGATAATTCACTGTACCACTTGTATAAGACAGAAACTGAATAACAATGAAGGAAACTTCCCCCACCTATCACTGGCTATGCAGGTTTTTAACAAGCCTTAACTGAAAATACCACATGCACTACTGAATAACAGTCAACTTCCAGGTAGATATTGCTCAATGCAACACAAACAAATTACTTTAAAAAGTGCAGATAAAAGTTACTTAGCTACACTTATGCGTCCAAGTTGATATCATGCAGGCCTTAACCGGCCATTGTATAACAGTAGTTGTATGTATAAGAGAGGAAATAATGTATTGTAAGATAACAAAAGTGCTCATCTGTCAAAAGGAATTGTTTAAAAAAACGCTACTATTTGGAAAAGAAGAAGACTCCATGTTTCTCTATATTTCTATATATATTTTTGCTTGAAATGTAGGGAAAGCTTACTCTGTGTCTACTTCTATTTTAGTTCCGACCATACTTCAATAGCACGTTTTTTTCCTCAGAGAGATCCCCAAAACAGTACATCTGTTGCCGGCGTTTCTGTGTTTTTGTTCGTTTTTGGAGCCAAAAAGAATCTCAAGTAATATTCTGACCCCATCTGATCTGTTGGGACCTCTTAGATGTTTTTTCCCCCTACAAGCGATAGAATCTCTCTTTTGGCCGAGACAGATTCTCTCCTTTGGCTACTTTTTGCTGGTGGGGGTGGCACATATGAAAGAAGTCAGCTCATATGAAGTGGTAAATAGGAAAGGGGAATTGCATAGCCTTTGTATATTACCCTTCATGCACAAGAATCCTATGTGATTGCCATCCATGCAGGAGAGCAGAAGGACTATTGAACCCCAAATGCTTCTAAAGGGAGTTCTTCAGGGACGATTAGGTTGTCTGTCAGACAATGGCCCTCAATATCCCTGTTTTTTTGTACCACCTCAACCTCTAAGACTCCATACACTGAAGGGGCCACCTCGCCATGGCTGCCTCTGTCAGAGGTGGAGTCAAAGAGATGACATCAGGTTTTTCTAAACCATATGGATTTAGACCCCCTTTTGGTTCCTACTGTATGATCACTGAGGGGCCTCAAACGTGCCTCCCACAGCAGAAAGTGTCTTCCCATCCTGTTTGGACTTCTTCTTTTTCTTTAATGTAACGACCAAACCAGGATAATACATCACAAGAGGCTTTTGAAAAGGATGCTTTAAAGATATCTGCAAAGTCACAGAGGTAGAGATAGACATGAGGCCTCATCGTAATGCCTGCACTTGCTCTATGTGCAGCTTGATTAGCTGCATTATGCATTAGCCTCATGAATAGGTTGGTAATATTAAATGTCGTGGCCAAGGTGGTCTCTTATTGTTTCCTAGAGTCTGGGTGGAGCAGTTTCTTCAAAGAGGCTAATGCTCACTCTGCTAGATCCCTTTGGAAATTGTTCATATGAGTGGCATAGTTCATAAAGGTGATGGTGGTTGAAGCATACACTTGTTTCTCCAACCCGTCCATGTCTCTAGATTCCTTTTTGGGTGAATGAACAGTAGCTGTGTCATCTGTCAGCTCTTTCTTCATAGCTGCTGCCACAATAATAGGAATCCATCAGAGAACCCTTGAACCGAAACTGTCTGTTCTTGGGAGGTTTAAGAATTTTGTCAAGATTTTGAGGAACTAATTCACAGGTGTCAAGCTCCTGCCATGCCCTCCTGGTGACTAAGTCAGTAAGGCAGTTCACATGGAATACCACCCAATGAGTAGAGTGGACCAAGCAACAGGATTCAAAAATGACCTCCTCATCTTCAGAGGGCAAGTCCATGAGCCAAGATCCCCTTCGTCACATTAACTCAAGAATTTCACCAAAGGTAGTGTCTTCTGGAGGGGATTGAGAGAGCCCTCATGATAATCCTTGTCCATGTCTGAAGTGACTGGCTCATAAGGGGAATCAATGTGCCTCCTCTTGCATGTCCTTCTTGGCACATTGAGGGGAGAATTAACCCTCAGAGGACTCATGCTGCATCTGGCATGAGTTTCTAGAGGACAGTCCCTCATCTCTGAACTCTGGATACATGAGACAGCTGAGACAGTGGAGGATGGCAGCCTCCATCAAATGCCAGGACTATTCCTCCTAAAGGCACCCTCAAAGCTGACAGAGTAGAAGGCCTCAAAGAGGGGACTGGTACAGAAGTCTCAAAGGCCGATGTTTCCATTACATTGAAGAGAGCCATGAGAAACAGATCCAAGGACATTACCAATGACTTGGCATCAAGTTGTCAATCCCAAGAGTCACTCAACTCCAAGTACCTCTAAGTCAAGTGCATCATATCTGAGACCCTGAAGACTGAAATGCAAGCACCAGCCTGCCCCAAGGACACAGATTCAAGATGTGTCAGTTCCAAAGCCACCAGTGTCAAAGCATGCACCAGGGAAGGAGCAAAAGTTGGAGATGATGGGCCGGCTCAATCCTCTCTCAAGATGAAGTGGATAAGAGGACATCCATGTCAATCTGAACCTTCAGAAGTGCCCACATCATATTAGTCTCTGGAGCTAAACTACTGCAAATTCAAGTCTAAACCTGGACAACTGGAGGCTGACATTTGGGAATAAGATGTTCTTTTTTCTTTTCTAATACTTCTTCAATCTGAACTGTTTTTCACTTTTCTTTTTCACTACAGTTATGAAGATCCTGTTCTGTCTTTTCCCTTAGATTTCAATAGAGAAAAGCAGATTGTTGGAAGAGTTGAGGTACTTCAAAAGGCTTCACCACAAGGAAAGGGTGAATGAATCTATATTCCTGTTGGCAAGGGAGTGGGACCACTTACACAAACAAGCCAAGGAGTACCCGTGGCTTGCCTCATGGTAGAGTCAATGCATTCCATAGTTCTAATTTCCTTTATAGTATGCTTTTTTGTAGACATCTTACATTTCTCCTTATGCTTAGACTGAGACTTTTTTACAGATTTAGAAACACTGCTAAGTAGTAGAAGGATGGTAGAAATATTCTGTACTTTTTTATGCTACATAAATATTACAAGATTCTTAACCCTCCTAGCCAAAGATGTTTTGGACTTGCCTGAGTCACACACTATACAGCCAAACACCTTGGTCATAGGAACTTTCAACTATATTTCTATGAAGTGGGTGACATACACTTGCACATGCTCAATCTCCCTGAGGTTCCTGAACTTTGTTAATACAAATGCTCTGGAACAGTTGGTCTGCACCCCCACAAAGGGCTCTAATGTTCTGGACTTAGTCCTCACCAATATGGGGGGTTCACTGCACTACCCCCTGTGTTCTGCCCTTCCTAGTTAGTTCAAAGCATAAATCTGTCTCGTTCGAAGTAATGATCAGACCTGACATCTCCATCAAACCCCTACTTACACAGCCAACAGTGGCTCTGTTGTAACTGACAGGGTCAAAACAAAGTCCTCTCATAAAAACACGCCACCTTGGTGGACCTCGGGTATAAACAGGTTATATCACAAAAGGAATAAACTGATATCTAAGAACAAAAAGGAACTTAGTCAGCAGAGAAAGAATACTCTCCACAGCTTGAACAAGCAAATCAGATATCTGGTAAAGTCCTCTAAAGCTAGTTATGAGGCTAAATTAGCTTTCCTAGCTAAATCATAAGGCATTCTTTAGCCACGTCCAAAATATAAAAGGGAATACCCAGCTATGTGCCGAACTCATAGTGGACAATACCACTCAAACTGACCCTGAGGAATTTGCCAACCTGTTATCTGACAGATTTGGTGCTAATTTCACCCCAGTCCCCACCAACCATACACTAAGGCATACCTGACATCTGTTCTCTCCCCAGTATCGCCAATGAGCAGGTCATATCCATGCTCTCCAAGGCCAAAAACACAGCATCTATAGGACCAGATAACATCCCAGCCTGCTTACTAAACAACCTAAAACATGACATAGCAGATCCACTTGGCACTCTCTTTAACCACAGCCTAAGCACTGGCTTTATTCCAGAAGTGTAGAGAACAGCAACTGTAATCCCCTTGCACAAAGGGGGTCCATCAAATGACCGTGGGAACTATAGACCCATATGCCTAACCAGCCTTAACTGCAAGGCCATGGAAAGAATCATCATGGACCTTATCAACAAGGGCATATGCAACTTGACCTGACCCAGTTTGGCTTCGTTAAGGGTAGATCATGCTTAGTAAACCTGGTGGACTTCTTTGGGAATGTCACCAAAGCCCTGAATGAAGGCAAACAAGTACATACCACCTATCTTGACTTAGCCAAGGCTTTTGACACAATCCCTCACTCTGCTATCCTCGAGAAACTCTCCCAGCTGGGAGGAAACCATAAAATATCAGGATTTCCAGGCAGAAATGAGAGCAATGTGGAAGAAAGATACCCAGATAGTTCCAATAGTAGTAGGAGCAAAAGGTCTTATAAAAAAGAATCTACAGTCATATTTAGATATGTTACCAATGCATGTAACTCCGTACGAATTGCAGAAGGAGTCATTACTGGGACATTATGGGTGCTGTGAAGAGCACTTCTGTCTGACATCAAAGACTGAAACAATACTGATTTCATGAATTTTAATCATACTTTGACATAGGAATTGGGTCCATTCCCGTCATGGTATTAGAAAACCAAAAGATTTGGAGAAATTAAAAAAACGGGGATTAACCTATATGTCACTAGATGGGTAGCCAACTGGCTCACCAACAGAACCCATACTGTCAAAGCTGGGGATTCCACCTCCACCACTAGAACAGTTACCTGTGGGGTACCACGAGGGTCTGTGCTGGGCCCTCTGCTATTTGGAATCTATTTCTCAAAAGTTCAGGCAAAAGTTAACGGCCTGTAGCTTAACAAGTTTGCAGATGACTGCAAGCTAGGAGATATCACTGAGTCCCCTAAGATATTAGCACTTAATAGCAGGGGTTAACACAGACAAATGATTGCTGCCAAAGCCATGATCTAAAACTAAATGCAAAAAAGTGCATCATTGTCCCCTTTGGCAAAGGGCTAGCCCCTGCAATTTACAATATAGGCAACAACCCCCCCAAGCTTGAACCCAGAGGTACGTGACTTGGGAACACAAGTTGACAGCAGTCTAAACTTCAATCACCATGTGTCCACAGTGATAAGGAACACCTTTTACATTGCACATCTCATAAATAAGGGCATCACATCCAAGACCAAGGATGTTATAACTCCTCTGTACTCAATCCTCATCAGATCACTAATAGAGTACAAAGCTCCCTTTTGCATGTACCTCACCAGACACTTGCAGCAGCTGGAGAGACGACAGAGTTTCCTGACCAAGAGAATTCAGGGACTCCAAAACATGAAATACATGAAAGACTAAAAGCCCTGTTGCTGTACTCTGTGTCCTACAGGCTGCTGAGAGGTGACCTGTGCCTGGCTTACAGAGCAGTCTCTGACCTTGCCTTATTGAAAATCCTGCACTTTTGCAAATCAAATGGAACAACGGTCACTCTCTCCAAGGATCTCAGCCTAGCCTGTGACTTAAACAAAATGTGCTGCAGAGACAGATATGTCTCCCAGAGATTACCGCTACACCTTTAAATTCTGACTGGAGTGTATCATGTGACTTTGATTTTGGTACTATTTAAGTGCTGTGTTTTATTGTGCTGTTTATACAACTGATGAAGCTAATGTAGTGAAAGTGCTTGTGTTTTGTGCACATATAGTAAAGTTTCTGCAACTGGATACTGTGGTCGTGTCTATGTCAGCTTCTTTTTGGATTTATGGACTTTTGTTTCTTCCTGACGCAGAATTTGAGCCTCTGTTAATGGTAACTTTTTTGTTCTTCATTTTGCTGATTTCTTTTGTTATCACTTGGCTCATCACGATGACAGATGAGATAATTGAGTTGGACAGTGGTTCTATTGATGCCAGGACGGATTATGTGATTACTGGTAACAAATTGAAACAATTTTTAACTAGAATAACTAATGATGTTAACCCTTTACTTGGTTGCTCTATGCAGTGTACCACAGAGGAAGCAATGCAGTTGACATTATTGCATTAAAGACTTATCTGTTTGCCACTGAGAAAGATTTGTATAAGTTGAAGAGAAGCCAATACCAGAAGTTTCACCTAGAAGTGTGTTTGGCTGAACACATTGTACCACGAGGCTTACACATATTGAAAATGCTGTCACACACTAATGGCTACTTTACTTCTGCTGGAATGGCAGAAGGTAAATAAATATTCAAGCGAATTTCAACTACCTTAAACTTTTAGTGAGTGCTGCAGCGAGGGAAATCATGGCATTGACTGATTATGTGAATAATAAATACCTAGAATTGGTGAAAATCTATCCAGAAGTCATTTTAGAGCAGTACTTGACTGATATGTTAAGTTCCCTATCTGTATATGAGGCCAGATTACAGAAAGGGAAAATTAATAAAGTTTGCTGTGACTGCAAAGACTTTCGCCTTGGGAATGTTTTTACTTGGCCCAGAGATGAAGCAGCTGAATCCAGGGATGAGAACAATTCTATGGATTCGACCGTAGAGGACGCTCTCAGCAGATCAGAGGTATCTAGCATCACTAATGTGAGACCCATCAATGAGGAAGGTGCAACATTGACTGTACATGGCAAAATTATTAGATCGGAGATGCAGAGCAACACTCATGTGAGACGAACAAGTGAGAATGATGCATCACAAACATCAGACAATACTGCAGCTCCTAGTAAGAGATTTGGGAGCTCAGAAACAGGTTATTGTGACCACAGCGCAGGTTCACAGAGATTTTGCAGGGGGTAAGGACATTATTGCAACGGCGGAGCCAGCTGGTAACAGCTCTGCTTATTCTTTTGGGCAGTATGACCTCCATTTTCCGTTACCGGTGAAGGAGCAGAATTACAAGTTCGTCAGGGAGCAACAGAGAGGGAGAAGTTGAAACAAAAGGAAGCTGGATGGCAGCATTAACAACCAGAACACCATAAAGAGAGCATTTCTGAATGCAAAAAAATACTAGTATGGAACCTTTCTAGTTATGTGCTATCAGAGTATGAATTTAATGTGCTGGAGAATGGTTTATCTTCTATACCTGCCAGTAAGTCTGATTTTACTGATGTTATTTATGATGTCAAAATGTTTGCAAGGAATTTAACACTTAAATTGTTGTACAATGATGTGAATAATGATGTAACTGATGTCAATAATAGTGTTCTTTCAAAACCAAATAGTTTTATACC
Organism: Protopterus annectens; assembly: GCF_019279795.1. Lineage (NCBI taxonomy): Eukaryota > Metazoa > Chordata > Ceratodontiformes > Protopteridae > Protopterus > Protopterus annectens. The sequence continues at coordinate 560,424,900 of NC_056736.1, forward strand.
TAAACCAAATTATTTAGTGACAGCAATGAAAAGTTGTGCATACAAGACATATATGATATGAAGTTTGACAAAACAGCTTCATATAGCAAAAAGAAACATTTTAACTTAACTAAAAAAGAGAATGAGGCTCTTAGAAGTCTAGAAAATAATATGGACATAGCCAATAGGCCTGCCGATAAAGGTGGCCTACTGTAGTGCTGGACAAGGCCATATATGTGGACAAGATGATTGACATGCTTAATGAAGAGGAATTTTATGAGCGTATATCCCATGCGCAAGTGAATAGTACTATCTATGATGTACATATATTGATGCAGTGTCTTTTGGAACTGAATTTGATAGACAATAAGCTTTTTAGTTATTTGTTTATTGATAAAGCTACAGTTCCATTTTTACAGGGATTACCAAAACTGCATACGAACAGTGTGGACCCACCCATGAGACCTACTGTCTCGGGTAGGAATTGGTGCACTGAACCTGCTTCGATATTTATAGAGAAGCATTTAAGGCCTGTGTTGGATAACTTGAAACATGTATTGAGAGATAATGAGCACTTTTTTAATGATTTATACAGCTATGTCTCTATGAGTGCTTGTGAAGATTTTCTGCTAGTCACCATGGACGTAGTTTCTTTATTTACGGTGATACCCAATACTGAGGGTATTGTTAGTATCACTACATCCTTAAAGCAGTATGCTGGCTATGGTGAACACATGGTTAATTTGATTGTAAAATTATTAGAAATTGTGCTTGAGCACAATGTTTTTGCGTTTGGACAACAGGCATACAAGCAATGCAATGGTGTAGCTATGGCCACACCTTGTGCCAATAGCTACACCAATGCAGTCATGGTAATCTGGGAAACGGAGCATGTATTGAATGGACCATTTAGCAGTCACATTTTTTTTTCCGTAGGTTTGTAGATGACCTTTTTATTTTGTGGGAGGGGGCGATGCTGAAACTTTTTCAAAGTTTCAAGAATATGTTAATGCTAGTACTTCTTTTTTAAAATTTACATTTAAATCAGCACCCCATGAGACTGAGTTCTTGGATGTGGTGGCTGCAAGCAAAGATGATGGAGAACTTTTTACTAAGCTCCATAGGAAAGAATGCTATGTGAACCACTTGTTGCATAGAGAGAGTCTGCATCCTCCATATGTATTCAGAAATGTGGTATGTAATCAAATTTATAGAGCATCCAGGCTGAATGCTAGGCAGGAGGATTTTCATGCACAGGTAGATGCAGCTGTCAATAATTTGAGAGAGAGAGAGGATATAATGAACAGCTCATCCCTACAAATGTCAATAAGGTGGTTGCTTTGAGGCATGCCCAAGCTAAACCCTATTTTTTGGATGGAAGGGCAAAGATAGACAAGCAAAAAGGTGGTCATGATAAAGATATGAAGTTAAGAATTCCTTTGAATTACACCAGTGATGTTTCTTGATATACTGATATTATTCAGAAGCACTGGAAGGTTTTGGTTACTGATCCTGAGATAGCAAGGTTTATTGATGATAAACCCAAAATCCAGTTTAGGAATACTAAATCTCTAAAAAGAAGATTATACTATCCTAGGGAGACGTCAATCCAGGACAGTGATTTTGGTAATAGACCATGTGGTCACTGCAACTTTTGTGCCTATATTGACAACAGTGCTGAATTTTACCATCCTGACCAGAAAAAAACATATATGTTCAAGGTACACGTTACATGCTATACCAAGCATGTTTTATATCTTGCTCATTCTGAAAAATGTATGAAGTTCTATATAGGGAAGACCAACAGAACACTTAAAGAATGTATAAGGGAACACTTATATAATATAAGTAGGCAGAATAAGGTTAATGCACTTGCTAAGCATGATATAAGTACTGATTATATGCATATGTTTAAGTTTTTGGTTATTGGCAGAACAGTAGAAAGTGTTAGGCTAGGTGATATGTGCAATAAAACTGAAGATTTGGAATCTACCTGGATTGTCAGGATGAGAGGAGATTCGGGGCACGGCCTCAATGAGACGGTACCTCTTAGACCCCGGCTTAAAAGTAGACCTCTCAGGAGATAATTTTGAGTTTGTCAGTGGATTATGATTTTAGTACAAATGTGTTTGAATTTTTATGTAATAAAAAAATCTTTTTATATACTTTTATGAATTGTATGTTATGCACCTTTAAATTCTGATTGGAGTGTATCATGTGACTGTGATTTTAGCGCTATTTAAGTGCTGTGTTTTAGTGTGCTGTTTACACACCTGATGAAGCTAATGTAGTGAAAGTGCTGGTGTTTTGTGCACATATAGTAAAGTTTCTGCAACTGGATACTGTGGTCATGTCTGTGTCAGCTTCTTTTTGGATTACTGCACAAAATAAACTGAGACGAGCCACACAGTTTATTCTTTCTAGTTTCTTTGTAGCACAGTGTTTTATATCTAGAAGGTAGAACAGTGCAGGTAATATTCTTTTTTTACTCTTGTTATGTGATACTGTTAACTAGTACATTTAGAGATGCAGGGTGTGGGAGGGTACAAGGAGGTACAAGGGCAAGTCTCTACAGAAACAGACATGAGAAATATTTTTGTATATTTTGTTGTATTTGGAAGGTCAGTGACTATCTGCAGATCACTGTGCTATTTGCTAAACTCAGCTGATAGTGGGATGAGGAAATTTGTTCTTTACCCATCCTTGTGTGATCTCAGTGTTAATATATTTAGAGATGCAGTGGTGTTAGTGAGGGAGTGCAGCCTCCTCACCTCAGGAAGCAAGGGGAGTTATTTGTAGTTGAGTAGGGTTTTGACAGGTCAGTTTTTTCCAAACACCTTTATTTATCACTTGTGACATAGGCAAATTTACAGTCAAATAAAAGTAATCAAACTATATTAACATAAACATTATACTTTACATATATTGCTATATATTATATAACCTAAGCAATATTACATAAATTATTCAATTCTTACCTTTTTTAAACAAGAAATATATTTATTAAACCATCATTTACTGCATAGGCAATAATGCATTTATATAAATGAAAACAAACCATACAGACACACCTCCCAACCGTGCCGAATCACTCAGTGTTTACAGAGTTTTGGGGTCCAAATAATGGGGTGCCACGATTCTTGAGTGGTATCCCTTAATTTCCGATTTCCCGGCTTTTTTATTTTAAAAAATTTAGTTCGGCGTCTTGAACGCGATGACATCAGCTCCGTGAAACAGCCGACTAGCCTGTCGGAATTGAGCAATAGCTCACACATGCATGTATTTCCAGCTGCAAGAAGCAGGAATGGTGCTGGTTCCACGAATGGCTTGGCAAGTCATTGGATTTATAGGTGCAAAAAGCAGAACGGCAAGCCAGTGGATTTATTTATGTGTAGGCTTGGAGTATTTATTATGCAGCGGCATTCTGGAGGCGGAGGCTGCAGAGTGTGTGAAAAGCAAGCAGAAGACTTTGCAGAGTTTAGGCCCGGCTTCAGAGAGAGGTATTTATTATGTTGTGTATGTGGGTGTATAGTTGCAACAAGAAGCAGAACAGCAAGCCATTGGATTAATTTATTATGCAGTGGCTGCAGAGTGTGTGTGTGTTCAGAAAGAAGTATGTATTATGCTGTCTATGTGGATTTATAGCTGCAAGAAGCAGAACGGCAAGCCATTGGATTTATTTATTACACAGTGGCTGCAGAGTGTGTGTGTGTGGCTTCAGAGAGAGAGAGAGAGAGAGAGAGGTATTTATTATGCTGTGTGTGTAGATTTATAGCTGCAAGAAGCAGAACGGCAAGCCATTGGATTTATTTATTACGCAGTGGCTGCAGAGTGTGTGTGTGGCTTCAAAGAGAGGTATTTATTATGCTGTGTGTGTGGATTTATAGCTGCAAGAAGCAGAACAGCAAGCCATTGAATTTATGTATTATCCAGTGTGTGTGTGTGTGTGTGTGTGTGTGTGTGTGTGTGTGTGTGTGTGTGTGTGTGTCTGTGTGTGTGTAAAATGCCCCAAGTTAATATACCTGATGTCTAGAGATACTCAGGCTCAAACCCTGCACCTTGGGTACAGGTAGCAAGAGCCTAAAGTCCCTACCCACCACCACTTCATAAAACTTTCCAGATTTATGCCTCATATGTTTGTTCTGTTCCTCATAAAATCTGTGGTTTTCTGGATTTTTCTTGCAAATCAGTGAAGGACTGAATTCACTAAATGACTGGCATTTGAATTTCAGACTTCATATTCTTCAGAAAATACATGGTAACACAAAACCTTTTATACTAGCAATTTTCTAACTTTATAAGATCAGTATTTGAAATGTGTCCCTATTTTTGGGGCTGTATTCCCCCATTCTTGGCTTTGTCCAGGTTTTTTGTGCTAAGACGTTGAGAGCTATGGTGAGAAGTGAGAACTGAATTCAGTAAATGATAGGCATTTAAGTTGCAGTCTTCAAATCTTTCAGGAAACTGCTGATTTGGCATAGTAGTATGTTGCTCTGACTGTAGTGCACAAGGTCCTGGGTTCAAGTCTTGGCATTAAAATGCACGGTGGTAACACAACATATTATTCTAGCAACTTTCCAAAATTATAAAAGCAATATTTAAAATGTGTCCCTGGTTTTTGGGCTTTTGTCCCCCCTCCCAATAAATTACTGGAAAAATGTTCATACAATAAATTTAAAATGCACTCTAAGTCTAACAACTGAGCTATATTATACAAGGAATATAATTTAATACAGTCAGGAAGGTGTATCAAAGAACACATGTATCTTTCTTGTTTTGTGTGCAAAGGGCCTATGATTTTATTTGGACGTGGTGTGCATTTCAATGCTGTTTCAATGAATGTGAATTTCAAGGTCAGAGAAGTTTTAATGCTAATTGTATTTTCACTGTGAGACAGTATTGCTTTGTTTAGCAGATGCCTAGTAGTGTTTGTGCATTGTGCTATAAAATGTAAAAATAAAATCCAAGTAATCATTGTAGAAGTAAAGCACTATGCACATCAGTATTTATGATAAATGGGGTGAAATAGCCAGATAATGGGACATTGGAATGGCTGCAGGGGGACCCTGGTGCCATATTTTGGTTGTCTGTTCTTCAGTTTGCATTTGAAGGTTGGTATCCCACAATTCCATTGGAGTGGGTGGGGTTATGTAATTATGTATGTAAATTTTATGTTAATCAGTGCACAGATTTGTACCTATTTTTCATGGGCCTTGTCCAGATTTTTGATGTTTCCAGATTGAGAGGTATGCACACAGACACAATCTTAGTTGCAAGCATTTTATATCACAAACCATACTGTCACACTCACAGTTGCAAACATTACACATCAGTTATAATCTATCCAATCTTTCTCATTCAAACATTACATAGCTCATTTAAGTCCTGCCACCTTTTAAATCTCATTCCTCCTTTGTATGTATTCTTCCCACAACGTCCGTATTTCCTATGTAGTTTGCTCCTACCCTTTTATAAAGATCTCAATTCCAGTTGTTTTTATCTCTGTTACTATATTCACTACTCGCAGTATAGCTGGTTTAGATTTTGATTTCCATTTTCTAGAAACTGCTTTTTGGCAGCCACCATTATTAGACTCAGCAAGGTCTTACCACGTCTAGGCAACTTCAATTCTGTATCATAGCTCAGAAAAATCATCTCCCTTGTCAGACCAACCTGCTCACTGAGCATCTCCAGCAGTATATCCTGCAGGGAATCCTTAAAGTCCACCAACTCACCGCACTCACAGAAAATATGTTCCCAATTACCTCTTTCTTCCCTTCACACCTCCAACATTTGCTGTCTGCCTGAGAAAAATTCTCTGGAGTCTACTTGGGGTATAAAAATATCTATGTAAACATTTGCAGGCAAAAATCCTAAATATTCTAGATTTTATTGCAAATCTGGAAGGCATACATATATCCTCTCATTGCTTATCCAATCTCTCCCCCCAATCCTTTTTAACCTCCACTGATTGAATCTTATAGTTATCATGCAATATTTTATATGTTCTACTAAGTTTTTTAATGGCAGCTTCTGTTCTAGATTATATTAAAACTCTACCAGTGCTGGTCTTTCATTTAGAATCCCCCTATTTCTTTCTCTTTGCCTATACTCTGATATCAATCCCTGACAGGGAAGACAATCTTTAACTTGCAGTCCAAATAAATTCTTGGATTCTTCTCATTCTATCATCTTTCCCTCTCTAGTTATTTGCTCCCAGTATCTTGGTTTCTTTGCCAGTTTTCTCCAATAAATTCCAGTGCCCTCCTATATATTAATAACAAAACAACACAAGAACAAAATAAATAAACACCAAAGAAGCCAGTGTACCACTTTATTCTCCTGGTACCTCGGCCTTTCACCTTCAAGGGATGAATTACACAGAAAAACAGCAATCCTAAACACAAATATCAATTAATCAATGAAACAATTAGATATTCACCAAGCCAGATGAACATTATCAAAATTCAATAAGAAGTAGCCAAGCAAAACCCACAGAAAGCACCAAAATATAGTAACATTTTAAATTCAAATACATTATTCATACATTTTTGAACATTTTCTCGATAATGTATCTAGTCTATAAAAAAACACACAAACATACAAATCACATCTTTGACCTCTTCAAAAAGTTTAAAAATTTAAAGGGAATTTTAAATTCGACCCACCAGGAAACAGAGTTCCATAATTTAGAATATATGTAGTTTCTAACCGGTTTAATAAACAGCAAAAATTCCCTTTCCAACCCACTGGTCTGGCCAAAATATTGAAAAACACAGATGTCTATTGTCCGTATCCCTAATTGCAGTCATCCCTATTGGCAGAATCTCCTTTCTCCATTCTTGTGTTGGTTTAGTTCCTAGAATACTTCCTGCTACTTTATGGATATAATATTCCATATTATTATTCTTAAAGGCCTGCATCAAAAATCCCAGTCTCTCCTTGTTTCTTCAGCTTCCCCTGTTTCACCATCATCCCTTTCCACTTTGAATTATAGTTTTCTGCTTGTGCTGTTATGTATAGTAGTCTTAACTGTGTAGCTCTAAAATACCCCTTCAAATTGGATAATCCCAATACACCCTGTTCTACTGGAAGATTCAGCTTATTCCACTTGACTCTTGCCATCTTCCCCCTCCAGATAAGTCTTTCAACTCTTTATTAATTGCTACCCACAACTTCTGCTCTGGTTGATAAAAATATGCCTGACCTGTGAATAATACTAAAGGGGCTAAAAATATTTTAACTGCCATACAACAAGCCTTCCATTTTCTCAGTTTTTATTTTATCTTTTTAGTCTCTTCCTACATATCCTTAGCTGTCACACTAGAATAATTTTTAATCCAAACTCCTAAATCCTTAATTTTATCAAGTCCCCATAAATATGGTTATTCCTGAACCAGTTCATGTGTGGGTACATAATTTACCGCTATTACCTTTCTTTTAGCTTCATTAATTTTGTATCCCGAAAAGATATGTAACTGTCTCAAAATATTCTACAACACTGTAGTCTTTTTCTGGTTTTGTCAGGTATAGAATAATATCATCTGCAATTGAAGCTAGCTTTTCTTGACTACCATGCCAATTATATTCTTGAATTTCTAAGTTCCTTATTTTCTTTGCCAATGGTTCTAAATATAATGCAAATAATAAAGGGGAAAGAGGACACCCCTGCCTGGTTCCTCTGCTCAAGCAGAAATTATCAGAGAGGACCCCACCCACTTTAATTTTCACCTCCGATCTCTCAATTATCCTTCTAATCAAGCTTATAATTTTTTCAGGAAACACAAATGCTTCCCGCTTCCATTACCCTACTCATAAAGTCCCAGCTTAATCTGTCAAATGATTCTCTCTGGATCATCAGTGTTCTGTTAATGTTTTCAAATGTTTGCCTCCCCTCCACAAAACCACACTGATCCATATCTATCAGTTTTGGCATTACGTGTTCCATTCTTTTAGTCATTATAGAGATGAACACTTTATAATCATCGCTTAGTACTGAAATGGACCTATACAAAGCTGGATCTGATGGATCTTTACCCTTTTTTATCTCATCTCCTCCTATCCTAACAGTTAGTAACTGAGCCTCATCTACCTCTAACCTTGGTATATTTAATCTTCCATAAACATTTCTATTTCTATCTTTTCTTGATTTTCATATTTTTCTGCTTTATGGAGACTCTCACAGAATATCAGAAATATTACTATTACTTCTGCAGGATCTCTTGTTACCGTCCTTGTTATAGCCTCCCTAAGTCTGGGGACAGCCCTTTCTACTTTAAGTTGCCTGAGTCATTGTGCTAAAAGTTTTTGTGCTCTAGTGTTATCAAAAAAAAACAGTTGCTTAACAGCAATCTTTCTAAGCTCATGCATATTACTGAAGTAACCCCCTTATTTTATATCTAGCATTCTGCAGTTGATCCTCTTTTTGTTCTGTGAGATTCCCCCTATTCTGCAATACTTTAACATTTGTCAGTCTCTCTAAATAATTCTTATTATTTCTTAACCATAGCTCCCTTTCGTTTATTTCCACCATCATTTTAAGCTCCACCTTAATTTTATTCCACTCCCTAGCTATATTTTCACAAGAAATGTCTATCCTCTCTAACAGTTCCTGAATAATCTCCACTACCCATGCCTTAAATTCTTCTCTTTTCAAAAGATAGGTGGGAAAGTGCTGATGGCTCATTTTTATTTCTTTACCCTGTGCTTTTATTTTAGCTATTATGGCCCATGATCTGAAATAGTTATTGGGGAAGTATCATGAGCTTTAATTAAATGCACATGTTCCTGTGAAATGTATAGTCTGTCTAGCCTAGCCCAGTTTTTATATCTTGGGGAATAATATGTAAATTCACTCCGAACTCCTATTACTGAATTCACATCGTCATGCCAAATATTTTCATACATTTTTTCAAAAATCTACTCTCCTTTGTTATATTTCCCTTCTGGGTCCCCAGACACATCTTCACTGCTGCAAATCAAATTTCAGTCCCTACCTATAAGTAATATTCCTTGCTAAAAACGGATTATTTCTCCCAGAATTTTCTTACGCTGCATTATAGCAGTTTTACGTGGAATGTAAATACATGCCAGTGTAATCCTCCTTCCTTGCCAGTAGCCCCTGAGAACTACAAATCTGCCATTATTATTTTTTCTTTATCTTCTATCACTATTGAAGCTCCTCTTGCAATTAATGTAAGTAATCCTCTTTTCTTTTGTCCCAGATACTCTGCTGAATAACCTTCACAAAAACTTTTCTTTATCAAATTCACATGTTCAGTTCTTTCTAAGTGTGTGTCTTGTAACATAGTTATTTGCACTCTACATTTTTAGTATAGTTCACTACTCTTTCTTGTTTGTATTTATCTATGAAACCATTTACATTTAAAGACATTAAAGAAAGCATCATTGTATTAAAAAGTTATTATTCCCACCTTTTATGTATAACACCTTTTATGTTAAATGTCTAATTCCAGCTTTTGTGTTACATACATGCACTGTTTGGCAGGTTGAACTTTTATGCAATTGTTTCTGTCATATCCATTTCAGCCTATGTCACATCTTATAAATAAAACTTTTTGTTTTATTGAAAGCCCTCAAACAAAAAACAAACACACCCCCAAGGTGTAGCAACCCCCTTCTCCCATGATCCTTTGCAACCTTTAAAACCTCCAGGTAGTGTCACACATCATCTTTCTCTATCCTGGATCTTCTTCTCTATCAATCGGGATGCTGTGATGTACCGCTGTTAACTACAGGAGCCCTATTTCTAATGCTAGTGTCCGTTTCATTGTACAAAACTGCATTTGTTGTATCTGTTAAATGCAAGTGTATATTTTATTGTATGAAATTACTTTCTCCACTCCTAATATGTAACTAGAAACTGCAACTGGCAGTGTTTATTGCAACATTTGGCTATTACTTTATCAAACAGTGTAGCTAGCTCAATGCTCAATATATAAAACTCAATGCTCCATATATATTTAGGATAGTCTAGAATCAGTGTTAATGTTGCAATGTACCTTGTTAATTTAATGTCAGGATTTACAATCTCTTGCTTGGCTGTGTAACTATAGTGCTACTGGCATATCTGCCTATGCAAGAAGATCAACATTACCATTTATCATCTAGCAGAGCTGAAGTGTAATTGCACTTTCCCCTTATCCCACTAAAGTGATTGTGAGCTTGTGATATTGCACGTGTTACATGCTGTACCTGTATTTTAGTGATGATTTACTATTATCTGTGATCTCATGCTAAATTGTCGGGATTAGCCTATAGTGATGCTATGCTACTAATTTTGCTTCAGTTTTCCAACCGGAGACTTACCTGCAATTATCTTAACTGTGATACTCTTTGTATGAATGTCTTTCTACCTATAGGTGGTACGGTTGTAAAAGTAAAAACGACCTTAGTGTTATACTGATACTGTTAACTCTCCACTGTAGTACATAATTAAGTAATATATTTCTAGGTTTTGCTGAATACCTTTACTTTATCTTACTCTACCGCTCATCCTATACCTATCTCTTTGCTCCTCACTCACGTCTATCTAAGACTGCCTATCCTTCACTACAGTTAACCCTTCATGTTGGCTACTGTCCTTACACTCCTCCTAACTGGCTACTGTTCTACTAATATTCTAATATCCCTCTCCACTCTTCCTCCTTTCTTCTTCTATTTTTTCACTAACTACACTTCTTTCCTACCCTCTACTTACCCTCATCTCCTAACTCTAGTTTAGACAGTTTTCCCCCACTTCTTGCTTTATCTAACCACATTTTCCTGCAATGGTAAACACAAACAGTCTGATTAATCCCTCCTTTCTCTCCTCTTTTTTAACAGGAACTAGCTGTGTTCTAATTTTTTGCTAATATTCCCTCTGCACATAGAGATATTAAAAGGCTGAAATCACCTCCTTCATTTGTGGACCCACTAGAGATCTGTGTTAAGAGAAACCAACATATGTCTGCACTATATTTATTTGCAGGTTTAAAAGTATTGCCAACTCCTGTTAGTAGCAAAAGCACATCACCATGACCCCTGACATCAGTTCCCCCCTTCCCCCCATCCGGTATCCTTTCTATCTGGTCCTTTTTCTCTCACCAATGGGACACTCTTGCTACTTGCCCTAATTAAACAGCAAGCTGAACTCAGAGATAATCTTACATGACGAAGCAGTACATAAACTTGTGGTTAACTTACTGACTGCTTGTTTTTTCTCAATATCTGCAACAGCAAACAGGTTCCAGCCCACTCCGTTCACCCTTCGGGCTCACTCCACTCCCCTACCCTACCCCCATTCTCACCCACCCCCTCTTTCATCAGATTTATACTCTTTAAGCCACTCCTCTAACACACTTTCATCCAACCGTATCACAGCATACCTCTCAAGTGTACCTCATTACGGGGAACGCACCTCATCTGGGGTCTTAAAAAGTTCTTGTTCCTCGAAGTTCCTCAAAGTTCCACATTGAAAGATTCTGTCACACATTCAGTGTTAGGAATTTTTTAAGTGAAATCTATTGTAAATAGAAATGAATCATATTAATTCATTAAAATATCTTCTTTAGAAGTAAAACCAGCATATTTTAACCATCCTGTGACCTTCCTAGTTGAAGTTGTTAGTAAGCCATAAGTATGTGTTCCACATTTTGTCCATTTGTTCAACATTATGAGGGTTAGTGTTCCTCATTTTGGACATGGAAGGTTGAGAGCTATGTATCATTGCACTGTCAATACATCACTACTCCATCTCCATACTAGCTTTTCTTGCATACAATCCTAATCTTCTTCCCTAGATATTAAAAAAACACTGACAAAACCAGTAGCCACACTTTCAACTTTTGCCACTATAACAAATATTAACACATACTACATCCCTTTCAAGGCTAAACTGGATTAAACACTGCCCAAAATATGACTGTATCTACTTCATATCATAACATGCTCTACCTAAATATATCTTCACAATCCATAGTACTAGCAATTCTGGTATTACTTGCACACACTACATCATATCAGTCCACTCTACCCATCATATCACCTCATAATGCCACCTCTATCTTTCAAACAACAAAAACAACATGTTTCACCCTCTCCATCCTGCCATCTATCCTACACAAACACACCTATCTTCATACCCTCAAACGTACCTTATCTTCACACTATACCAACAAGCCATCCATAAAATACGACAAGTATATAACTAACCATACAAAAAATAAAGTAGAAATTGCCTAACAAGCTATCTCTCAGTAGAGACATACATCTAATCCAGGCCCATCTGCTAAACATAGCTACTTAACTAACTGCAGTCTGGCTCATAACACATTCCATCTTCCTAGAAAAGATAATGGCCTGCTCATTCTAAATATGAATGTCAGAAGTATTTGCAAAAAAAAAAGTCAATGACCTACATGCCAATCTTTCCCTATATTCCCCAGACTTAGTATTATTAACTGAAACTTTTCTGAAACCCAACATTTCCAATAAAATTTTAGCACCAGGCTATAACATACTACGTAATGACCACATATCAAAAAAGGTGGTAGTGTAGCTTTACTCTTTAAAAAAACAACTAATTGTAGAAAATTTGAATATATACACACCTAACTTAGGCAATGCAGAAATTATAATTGCAAAACTAAAACTTAACACCAGAAAAAGTGTTAACATAACTGGTTGTAACATACCTGCCAGTAACAACACACCTATCCTGGAGACTCTACTTTACTGAGCTTCTGAGGTCTACCAGCATGAAACCATCATCTTGGGGGACTTCAACATTGACTAGTCAACTTGTGACTCCACTTCTCCCACAAACTTCATCAACCTCCATGGATTTTCTCAACTCATCCACTCTTCCACTAGACTTGACAAATTCTCTAAGAGACAGTCAGTACTTCCCTCCTCCCTGACAGCATAAGCAACCACTTACCTACATATATAAGACATCACAGAAATCAGGAAAAGCCCACTAATAATCAAGTGATAAGAAACAAGAAAACCTTCAAACCATCTAGCTTTATTAATGCACTAAAAGGATGTAACTGGACTCCTCTCAAGAACCTTAACCATGATGAAGCAAACCAGTATTTCAACTCCACCTTCTTAGATATCTTAAATTCCCAGACCCCTTCCAAAAAGATCAGGGTGAAGTCCAACTATGCTCCCTAGTTTGGCAAAGAGACAAGATCCCAGCTGACATCCAGAGAGAAAGAAGCCTGGGCCCACTAGCACAAAATTAGATCCCACACAGATAAAAAAGTGTATCTAGAACTGTGCAACAAGGCAAAGAAATGTGTCAAAACAGACAAAAACAACTACTACCGTAATATACAAACAAAATATCAAAACAACCCCAGGAAATTCTGGTCAGCCATTAAAAAACATTCTCCTTCCTGGAAAATCATGCACTACCCCTCCGACCATATCTATCACACTCAGTGTTCCCACATATTTCAACAAATTCTTCACTGCAATAGCTAACTCACAAAGCTGCACATCCTCCGACCTATCACCCAGTCACCATAATAACAACAACAGCTTTACTTTCCATCCTGTTTCTACTAACTCTATTAAGAAACTTCTTAGGAAACTAAAACCAGCTACCATAGCCGCTGATAAACTCCCACCAGAATTCTTGAAAATAGCTGCTGATGCCACTGCATACCCTGTATCCATTCATATCAACTGTTCATTATCCGAAAACCTTGTCCCTGAGTTCTGGAAAATTTCTCACACAATCCCACTCCACAAAGGCGGTAACTCAAAAGAATTAACCAACTACTGTCCAACAGCAATACTCTCACCTCTATCCAAAATACTGGAAAGGTGTAAACACACACAAATCTTGAATTACCGCAACACCCACAACCTTCTCACAAACACTCAACACGGCTTCAGGCCTATCAAAGCACTGCAACAGCCCTCATGTCATTCTGTCATATAGTAAATAGCCACCGAAATAATGGTAACTATGTCTCTGCTATCTTCCTTGATCTCTCTACAGCACTTGATATGGTTAACCATGACAAACTCATTAGATCCCTCTCAGGCTTGAATCTTAGCATATCCATCATTACTTCATTTCAAAGTTATTTACTGGTAGGCAGCAAGCAGTAGAGTGGAGGCAAGAACTCCCTCCTCTTTTACCACTCACACTGGGTGTTCCTCAAGGGTCTACCCTCGGTCATTTACTGTTCTCTATCTTCACTAATAACCTCCATACCTCTACTCTACATGACTCAGTCATTCAATATGCTTATGACACAACACTAATCTGTGCCTCTCCTTCCCTCCAGGAACTTCACTTACAAACACAGGCCTCCTTCCTTTCTACAGAAGAATGGCTTACCAACTCTAAACAAATACCAACCCCCAATAAAACCAAACGACTCAAATTCCAGCCTACTAATCACTCTACTCCCTTACCCTTGTTTTCTATCACTTCTAACAATAAGACTACTATCTCTCCTGTTACTAACACAAAATCTCTAGGGGTTGAAACAGATTGCAACATGAAATTTGACATTCACTTTTCACTCACCATAAAGAAAGTACACAAATAACTGGGGGGACTATACAGAAATAAACAATTTCTCAATAGCAGCACCAGAGCTAAAATTGCACAAACACATCTGATCTCTTCACTTCTTTATGCCTCCCCTATCCTCACCAATCACAGAAAGACTTGAGGCCTGCTATAACAAAATAGCAAGGTTTGCCACATCAAACACACCACTGCTCAGCCCTTAAACAATTCAACTGAATTGAACTTCCCCATCTTCTCCTTTATAACCAACTTATACTAACTCATAAGATTCTGTACTGTCCTGAAAAAAACCCTGCATTACAAAGCCTAATACAGCCTTACTCCAACACTAGAGTCCTATAGTCCAACAACAAACCTCTCCTTCAAGTCACTAAAACCAACTACTCCGCTGGAGCTTCTCCCTATTCAAATTTTATAGCCAAAAAAGGAACTCCCTACCTATTAATATATTAGCCACAATGTCCTTAGTTCAGTTTAAGAAAGCCCTTTAAACTCACCTCCAAGCCAACTGGATCTGTAACTGTGACTCCCCAGACTAGTCTAACTCCCATCTCTCTCCTACTTACCCAGAGTTAACACTCATACCCTATAGTCAAACAGTTGACTTCTCTTTATCTTTTAAGTCTCTTTCTCATACCTCTCTCTTCCTCTAATGTTACTGCTTCTTCTAGTTTAGACACTCGGTGTATACTCTTCACTCTAATAACGCTATATCACACTAAATGATATTCTATTCCACAGCTTTACCCTACTTCATCTCCGTACCTGCATAATGTACCATTTTTCATTCCTACTCATACCTGATGTGCAGTTTAAGGCTTTATAATCCTAGTTTTTACTTAATGCAATTTGTATAATGTTTTCTATTCTGCCATCCCTGTTATTTGATGCAACTTGTATAGAGTTTTTATGTATGTATGTTATCTGTGGAGCTTTTCTCCCCGGGCCTCTACTGAAAAAAGGACTTGTATCCAGTTGGACTTTCTGGTAACCAAATGTAAAATAAAATAAATAAACAAAACACCCCCCAAAAAATCCTATTAACTTAATACTAACACATGAAACTATGTATAACTTCAAATACTGAAGTTTTACCCTCCTAATAGGAACAAAAGTCCCAAACTGAGAGCCACACTCACAGACTTGAGTTAACCTAAAATAAAACTTATCCATGCTAAGACACATGGTGCAGCCTGTACTTCTGCTAAGTGCTGACTTGCTTTCTCTTATCTTTATAGCTCTCCCAGCAGGAAAACCCCCTGAATGTTTTCAGAGAATATTAACTATCTTGAGAAAGCCCCTGAATGTTTTCAGAGAACATTATCAACCTAGGAAAAAATTCCAGAATGCTTTCAAAGAACATTATCTCCTAGCCAATTTCTCTTTTCTTTTCCCCCCAGCCAATCAATCTCCACCAGACTGTAGTCAGTTTCTCTTTATCAGGTTGTCTTAGTGGAGACATGAGAACCAGGCAGCCAATTTCTCTTTATCAGCCTGTTTCCATGGAAACATGAAGACCAGCTGCAGAATTGATACTGAGCATACATGGGTTTGCTAGAAAAAAGCCTCATAATATTCAATGTTCTTTTTTAATTTACTTGCTCTTTCTTGAAACTTGTTATTAAATCAATGTAAGGTCTTTAATCCAGTCATTCCCCATGCAAGAATGAGAAAAAACACACCAACTCTTCATTCACCATGCTTTTCAACCAGGCTTTTTTTTTTACATTGTAGTGCCTACATTTCTTAAACTGAAGAAGAAAGAGAGAAGAAGGGAGAAACAAAAAAAACAGCAGCATGTGTTTACAACCTTCATTACACTTACACATAACTGAAAAACTTTACTTACAGCAAGTAAAAAAAACAACATGCAACAGAATTGGTACAATTTAAGAAAAAAATCTTTACTTACAGTTAACTTTCTGCCTCCTCTTTCTCTCCCCAAAGCACGTTTTCGAACAATAATGACATGAAGAAGGGCGTATGCTTTACAGTCCCCCACAAGTCCAACAAATTCTGAAAAAGTCCAATATTTCCAGATTTTCTTGTTCTGTCATGTTTCACAAATATAATTATTGCACTGTAATCCCATACTAAGTTACTGGTTTTATTACTGTTCATCTCTGAAATCCTGTGTCTGCTTCATTTCCAAAGTACTCTCAATTCTTCTAGTCAACTCCCATGCTCCCTTCCTTCTCTCCAACATTTTCTGTTGAAAATTTTGAAAAGGTTTCACAGGTACAATCCTTCTGTGGTTTTTATTACCAGAAGAACAAGACACTGAATCTCCTGCTGTTTCACAGCTTACTTTTTGTTGGACAAACTTTTGTATTTCCTCCTTGACATGTACTTCATCAAAAAATGATTTTGTCCATCCTGGGAAGAATACCTTGAAGATAGCTGGGTACAGCAGTTTGAATCTCACACCTGCATCTCGACATTCCCTGAATAGTGGAATACATTTGTTTGTCTTCTGTCTGGAGTACAATGAGTAAAGCAGTCCTGGGGGCCAATCATGCAGAAGAGCATCTCTCAGGGACTCCCCCTGAGGGGGGGGGGGTAGAGCAAAGTAGCTGCAGCATTTGTTGTTTGTGGGAGATGCACAGATAGCAGCAAGGCTGACCACATCGCTACTACTGGATTGAGAGACCACTTGTGAGGCAGGAGAATGCATCTGTTCAGTTTGTCCGCAATCACGTTGGAACTCCGGGAAATGTGCTTTGCTATCAGAAAGCGGTTGGAGGCAATTGCCCATTGCCATTCCGTCATGGCTTCGTGACATAACAGATAGGATGTGGTTCCTCCCTGTTTGTTGATGTACCAGACGATGGACATGTTATCTCATTGGATAGCAATTTTCCCCGACGGAAGGGCAGATTGGAATGCTTGCAACGCTAAAAGCACTGGCCTCAGTTCTAGGACGTTGATATGCAAACTGGCCTCTAAGGGGGATCAAGTGCCTTGGACTGTCGTTCCCTGAAGGTGCCCCCCCACCCCATCAGGAATGCATCCGTGGTCACTACGGCCTTGGGCTGAGGGGATGAAAAAGGGCAACTCCACAACTCCTCTTCTGGCTTCATCCACCAATTTGGATCTTGCTTGCATCAACTTGTTATGCAGATCGGATAAGACATGGGGTGAGTTAACAGAGTCCACTGTGACACTAGGAGCCATTGAAGCAGCCTCATGTGGAATCTCGCCAGGGAACTAGGGTGATTGTCGCTGCCACTGACCCTAATAATTGAAAGACTAAGTGAGCTGGGACTATGTCTTGAGAGAATATTACTTGGAGCTATGACCTTAACCTTTGTAATCTGTGAAGAGGTAGAGCAACCAGAGAGGATCTTGTGTCGAATGTTGCTCCGATGAATTCTACGTTTTGAATGGCTTTCAGATTTGACTTTTCTTTGTTTATTGAAATGCCTAAGAACTCTGCCAGTTCCAGAGTGTAGTATAAGGTGTGAAGCAGTAGATGCCTGGTGGGGGCGGTAAGGAACCAGTTGTCTAACTATAGAAACACCCGGAATCCTTGCAGTCTCAGATGAGCTGCCAGTTCCAGAGTGTACTATAAGGTGTGAAGCAGTAGATGCCTGGTGGTGGCGGTAAGGAACCAGTTTTCTAAATATAGAAACACCAGGAATCCTTGCAGTCTCAGATGAGCTGCTACCACTGCCATGCATTTGGTGAACACACTGGGGGCTGTGGTGAGACCAAAGGGCAATGCACGAAACTGGTAATGACTGGCTCCTAGACAGAAGCGGATATATCTTCTGGAGTGTTTCTCCATTTTTATGTGGTAATACACATCCTAAAGATCTATAGAGCACATCCAATTGTCTTTCTCCACAAAAGGAAGGCTAAACTAAACCGTGACCATCTGGAATTTTGTCTGTTTCACAAACTTGTTCAAGATACTGAGGTCTAGAATTGGCTTCCAGTCCCCTGTCTTTTTTGGCACTAAAAAGAATCTTGGGTAAAATTCGGATCCTACTTGGTCTGATGAGACTATTTGTATGACTCTTTTTCTGAGCAGCTTTTGAATTTCTTGAGCTGCTTCGTCCCTCTGACTGAGTGGAACGTCGGGGATTCGCCTTTGCGGCATCGGATAAAGATCGAAGGGGATATGGTACCCTCTAGTAATTATTGTCTCCGTCCAAGAATCTGATGTTATTGAATGCCAGGCCAACTGGTGCAGAGAGAACCTTCCCCCAACTGCCTCCAGAGGTAAGCAATCGGGCTGCTCCTCAGGAGTGCTGACAGGGTTGCCCAGAAAAAGAATTCCTGGAACCCTAGTTACGTGGGCCCCTTCTGCCACGGGAGGGGCGTCTTCCTGATGAGGTCCCCCCCTCTGCCCTGGGGAAAAAACTCGCCACATATGTCCTGAAAAGGCCCTTGGGACTTCCTGAACCACATCTTCCCACTCCTCTGATTCCTGGAATAAAGTCGTTGAGCGGAAAAACGTATGCCCACAGCAGAAAGGGTCTTTCTGTCCTTTTCACACCTGGCTAATGTGTCTTCAACTTTTGGGCCAAACAACAAGGAATGGTCAATGGGACCGTTGACGAAGGAAAACTTGAAAGGGTCTATGAAGTCACATAACCACATCCAGGCATGATGTTTCATGACAACGCCTGCATCTGATGCTCTGGCCACCCTTTCGGTTGTATGTGCAATCAACCGCATGGAGGAGTTAAGAGATAGGTTCTAGGGTTGCAAGCTGGGAGGCAGCCTTGTCACGTACCTTGCCACCACTGCTCCTGCTATGGTTCCTAAGAGTTCAGTGATCAGGTCCCTTTGAAGACGGATAAAATGTGCCAGATAATTCAACGAACGAATGGCAAAGGTCATTGAAGCATAAACCCACTTCCCTAATCTGTTCAATGTCCAAGACTCTCGGCTTGGAGGATGGACAGTAGAACTCTCCTCTGTGAGTTCCTTCTTTGTGGCCGCTGCCACCACCGTAGCATCTACCGCTAAACCCTTGGACCATTGAGGTTGATCCTCTGGGGGGAAAGTATTTTGTCTGGTCTCCAGAGGATTGGCTCTGTGGTGTCAGGGGCTTTCCAAGCAGGCTACACAATGAGCTTGATGAACTCATCTGCAGGCCAGGTCACCCAGGAATTTGAAGGTTAGGCACGGAAAGCCTGCAAAATGACAGATTCCTCTGAGGAAGGGTTGGTGGGCTTCCAGTCACCCCTCTGCTATAAGACTTCCAGGATGTCTCTAAAGGAGACATCTTCAACGGGCGACCATGGGGACCCTTCCCCTTCAGCAAAGTCTCTATCCTCGGTGAGAGATTCTTCTGGAGAATCAACGTGCTTTCTCATGCACAATCTCTTACAGGGTGACTCATCGGGGGGGGGTCTTAAGAGGACTCCGAAGAGAGGGTACCTTGCAGTAAGGTGTATTGCTGCTCCCATGCTCGCTGCCCCAATGTAGTAGACTGTGACAGCTGCAAAACAGAGGACAAACTAGATATGACAATCCAACATAGAGGGTGCCAACTGTGAGCCTGCTGAAGTGAGCGCTCTCTCCATAATCTGAAAGGCAGGCCCACATGAGGAGGGATGGGAGCGTGGAACCGAGAAAGACAACCTCAGAACTGGGGTCACACCTCACTCCAATGAGCGCACCCCCAGTGGACTTGATAGAGGGCTTGGAACTGTCAAAGCAACCGGAACCTTAGACGGTGCCATGGAAAAAATTGGTGCCATACTAGGGATTCCTGAGCCGATAGCCAAGTCACGTTCTCGTGGGTAAGTCGGCTGCGAATGAGCCGAGGTCCACAGAGTGGGTTCCAGCACCAAGGTGAGATCCACCATCAGTACCGAAGAAGTTGGCACCGGGAGAGGCATTGGCGTTGAGGGCTCCAAATCCTGTGGGAGGTCGAAGGATGTAGATAATTTGGAGTCTGTGGAGAAAAAAACTCAGTTCTGAGTGGGAGGGAGGTCTTAAATGGGGTTGGAATACCTCTGGCCACCAAGAGCTGATCTACCAGTCTAACTACATCAAGCTCTGACTGGTGGAACGAATCAACATCCCTGGGGAGATTCAGGACGATCAATAAATGGACTAAGCTGCTGACCAACAAAGGGGTCAATGGACAGGGAATATCAAGTCCTGGGTAAGGATTCGACCTTTCGCACCATACCAAAAACTTGTGTTGGGGTGGAACCGACCATTTTTGTTGGGAAAACTATTATTGGTGCTGAGAGGGTCTGAGGTACTGTGGAAGGGGCTGGTACCGTGGCAACTTTGGTTGGTTCCGTGGAAAGAGACAGCACCGTGGAAGGGGTCATAGACTCCGGTGCCAAGACAGTTGGTGACAATTTCAATTGTTTAGGCTTTGGTTCCGTGGAAACCAGGGCGTTGGACGGTTTTGGTTCATGAGAGTGAGGTGATGTTGGAACCAAGTTTCTCCTTTTCTTTGCTATTTTCTTAGGAAATGTTGACACCTCTGCCTCAGACAAAGCCTCCGAAAAGGTTTTTTTTAACAACCTCTTTAAGATAAATTTGCTTTTACGCTCTGCCATGGTCCAGACACTAAAGCCCTTACACAGCTCACACAGAGGCTGGAATTGTAAGAGCGGCACTCTTAAACAGCACATGCAGGACAGATGCCCATCGGAGTTGGGCATCTTCCTGCCTCATTTTTCACATTGTTTAAACCCTGTGGTACATTTTTTGTCAACAATTGTCAGATAATCACAAAAAAAGAACAGCCGTTCACATGATCACACACACACATGCACAATAACGGGGGAAAAACAAAGCAAGAGAAAGATATTTTTTAAAACATACCAACAATGGTAGCACAAGAAATACCCATAAGGGTAACTAGAATAAAGAAGAAAGGGGAAAAAATACCAACAATGGTATTTGAGAATTAGCAGAGGTAAGAGGGAAGGGCCTATACCAACTATGGTAAGGAAGAAATACCAAAAAGGTAAATAGATAGATAAAACAACACTCACACACTAGTAATTAAAGGGAACAAGAAATATCAAGAGGGGGGCTATAAAGGAGAAAAATTATTGAGAAATGTAAGAAAAATATAAACACTTAGCTTGAGAGCACGGCCTGATGTGTCTCGTCTTGAAACTATGTGGAATCGAGATCTGAAGGGAAGGTAAGAGAGGCACTATGAGTAACCTTAGCTTGAGAGTTTCTGGCTGAAGCGAGCTTGTTTCAACGCCGTGTCAGTTCCAAGGATGGAACTGGGACCCAACTGTTAAGAATTCATGAATGAAGAGTGACAACATCAGATCTATTTTTTATTTCTTGCATATTTGCAGATAAGTATCTCATATATTTAAAAAAGAATAAGAAGTTATGTACTCACCATAACGTTCCATCTGAGTAGGTAAACTTCATTTGTCAGCAACCTATGGGGGAATCGGATCCGAGCCGGCAGTTTTCAACAGCTTTAGATCCGAGCTCCAAGCTCCTCTCCCTACCCATAATCCCTTGCCAACCCTGACTGACCTCAGATCAAGTTTGCCCAAAAGCAAATACTGCTTGAAGACTATTACTCTCAAAGATAAAGTGGGTAACACCCATGGACCTGAGTATGAAAACATTTGTAAGTGAGGGGGCAGGAGGGACGGCTGCTGACAAATAAAGTTTACCTACTCAGATGGAACGTTATGGCGAGTACATAATTTCTTAATCTGAAGTAGTTAACTTCATTTGTGCAGCAACCTATGGGACAGAGTCCCCAGCTACCTGAACCTTGGGCAGTCTTCATGGAAGGATGTTTCGGAGCACTGCAGAGCCAAAGGATGCTCTCCCTCTGGAGATAATGTCCAATTTATAGTGCTTGATAAAGGTATGAGATGAGGCCCAAGTGGCTGCCGAACAAATATCATCCAAAGAGACTCTATCTCTAAAAGCCGCAGAGGTAGACATAGACCGAATAGAGTGGGCATGGACTCCCTGAGGTGCGGGCCTTCCAGAACTTTCATATGCTAAAAGGATACACTGCGAAATCCATCTAGACAGCGTGACTTTAGACACAGATTTACCCAAGTTAAATTTGGCAAAGGAGACGAACAACTGGTCAGATTGCCTATGACCAGATGTCCTATGGATGTAGAAGCGAAGTTGTCTATGCACATCCAGTGAGTGTAATTTGTATTCCCCTTTGTTTTGGTAATTAGGAGAGAAGACTGGTAGGTTGATGGACTGGTTAATATTTGATTCAGAGACAATCTTGGGAAGAAAAGAGGGATTGGTCCTGAGGTTAACTCTATCCTTGTGAAAAGTCAAGTATGGGGGTTTTACACAGAGGGCTTGTAGTTCAGAGACCCTTCGAGCCGAGGTGATAGCGACAAGAAAGGCCATTTTCCATGACAAGAATTTAAGATCTACTGAAGCTGCAGGCTAAAACGGGGGAGCTGTCAAGGCCTGAAGCACCAGCGTTAAATCCCAAGGAGGGACTACATCCTTCACTGGAGGTCTGAGCAGAAAGGTGCCCTTCAAAAATGTCTTACACAATTTCATGGTGATCAAAGGGCCCAGTTCATTTCCCACGTGATAATGAGAGATAGCTGCTAGTTGAACCTTGACTGTGGAGGAGCTAGCCCCCTGATGAAACAGCCCTGACAGGAAGTCTAATTCCACAGGCAAAGGAGCTGTGAAAGGATCCAAATTTCGATGTTCCACCCAAATGGAGAAACGTTTCCATTTGCTACTATAGATCTTTCTAGTAGAAGGCTTATGCGCTGCTACTAGAATAGTTTTAACTGGGGAAGAGATACCGGGAGTCCTAGCTACAAGTGGAACTGGAGCAGCCAAGCTGTGAGCTTGAGATTGTCCAGATTCAGGACAGGGAGATCTAGAGGGTGGGATATTAGATCCGGACGGGGATCCGGAATCCAAGGAGGATTCACCAGATGAGACCAAAGGTAAGGGAACCAGGTTTGACGAGGCCAGAATGGGGCAATGAGGATTATCCTGCTCCCCAACCGGCTGGCTTTCTGTAGAAACTTCAGCATCAAAGGAAGAGGAGGGTAAGCATAAAGTAGACCGGGAGGCCAAGCATGCACCAAAGCGTCTCTCGGAGGTTGCCCGGAGGGGGAAATGAGAGCGAAGTAGTCGTAACATTTTGTGTTCGAGGGAGAAGCAAAGAGATCGCAACAGGGTTGACCTCATTCGGCAAAAATCCGATTCGCTATCTCGGGATTCAGAGACCACTCATGTGGTAACAGGATGGTGCGACTTAGTCTGTCCGCTAGGATGTTGGACCGCCCCGGAATGTGCGTTGCTATAAGAAAGCGGTTGGTGGAGATCGCCCATTCCCACACCCTCATGGCCTCTCAACAGAGTGGGTAAGACCTTGTTCCTCCCTGTTTGTTGATGTACCAGAAAACAGACATATTGTCCATCTGAATCGCAATCGTTCCTACAGGAAGAAGGTCCTGAAGTGCTTGCAACGCTAACAGCACTGCCCTCATCTCTAGGACATTGATATCCAGAGAGGTCTCCGTGAGGTCCCACGTGCCTTGGACTGTCCTGCCCGAACAATCCCCCCCACCAGAGGCAGGAGGCATCCGTGGTCATCGTGGCTAGGGGAGGGGCCATAGAAAAGGGGCGTCCTTCCTGGAGGTTCGGAGATTGGAGCCACCATAAGAGGGCCCTCTTGCAAGCCCTGCTGAGGAGAATGGGATGGCTCAGAGGATATCGAAGAAAAGACCACTGGACCTGGACGGTCCATTGTAAGACCCTCATGTTCAAACGCGCCATTGGCAATAGGTTGATTGCCGCCGCCATTGAGCCTAGAGCCCTCAGGACCAATTCCGCCGGAGGAGCTGGAGATTGTAGAATGGTCCGTACATGTAGCCTCAGGGTTCATAGCCGTTCTATGGTCAAGAAAGCTAGGAGCTTGTTTGCATCTAATCTGGCCCCTATGAAGTCTATAGTCTGAGTCGGGGTAAGAGACGACTTCTCTATGTTGATAGTGATCCCCAGCCGGGGAGCTAGACGAAGAAAGTAGTTTCTGGCTGCGCAGAGTAGATGCCTTGTCGGGGCGGTCAGGAGCCAGTCGTCCAGGTATGGGTAGACATGAATTCCCTGGAGCCTCAGGTGGGCCGCTATCACCGCTAACACTTTGGTGAACACCCTGGGGACTGTGGTGAGACCAAAGGGAAGGACCCTGAATTGGAAATGACTGGCTCCTAGCCGGAAGCAGAGGAACCTTCTGGATCACCTGTCTATCAGAATGTGGTAGTACGCATCCTTGAGGTCTATAGAGCACATCCAGTCGTTCTCCCGCAAAAGGGGGAGAATGGACTGAAGGGTGACCATGCGGAACTTCTCTTTGGTTACTGACAGGTTCAGGGGGGAGAGGTCGAGGATAGGTCTTAAGTCCCCCGTCTTTTTTGGCACCAAGAACAACCTGGAGTAAAATGCCGACCCGCACTGGTCTGGGGGGATGTGTTGGATGGCTCTTTTTTTCAGCAACTGTTGGATTTCTGTTGCTGCAGCCTCCCTCTGATAGGGTGGGACATCGGGGAGGTATCTGGGGCTGTGTGGGTAGAGAGAAAAGGGAATCTGATATCCTCTGGATATAATGCGAAGCACCCAGCAGTCTGTCGTGATGGAGTCCCAAGCTGCTGGGTGCTTCGAGAAACGCCCCTCGACTGCCTCCAGAGTGGAGCAGTCGGGCAACCCCTCAGGGGTGTTGCGTGGGTTGGTCCGAGAAGGGTTCTCTGGATCCAAAGTTCCACGGGCCCCCTCTGCCTCTAGGGCGGCGTCCACCCTGCCCTCCTCTGCCGCAGAAGTGCTGGGAGTCCGGAGCGGGACGGGACTGTTGCGACTTCCGGAAACACATCTTCTTCTGTCCCTTTTGGGTTTTGGAGAAGGACCTCTGGGGAGCAGAGAAGCGGACTCCTATGGCAGACAACGTCTTCCCGTCCTTCTCGCTCTGGACCAAGGTATCGCGAACAGTTTTGTCAAAAAGGGCAGAACCATCAAAAGGGGCATTAGCGAAAGACGCCTTGAAGGGTTCTGCGAAATCACAGTGCCGGAGCCAGGCCTGACGCCTCATGACAAGGCCCGCTCCGCTGGCTCAAGTGGCTCCTTCCATGGCATGGGACAGTAGCCGCATACAGGTGTTTGATATGGATCGGAGAGCGGCCATCCGGGTGGAGTGCAATCGCTTGTCCTCCACCGACATGGACTCAGGGGGGGGGGGGTGACACAGCGTACTCTTTGATAAGGTCCCGCTGCAGTCGAAGCACATGTGCCATGTAGTTCAGCGACCTCACAGAGAAGGTAGCCGAACTAAAGACCCGCTTCCCTAAACGGTCCATCGACCGAGACTCCTTGCTCGACGGATGAACCGAGGGACTCTCCTGAGCTAGTTCCCTAGCCACCAGTGGGTCGGCCGGAGGGGAAACCCAAGAGGTGGACGGGCCTGCTTCAAATGCCTCCAGGAACACGGATTCGTCCGGAGTAGGCTTTGGGGCAGACCCCCCCCCCTTATCCTGAGCATCTCCATGATGTCACCAAATGAGACATCTTTGGGGGGTGATCTTGGGGAGCCTTCCCCCTCCTCCAAATCCGTGCCCTCAGTCAAGGACTCGAGGGAGTCCAGGTGCCTCCTTTTGCACCTTCGCTTGTGAGCAACCTCCTCGGGGGGCTGTCCAAGGAGGTCTCACCAGCCATGTCTTGTTCCAAAGGAACCACCTGGGACGTCAGAGTAGGCTGTCCCTGGGGCCGGGTGATGGAAGTCGGGCCCAACAGAGAAGGAGTGCAGGGTGGCGCCGTGGCAAGGGCCGGGGGCCTGGAATCTCTCGACAGGGCCCTCTCCACCACGTCGAATGCCGAGGGAGAGCTGCGCTCTCTGGGATCCGAAAGCAGACCCTCACTCGGATCTGACGGACGGATCGGGGCCAGAGATCGGATCCGACAGACCAGTATGCTCCGAACTGGATGGAGCCGAAGGCATACCAATACCCCCGGATCCGAAGCTCAGCCCTCGGCTCCGAAAGCTCAGATCCAAAGAAAATGGACCCGACAGACTCGAGGGAAGTGTCGGCGCCGAAGTACCCGAGACTATTGGCGCCGACACACCCCCGGCTCCAAGGCTGCCTGGCTCCGAAGACTCCGAGCCCGGGAAGCGGGACAGAGAAGGAGCTATCGGGGCAAAAAAAGGGGTCAAGCTCCCCCCCAGAGGGGGGAGGCAGGAGCACTCCCATCTGCAGCTGGGCCTGGAGGAATCTTCTCATCATCTGTTCCAAATCTGCATCCGTGAGACTTCGGGTTGATCTCGATGAGGCCACCGAGGCGGGACGGGAGTGTCACCTCGATGACCTCGAAGGAGATCGGGTCTCCTCCTCCTCAGGACCCGGTGAAAAGCACGGGGACCGGATCCGAGACGGAGGAGACACAGAAGTCCTGGAGGGAGAAGACCGCTTAGCGGGGAGGGGGGGGGCGGCCCCGAAGCAGAGGCCTCGGCCCGCCACTTGTGGTGTTTCTCCCTCCTTTTCTCTTTCCAGGCCTCCCTCTCCTCCGGGCCTAAGGCGGGAGGTTGAGTCCCGGCCTGGGGGGGGGGAGCAGGAGTGGCAGCCGCAGCCGCAGCGGGAGCCACGAGAGGACTGGAGGTAGAAGCCGAATCCGGGGGCAGAAGACCCACCAGAATCAGCTTAGACCTCCGGTCCTTGAGTGCCCTGGGGTTGAACGCCGCACAGATGAAACAACCAGAAGACAGGTGTTCAACCCCAAAGCACAACACACACTGAGTGTGGCCATCTGCCGGGGACAGCTTATGGCCACACTCGGTGCACTTAGAAAAGATTGGCTTTGGAGCCTCAGTCATTTTAACTAAAAGTGAAAAACCACACACGTTAGGCCCCAAACACACACACACAACCCTAACGGAACCACGAAGGAAGGGGGAGGCATATGACAAAAATAAATAAATAAATAAAGTTAAACTAGAGAGGGTTTTATACAAAAAGGGGCCTGGAAACACTCACAACCAAAAACTGAAGAAAAGGTAAATTGTTTTCTCACAAAAAAGTCTCTAATGCCTGGAACTCTAGATCAAGCTGCTGTTGGTTAACCGCGGCAAACTAGATCTGAGGTCAGTCAGGGTTGGCAGGGGATTATGGGTAGGGGGAGGAGCTTGAAGCTCGGATCTAAAGCTGTTGAAAACTGCCGGCTCGGATCCGAGGTCAGATCCGATTCCCCCATAGGTTGCTGCACAAATGAAGTTAACTACTTCAGATCAATGGTTTTGTGCACTTTAAAATGCTGAGAAATATTTGTGTTTTGTACTACACTATCATGTTTTGTTTTAAATGTATTCATATTAATTTAAGAAATTACAAAATATTGCTTTTTATGTCTCACTTTACTCGGTAACAAAAAAAAAAAGTTAAATCATGTTTGTATGCAGGTAATGGTGGATTTACTCATGGCTGGTGCAGCATGGGTATTAGGCTGAAACTCCAGTGAACAAACAAAGCCAGCCATGGGTAAATCACCATTACCCAGTTAAACGGAGAAGTGTAAGAAAAGGAAAACATGTTTACTGAATATTCTGTTTTGAAGTTCATCTTGCTTTGTGATGGATTCCTTTTAGTTTTGGTCTGCTTTTGATGATTTTTTCCTGCCAACACGAAAAGTGTCAACACAGCCAATGAGAAAGCTCTACTATGGAATTACAGAACTGGTGCCTAATATAGAAAGGTACAGATAGAGAGACAGGAGATCCTCAGCTAGAAAAAATAATGCAAAGATGTTCATTTCTAATTGGTCAGCAGCTGTAGTTTAACAGTTACAATATAGTTGCTTTGAGATGAAAATAATACATAAGAATGAAACTTTTTGTATTCAGGGAGGTAAGACCTTGATCATCTTGTCTCTCACATGTGTGTGTTCTCTGCAATAAATGAGACTATTCTCTGCTGAACTGTGTTATTTGAAGTTAGTTTGGTACCTTAACAGTTTGGGTGGCATGAAATCTGTGCTCTTAGAAATTGTCTCTGGGCATAATTGTGACAGGTTTTCTGTCTGGTTAATTTCTGTTGTGACAGTACATAGTTTTATTTCTTTCACCTTCAACAGAGTTTGGAGTCTCTGCATGTAAGCTTTACTAACAATCTCTATGTTACGTATAATTCCATGAGAGTAGGGTAACTTGTATGAAACTGCAAATTTGGTGAGAGTGACAGCTAATAATTTAAATAAAAGAGAGACTGTTTTGGACTGCATGAGAGTGGGTTTCAGACATAAAGTAACAAAGACAGAGTATTCTTGTCATAAGGACAGAGTATCTTCATATGTATGAGAGCGAGTTTTAATCACAGAGAAAAATAATTAAGGAACAGAAAGGATTCATTACTAGCTTGAGAGCAGGGTTATAATCATAGTTGTGTATCTATCCACTTTGGTATGTGATTAATACTACTATATTTGAAAAATACAGTGGGTGTCAATATAGATGTATTAAAAGAGCCAGAATTTGGGACTCCAGCCAGACATATATTTAATAAATATTGTTGAGACATCTGCAAATACTTAATAAAATGGTCTAAGCCCACTTAAAATTATAGTGTATTGTAGTTCACAGATGCACGAACATTTGATAAGACAATTCTAGAAAGTCTTAAAAATAAATTTAAACAGAAAGGAAATAAAGTACCTAACTCTTGCTGGTCAGCCTTTAGTGACTGGCATTAAGAATCTAAAAATAAGGAAAAGTAATCTGTAGTTAGAAGTTGAAAATACGATTCAGCTAGATAGGAAACATAGCTGCAGGCAGCTAACAGAACAGTACATACATTACAAAAATTAGCAGAAGAAAAATCCCATACCTGGGGTTTATAACCCCCTACAACACAAAAATTAATAGTTACTCATCCACATTCGTCTGCTGACTACTGGCCTCCAATTCCTTCTGTCCCTCTCCACCATACAATTGACTTGCTTCTTATGAAGTTGACAGCCCTCCTTCACCATGACTGCAGGTGGAGGTACAAACTGCTGATCAACCTACTACTTCCCCAGATATATTCCAAGTTACTGCCAGCAGTTCTACCCAACCCCATGGATCAGTTTATAATACAAAGTTTAGACAACAATGACAACAAACACCTGCCACGACAACTTCAGATCATATGTTATTCAGAAAAGCGAACAAAGGTAAACAGTTATATCAAAATAGAAATGCAAAACATGTAGCTAAATAAAAAAATTCAGCAAAATTGCTCCACCAAAAACAAACACTGAAAAGAATTACACAGATAGTTACATATTTTCTGATAATTACTGAAGAAGAAGAGTATTGGTGGAATCCCCTTTCTAAACAAAGTACAGAGGAAGTGTCAGATTCTAATTCTTCCACAAAAAACGAAATACCTAGTACTCAAATGCACCCAATCAGAGAAATACCTAATTCTGCAGCCATTCATAATGGCAATGCTGAACCTTCCACAATAGCAGTATGCCTGTGGACTGCAGTAGATTTCTAAACAATTGGCTTTTCAACAGACAAATTTGCCAAATGCCCAAGTGCCACAGCAAACAGAAAGATTCCTTCTTACTTGCAGTACTGCTTGGCAGCCACCAGCATGACAACAAGATCATTAGGACAGTCATGAACAGGAAGCACAGCTGTTTCCCAAGGTACCAGTTGACCAAGAAAGTTGTTTTGTTAATATTACAGTGTGTAACTCTCGTTTTGCTTTCCTTGTTGACACATTCCTATTCAAACTATCTATACTAGAGCTGGTCAAACCTTCCCTCAAACCTAGGTCAAAACTATATAAACTCTATCTCTTATCTACTAAACTCTCTCACCTCACTAAAAATATACTTTGTTATGGAGATATCCATCCCAATCCTGGCCCCTCTGCAACTCACACCCACCTCTCTCTGTCAGAACCTACCTCTACCACTACTTCTTCTCTGCCCCATTCCTTTTCCTCTCATAACAACCAGTCCCTATCTAAACAGTCTTCTCCTACCAAAAAGTTAACTATTCACTCATGGAACATTCAAAGTATAATAAATAAAGTCACTGAATTACACTCTTGGATATCTCTCAACACCCCTCAGATTCTCTCTCTAGCTGAAACTTGGCTCAAACCACATATCACAAATAGTGAAATACTCCCACCTGACTATAATATCTTCCGATCAGATAGACTAACAAAAAAGGGGGCAGTGTGACCATCCTTTACTCTAACAACCTTAATCTCTCTCCCTTCACTTAAAGGAGTACCGCACCCACAGACTCAAAAAAACATGTTTAATACATCATCACATGATGTTTCCTAAACTTTAACAGCACTCTGGGATTATTTACAGGATTTTAAATATTTTTATATGTAATTCCAGACTCTGACCACCTGGAGGCTGACATATTGACGTGGTTTGGATAAATCAGGTTGCCATCCAGTATCACAGAAATCATTGTTTGGCTCAAAAATGTTACATCATGCAGGCCTCCGTTTGCCTAAAGTTCCTGTCATTTCATAGATGTTGCATGCATACAAAGTACTGAGTAAAATAAAACAGTGTAAGTAACATTCTCTGCTGCTCGTTGACTACTTAAAAGAGAAACAGTGCAAATGCCACAGAACACACTCAAAGTGGTGTTTACTGCTGCCTTTTTTTTCAAATTTAGTTTAAATGGCACTAATTTGTGAGACAATGAATTCCAGTCCATTTACTTCTCCCCTCCTCCATAACACTTAGCTTCCCTAGCTGTCAAAGTCCTGAGGGTAATTTGACCTGGTAATTCCATTGATTGGCAGATCTCAGTAGGGTGCTTGACTCGTGTGATTTAATCTTTGCTCTAGCATTTCCTTTGTTAGAGGGGACATTTTTTGCTGCACTATAGCCATGGCCTTACTTGACTGCAATCACATCCAGTAAGGTCTTGCACCAAGGAGCTAAAGAATAAAACATTTATACTATTAACCAGTTTAGATCTTTATTAATTTAAGTGTTAAGGTATCACTTCACGCTTCACCCTTGTTAAAAACTGAGATTTACATGTGCAAAGTATGTTGGTATGCAGTGTTTGCCTTCATATGTTTTTACTCTACTGGTTGGTTTGCAAAAAAAAAACCTTTTGCAGTGTCCCTGGATTTGTCTTTGTACATACAAACCACATTGCTATATTTTCCCCTTCATTTGTCTTGTGTCCAGAAGTCACTTATAACAAAGCAACATTTTTATTGATTTTTTTTAAATAAAGGACATCAAGGTTAACTAACCTCGAATCAGATAATGGATGCCACTGCAAAGAATCACTGTTGAAATATTTGTGCATGGACAAAATCCCTTACTAAATCTATTTGCCAGCCTCCAGTTCAATTGGTGCTATGGCTTTAATATACTGGTGTGTTTACTCATGCCTTCCAATTATCTCCACCATTACATACCAGTTTTGCAGTATAGTAACCACCCGACATGCCCATACACCTTTAGCCATCAATATGCAGCTACTGCTGTTCATGTGAGTATGTGAATTCATTTTCAGACTTAAGGTGTGGAAGCTGCACTGAATAATTCTAGGTGCTTGTTCAGGTTTCACATGGTGCTTGCTTAGAGCTACTGTCATCTTAAGCTACTATGAATATGTTGCACTGCCACCTCTGATACCAGGGTAATGTTTTAATCTTTCTATTCCCGCGCTGCACACTAGCAGTATCTGGTGCAAATACAACAGAGAAGTATGCAAGCGATACACCACCTAAGCATCATTTGCCGTGCAGAATGTACAAGTATGCATACCAAATTTCTGTGTTTCCAAACATCAGTGTTACTACACTACTACTTGAATAAAATGAACAGCACTCAGGCTGGGGGAAGGACAAGGGAGCCATAACATCACAGAATGGGTGGTCTTATTATTTTAGTTAGAATCAGATGACGGCTGTGGTGATGTCACTTTGGGGGAGGGAACCAATTTAAAAAAAAAAAAAAGTACCTGCACTGCCTGGCCTCGATGATGTCAGTAATTGGGCGACTCCAGCAAGCTTTATTCAAACGTGAGAGAATCATTTTGTAAGTGAAACCATCACAGTATGAGAAGGTAGGCTTCTGTTACAGAAGTAAGGGGAATTATAAAAATTGTAAATGCTTTATTTTTGTTGCTTTACAGAGGACAATGTAAATAGGGAGGAAAATGGCTGTGAAGTTGAGGAATACATTAGAGATACCTGTTGTACTCCTTTAACCAATTCCAGATTTCTACCCTGCTGGACTCTTAATACTACCACCTAAATACATATAAAAATGTTGCTATTGCCTCCATGTATATTCCTCCAGGCAAATATCTTCCCCTTCTTGAAAACATCCTATTCTGGTTCTCCCTTAACATATCTTATGAAACACTTATCCTTGGTGATGTCAACATCAACTGGACTAACCTGTAAGCTGACTCACCCCAACTCAGTATAGACCTCCATGGCTCCCATCAACTCATGACTTCCCCCCACCCGCTTTCAAAATAACTCCTCCTCTTGCTCCACTATAGACTGGATCCTCACTA
The DNA here is from genome assembly GCF_019279795.1 of Protopterus annectens. Classification (NCBI taxonomy): domain Eukaryota; kingdom Metazoa; phylum Chordata; order Ceratodontiformes; family Protopteridae; genus Protopterus; species Protopterus annectens. The sequence goes on from NC_056736.1 coordinate 560,457,947, forward strand.
ATACATCCCACCATACCACAATCCCTCCACCCTACCTTTAGTGACCATCTACCTACCTCTATCTCAAGACATAACTCACACATTCCTAAACCCCACCTAATCAGAGACTGTAGAAAATGATCTACTTTCAATTCTACCCAATTTAATGATATTCTCCACAATGTAGACTGGTCCATTCTTAAGCATCTTCCCCTAAATGATGCCGTCAGTACCTTTAATAGCACCTTCCTGAGTATTTTTAACTCTCCAGCTCCCACTAGGAAGATCAGAGTTAAATCAAATCATGCTCCCTGGCTATCCAATGAAACTAAAGCATTTATGAAACAAAGGGACAGTGCTTGGAAAGCCTGGACTAAAACTAAAGAACCACCTCTTCTCCTTAAATACAGACAATTAAGGAACCTTACTAAAAAACATACTATAAATGACAAAAAGCAGTACTACAACTCTGCTCAGTCCAATAACAAAAATAATCCTCGCAAATTTTGGTCTACTCTCAACAACATCCTCTATCCTGGTAACACCTCTGGCCCCTCACCCTACCATAACTCCTCCTCTCAAGAAACAGCCACCCTTCTAAATAAACACTTTATCTCATCCATTCAAAACCTTCTAAACACCTTGCCAAACCCTACTGCTACATCTTCCCCTCCAAGTCCCTCTCATGCTGCATTATTCTCCTTTCACCCTGTATCTACTAACTACATCAAATCTCTACTTCTAAAGCTAAAACCTTGCTCTCCCTCCACTGACAATCTACCTCCTACTTTCCTAAAACTTGCAGCTGACTCTATTGCCTATCCTATATCCATACTTATTAACAGATCTATCCTGGAGTCAACTGTCCCCACTCTTTGGAAATCCTTCTTTACTATACCTCTTCACAAAGGTTATATCTCCACAGACGCCTCTAACTACCGACCCATTGCCATTCTGTCCCTCCTCTGCAAGATCTTAGAAAAATGTATTCACTCTCAGCTTCTCAATCACCTACTTAAGCACCAGCTACTTACTCCTACCCAACATGTATTTCGCCCTCACCATAGCACCACCTCAGCCCTTCTCTCCTTTACACATACCATGGCTGATGCCCTTGACAGCAATAAACTAGTTTCCTGTCTCTTCCTAGACCTTTCTAAAGCTTTTGATACTGCCTCTCATCCTTTACTACTATCCAAACTCACCAAGTTACACCTATCTTCCTCTTGTCTCACTTGGTTCAGTAGCTACCTGTCTGGCAGAGAACAACCAGTTAAACGGCTCTCTTCCTCCTCTCCTTTCCTTCCCATCTCCACGGGTGTTCCACAAGGCTCCATCCTGGGACCCCTTCTATTTAATATTTTTACTACCGATCTTTATACCTCTTGCAAAGAATCCTCACTCATTCAATATGCAGACGATTCCACACTTATATCCATCTCTAACAATATCACTGAACTTCACTCCCTAACCCAGCAATCCCTACTTTCCACTGAATAATGGCTCTCCAGCAACTTACTAATCCTTAATCCCAAAAAGACCAAACTCCTACTTTTTCTCCCCCGCTCTCTCTCTCATCACAAAACTTCTTTTGTCATCACATCTTCAAACAATTCAAGTATCCATCCTGATCCCCACACAAAACTCCTAGGGGTCATTATTGACGATGAACTAAAATTTAACCTACATATCCTACAATGTATAAAACAACACAACAGAAATTAGGCATGTTATATCGGATTAGAAAATTTCTAACACATGAATCTAGACTTACCCTAGGTCAAGCACTCCTCCCCTCCCTCTTATATGCTGCCCTAGTCCTTACCAATATGCAAGCCACCACTCTAAATAAACTCAAACAAACCTACCACAAAATAGCCAGATTCATTACTAACTCCCCTTACAATACTCATCACTGCATTGCACTAAACTCTCTTCAATAGCTTGAGCTGCCTCACCTTCTACAACTTTATCAATTTCACATGCTACACTCTATACTCTTTAAACCCTCCAACTGTCCATCTCTCTCTTCCCTAGTCTATATCCACACCCCTTCTAGGTCCCTCCGAACGTCTGACCAACATTTACTGGAAATCAATCAACCTAAAAAGTCCATAGGCAAATTACTTTATAAGCACTCTGTTGCCTTTGCCTGGAACAAACTTCCTCTCAATCTACGGCCCATTTCCCACACTTCTCACTTTAAAAATGAACTAAAACATCACCTTCTCAAGTCTAGAACCTGTCATTGTCATGACCCAATCTAGTCTTCTCCCTTTATAATTAGTACCCTTTCTTACTGTATTCACAAAATGACCTATATTGCATGTATATAACTTCATATACCTACCAGATGATTATTGAACCATTTAATGGAAAACGATGCTACTCAACTTTTGTTTAACTTTTTTTTTCTTTTTTTTTGTTTTAATTAACTCTATGCATACTATACCAATATTTGCATACAATGTTTCTATATCTAATTGCTGTTCTGTACTTTTTGTGTATAACTGTACTATGCTTTACAAATGTACCATTGGAGCTTTTCTCCACTGGTCTCCACTGAAAATGGGCCACAAGCCCAGCTGGACAAACCCAGTCAACAAATGTCAATAAATAAAACTAAATAAACATGAGCAACTAGATCCATGATTAGTTCAACAAATGCTGAAAATCTTCCACTATCCACCAAAATGGTTTGAGGTGTGTGACTGTCCAGCACTCTTCTAGATTACCCAAAAACTAAGCCTATTCCTATTCAAATCAGTCCTCTAAAAGAACAACATGCCTTTACTGTAGGAAATAATGCCCTGTTAAACCTTTTAGGTAGAGATTTATTATGCAAGTTGTGATATAATGTTTATTGTACTCCGGATGGAGTATTCTTTATTAGTGTTTCCTCCTACTTTATTTTGCTTTTGCCTCTTCTTAAAAGTACTCAATTTTATTTATTCTGCTGCACTTATTGCTGCTTGGTAGTAGCCTGATTAAATTGTAACTGTTATTCTAAGTCTTTTGGTTTAAGCACTTGAGCTTCATACCGGTTGTTTTACATTAAAGAGGTTTGTGGTCTGCACTGTTGTGGCAGGACAGGTAGCTTACATCCTTCTAAGCTGGGAATTGCTCATTGAAAGCTCAGTGTCTACTATTCTAAAAGTGTATTAGTTCTGGTTTAAGCACTTGGGCTTCAGGCCAGTTATTCTACATTAAGAAGGTTTGTGGTCTGCACTCTTGTGGGAGGAGAGGCTGGATTCTGCCCTTCTGAGCTGGGAATTTCTGGTCACAGGCTTATTGTGCCTGCTTATTCTGTTTCTTTCTGAAGTTGGTGCACCTTATTGCTGTAGCATAAGACCAGATTCAGGCCTGCTGAATCTAGCTTTGTTTGTATAACTTGAGGACTGATCCAGGCCATCGTTTTTGGAGAAGGTTCCCCTGCACCCTAGTAGCGTGAGTGTGCAGTTAGACCTTGTCTGATTGAAGACTGCTGTAACTGGGCTCAGTTCTGAGTTTTTTTCTGGTTAACTGGGTAACTTGTTTAAATCAGATTGGTTGTTTTCTATTGTTTTATATATATATATATATATATATATATATATATATATATATATATAAAAATGCACTTTATTCATATGCTTTTACTGTATTTGTGTTTCTTCCTACTTTATTACTAGGGGCATTGACTAAAACTCTGAACTGAGGTATATAACAATAAGCATCTTTTTATGCGCATTTAAAGTGTTTTTTTGAATGTATCTGCTTTATTTTCTGGAAGAAAAAAAAAAATAATATATATATATATATATATATATATATATATATATATATATATACACAGATATATATATATATAAATACTTGTTTCCCACTTTTCTAAGCTAGTATAGTCCAGTTTTCAGGTTAGTGCTGAATTCAAGGCTGTGTTAAAAACCTCTGTTTTTGCCCATACCTTACTTGGATAGAAGGAAGTTTCTCTGTTCACCTGTGAGAGAGGGGAGCTTTGAGCAGCCTATCTGTCCCTGGAGGAGTGGTTTCAGCCCAGAAAGTAGTAGTTTATTGGCCATTTTGGGCTAATTTCTATCTCTTTCATTTCCCTGCTATAAAAAATGCATTTGCCTGGTTTTGCGTGCCGGGCAGCGCTGGTTAGATAGGGTATAACTATTCCCGGCTCCACAAAGTCTCCTCTTCAATTTTTCCCTTGGAACTAGACAAACTTTCAACTTAAGCACTCAAGCCACTCATTTCTCAGCCCGGCACTTGCTCAAAACTCATAGCAAGCACTTATAAACCCTAGCACTACAGAAGGACACGGCTCTCTATTCGACCTTACCAGCCATTCAGTAAAACTGTTTACTGTACCTATCCAGGCATGTCCAAAGGGCAGTTTCTGGTGTACTCTCCAGTCCAACTGGTGAATCTGGGCATTTTGAGACAATGTTAAACCTGCCTCATGTACACAGACAACCCTCTCCTCCTACCACCAAACACTAATACATGCGGGAGATGCAATTATACAGCCAAACTGAAGGCTAAGCTCTCTCAACCCAAGACTGGATCAGACAGTCAAAAGGAGAAGGGAAATACTGGCATCACACCACCAGTCTCACACAGACCCATTAAACCAGCACCGGCAAAAGACACATGTAAATAGACGAAAACATACTCGGCGGCACTAAATAAAAATCTGCAAAAGCAACAGAGCCCTCCAAAGCAGACATCCATGCAACCTCCACCCCCCAACACAAACCATGAAACACACACTTCACAAAACCGGTGTGTCACGCAATCACAGCCCTCAAGGCAAAATAACATACCAAACATACTAGTAATAGGTGACTCTATAGTAAGGCACACTGACGTCCCACTCACTAGGCTGAATAAGAAGAAGGTTACTGTTAGCTGCCTGTCGGGTGCCAGGATCCGCCACATAACACAAGCACTCAGGTCACTCCAGTACAAGTACAAATACGACTCTGTCATTGTCCATGTTGGTGTGAATGACCTGAACCGTACCTCCCTGGACTACATGAAAAGAGACATGGAAGAGCTCTCTGATCACGTAGCCCACGCCGGTATGACCCTGACCCTAAGTAGCATCCTGCCCTCACCAAGAATACCACGGTATAAAGAAAAAATTATCAATTTCAACAATTGGCTAAGTTTCTGGTGTCATTCAAAGGGGATCCAGTGTCTGTCTGCCTGGGATGACATGCTCGACAAGCCACGCTGCTCCACTAGAGACGGCTTGCACCTGTCACCCTTAGGCTTTCAAATACTGGCCAAGGCTCTTGCCACCACTATAGTGCTTTTTTTAGGCAAGGATCAAAAGACAAACCCACCACCATAAATAGCACAAGTAACAAAAATCTGAGGGTAATACAAGTCAATGCCAGAAGTCTAAACCTCAAAATGCACGCACTCAAGGCACTCCTCAGTATGGAGAAAATCGATATATGTGCGGTAACAGAAACCTGGTTTAAGGCTCCAGAGAGCACCCCAGCACTACCAGGCTACAACTCATACCATACATTTTGGCCACAGAACCCAGACCGAATACAAAAGGCGGGGGAGTATCCATATTCATCAAGGATACCCACACCTCCAGATTAGTGGCACAGCATGATGCTTCAGAGATTATCCACTTGCAACTAACAACGGGCAAAACTGCAATTCAAATTGTAGCTTGCTACAGATCACCCACCATGTCCCAGGACCCCCATTCCGCATTTCTGAAAACAAGGAGTAACGTAAAGGTCCTACCAAACACCCTAATATTGGGTGATTTCAACTACCCAAACATTACCTGGGAGAACTACTCAAGTACTAACTCCCTTGCCCAACATTTCCTAGAATTTCCTAGAATTTATAAACTCAAATGCCCTGGAGCAACTGGTCAACACTCCCACCAGAGGTGACAACATATTGGACCTGGTCGTCACCAACAGGGGCGACCGCTGTTCCACACCGGAGGTCAACCCCTCGCTGGTTAGATCTGACCATAAACAAATCACTCTTGATATCCACATTCCGCCCCCACCCCCAGACAAGGAAACCACCATGAAAAACTTTTCAAAAGCAAACTTCACGTTACTTAAGACAGAGGTGGAAAGTTTCAAAGCCCCATGCTGAAGGATAACGCTGTCCAAGCTGCAAGATCCTTTGCTAATGCATTCTACCTACAAGAATGCATGGATTGTGCTATCCCAAGCAAAACCAAGACTTACTCCTCTAAGAAAAGGAAACCAGTTTGGTGGACCCCTGCCATAAACAAGCAATACAATAGAAGGAGGAAACTAGTACAGAAAACTGTAAAATCCCAAGAAGGGAAAACATCCCGGATTAGTATCAGCAATAAACTACGATCCCTCATAAAATCGTCCAAGGCGAGCTTTGAAAGAAAACTTGCCAAGGACTCCAAAGATAACCACAAGGCATTCTTTAGCTATGTCAAGAATCTAAGTGGCAATGCTCAGAACTGCTCGGAGTTAGTGCAGAATGGCACAAGATACACTGAACCAACCGATATTGCCAACATCCTGGCAGACAGGTTCAGTGCAAACTTCACCCCCCTCTCACCCCCAAAAGGGCCCATAACCATACCAGAAGAATGTAGAGTCCCTGAAATCACAGACACTCAGGTTAAAATAGCCCTCTGCAAAGACAAAAACACAGCATCAGTGGGACTGGACGGTGTCCCAGGCTGGGTCCTATACGAGTTCAAAGATGAACTAACCCCTCACCTAAACACACTGTTCAAACTCAGCCTCTCCACAGGCTATGTACCCATAGAGTGGTGCACAGCAACGGTTATTCCTCTCCACAAATGTGGAAAAAGAACAGACCCCGGGAACTATCGCCCTATAAGCCTAACTAGCTTGGTCTGCAAGGCTATGGAGCGCAACATCATGGACCTCATTAACAGAGACACTGGGAACCTCCAAACACTGGACCCTACCCAGTTCGGCTTTGTTAAGGACAGATCATGCCTCCTAAACCTGGTGGAATTCTTTGAGACAGTTACCAAGGCTACAGACGAGGGAATGGTGGTACACACAGCCTACCTAGACCTCGCAAAGGCCTTCTACACCATTCCCTATTCTGGTATTATAGACAAGCTCACCAGCTTAAACATAAACCCCTATGTCACAAGATGGGTTGCCAATTGGCTAACGGACAGAACCCACATGGTGAGACGTGTGGGAGCTATGTCTGACTCTAAACTGGTTAGAAGTGGCATTCCCCAGGGCTCAGTTCTAGGACCCCTTCTGTTCGGCATATACTTCCCAGAGGTACAGACAAGCACAGGAGGACTATGGCAGACCAAGTTCGCAGACGACAGCAAACTAGCGGCTATAACTGACTCACCTGCTGACACAGACATCCTCCAAAAGGGTCTCACTGAGACGTATACCTGGTGTCAAAATCATGGCCTCAAGTTAAATGCCAAAAAGTGCATAGTTATTCCCTTTGGAAATAACAAAGTACCTACAAACTACCACATAGGTGGTAGTCCCCCAAATACGGAAAACATAATAAGGGATCTGGGGACCCAAGTAGATAGTAATCTCTCCTTTGATAATCACATTGCCAAAGTGGTTAGAAAATCCTTCTATGTGGCCCACCTAATCACAAAAGGGTTTGCATCCAGATCAAAAGAAGTCAATGTGCCCCTCTACTCATCACTCATCAAACCCATCACAGAATACAACGCCCCATTTGGGATGTACCTTACAAGACAGCTGGAAGGACCACAGAAGTACCTCACTAAGAGGATCACTGGGCTCAAACAGATGCCCTATGCAGCTCGACTGAAGAAACTCCAGCTGTACTCGGTTGCATACCGCCTGCTTAGAGGTGATCTCTGCCTGACATACAAGGCCATGTCCAACCCAGAATCGATGGACATGCTCCACCTAAAGAAAACCTTATCCCCTCGAGCCACATGCTCTAGGGATCTAAACCTCACCACAACAATAAATAGAATGTGCTGGAGGGACAGATTCCTGTCCCAGAGACTTCCCATGCTTTGGAACAAGATTCCAATCCACATTAGGCAGAGCTCCTCGCTAGCACTCTTCAAGAGAAACCTTGACGAGTAGATGGGAAACAGAAAGTTTACCCCGGGGATCACTTCAGTAGCTCTGCTGGACAGAGGCACAGGGAACTAATCTAAGGGGGCAGCGAAAGCCAACACATTCTGGCTAGGCTTATAAATGCCTTTGGGCAGATAGCCTAGTACCTACCTATGAACCTATTCCAAACGAGCCCTCTCCTTTGGGTTTGTACTTAACTGATGTTTGTGCAGATAAAGATACCCTTTTTGCTGTATTGACATCAGAACATGCTGTAGATATTACTAAAATGGAAGGACTGGAAATAGTCCCTCCACAGCTCTGGACTACTCATGAAAATCAGGTGGGACTTATAAAAGGTAACTGAACCTGAAAAGGTAGTTATAAAACCTTGTGAGCACCTACCTATGGTAGTCCAGTATCCTTTGTTGACTGAGGCACAGAAGGAAACTGAACCTGTCATTTCAGTATTACTCCAACAAGGAATAATTGTTACGACTTGAAGCCTATTCAATATGTCTATATTACCAGTTAAGACATCAAGAAAAAATACAGATTTATACGAGACTTACAAGCAGTTAATGCAGTAGTAGTAGTACCAACTCTTCCTGTGGTCCTTAACCCTGACACAATATTAAGTTCTATCCCACCAACCTCTACTTTCTCTGTGGTAGATATTTCTTCTGCTTTCTTCTCTATTCCTAACCACCCAGACAGTCATTTTCTGTCTGCATTCACATGCAGAGGACAGCAATACACATGGGCAAGACTGCCACAAGGATATGTAGAATTACCTACTCTTTTCTCTAGGGAGATGAAAAAAAAACAGTTGGACAAAATCATGTTTCCGTGTGTAACCACCCTAATACAATATGTGAATAATTTACTTTTGGCTGAAAATTCTCATTACTGTTGCAAACAAGATACTATTTTTTCTTTTACCCATACTAGAAGAATTAGGATTCAAGGTTAATAAAGGAAAACTGCAACTATGGAAAAAAGAGTTATGTACTTACCATAACTTGGGATCTGTGTTATCCAGTGTCATTATTCATCACAGATGGGTCTTGGATCTGACCTCGGATCCGAGCCAGCAGAGTAAGTGACAGCTCCTGAGCTCGAATTCTTCCCCTCCCAGGAACCCCTGCTACTCATAACCCTCAGATCGAGTTTGCTAGATAGAAATAAGGATAGTGAAACTGTCTACAATAAGGAACAGCAGAACCAAACACACCATTACTCCATGAATCCCTGGTCACCAGAAGCAGGGGGGACGGGAGGTGGGAACGTGATGAATAATGACACTGGATAGCACAGATTCCAGGTTATGGTAAGTACATTAACTCTTTATCTGATGCTATCTGTATCACTATTGATCATGGATGGGTCAGAGTTCTCAGCTATCCATAACCCTGGGTGGTCTCAAGGAAGGACATGCTGGAGCACAGAAGAACCAAACAAAGCTCTACTCCTGGGCACCAAATCCAGTTTGTAATGTGTTACAAAGGTATAGGGATTTGACTAAGTGGCAGCAGCAGCATAAATGTCATCCAAAGAATTCCTTGCCCAGAAGGCCGAAGAAGTAGCCACCGACCTATGAATGAGCTTTAATAGGCCTACGAAGATCAATGTGATTGCTTTCGTAAATATCAGCTATGCAACAAGCAATCCATGTCAAATAGACACCTTGGAAATGGCCTTACTTTTCCTGGCCTGAGAGAAAGCTATGAAAAGCTGACCTGACTTTTGAAAGCTCTCTGTCTTCTTCAAATAGGAACGTAGCTGCCTATGTACATCCAGCCAATGCAGTTTATACTCCCCTTTGTTTGAAAAATTAGGAAAAAAGTAGGGAAGTTGAACTGACTGACTGAGGTTAGTTTCTCAGGCTACTTTAAGAATGAATGAAGGATTGATCCTGAGAGATACCCTATCCTTGTGGAAAACCACGAAGGGAGCTTTATGCAAAGAGCTTGCAATTCAGAAACCCTCTTGGCAGAGGTAATAGCCAACAAAAAAGTTGTCTTGCACGACAGAAGCTTAATATCATACATCGCAGCAGGCTCGAAGGGAGACTGTGTCATGGACTGCAGCACCAACGTAAGATCCCAAGGAGGAGACAGATCTTTGAAAGAAGGCCTGGGGAAGAAAATACCTTTAAGAAAAGCTTTGCACAGCCTAGAAGAAAACATGGAGCTGTCACTTAGGTGCAAGTTAGTAACAGCCGCCAACTGAAGCTTAACTGTCAAGAAGCTTGCTTCTTGTTGAAACAAGAGAGGATAGGAATAACAAAATGTCCAGAACAGAAAAAGCAGAAAAAGGATCTATGTCACGCTGATGAGCCTCTTCCATTTGCTGGAATAAACCTTTTTAGTAGAAAGCTTTTTGGAGGCCAAAATGATGCCCTTCACCAGAGAAGGCAGCTTAATCTGATTGACAATCACTGGAACTGGAGGTACCAAGCTGTCAGCCGCAGAGATTGAAGGTTGCGAAGAGGAAGCCCCTAGGGATGGGTGATGAGATCCTGGGCTGGATCTAATATCCAGGGTGGATATTTTATATGAGATCAGAGGAGGGAGAACCACGTCTGACAAGGCCAGAAGGGGGCAATGAGGATGATTTAAGCCTTCAGGCAACAGGCTTTCTGTAAAACTTTGAGAATGAGAGGCGTTGGAGGATAGGCATAGAGAAGTACAGAGGGCCAATCGCAAATCAGAGCATCTCTGGGTGATTCCCCTGGTGGGGGGATTGGACAAAGTATTTGCTGCATTTGTGATTGACCGGGGAAGCAAACAGATCACAGCACGGGACACCCCAACTGTCGAAAATCTGGCTTGCCACTGACTGGTTCAGGGACCACTTGTGAGGACTCAAGATAGACCTGCTGAACTTGTCTGCTAAAACGATGGAATTGCCGGGAATATGTGCTGTAAGAAGAAAGGGCCTGGAGGACATAGCCCATTCCCATACTCTCAATGTGTCTCTGCACAGACGATACTACTGTGTTCCTCCCTGCTTGTTGATGTACCAGACTACCGCCATATTGTCTGTCTGAACTGCCACAGTCCCCAGAGGGAGATAATCCTAGAAGGCTTGCAACGATAGAAGGACTGGTCTCATCTCTAGCACACTGAAGTGCAACTTGGTCTCTGATGGGGACCACGTGCCTTGGATTGTCCTTCACTGAAAATGCCCTACCCCACCCCAAAAGGGAGGCGTGGTCATTGTGTCCTGGGGTTGTGGAAGACAAAAGGGTCTCCCTAACAGAAGATCTTTGGACCAGAGCCACCAAGCTAAGTGACGCCGGAAGACTCGAGATATCCGGACTGCCATGGACATAGGGTGAAGATGAGCTGACCACTGTACCACAAGGGTCCATTAAAGCACCCGCATGTGATACATAGTGAAGGGGACCAGCTGAATTGCCGCTGCCACAGAACTGAGGGCTTGAAGTATTAAAAGGGAAGGGACACTCTTCCGATCCAGAATGAGGAGGACTTTTCCCAAATTGTGTCTACCCTGCACAGGGAAAGAGCTGCAGTCACCAACACCGTGTCGAAAAGAATCCCTATAAATTTCAACCTCTGACACAGAGCTAGATGTGACTTGGGAAGGTTTACTGTAATGCTCAGATCTTGAAATAGGCCAAGAGTGTAATCTGTGGCTGAAGTTAGATGATGCCTTGTGGGAGCCATGAGGAGCAAATAATCTAGGTACAGGAAGACCTGAAACCCCTGCAGCCAGAAATGGGATGCCACCACTACCATACATTTAGTGAATACCCGGGGGCTGAGGTGAGACCGAAGGGCAGGGCTCTGAACTGACAGTGACTGGCCCCCAGCCAGAAGGGCAGGAATCTCCTGGAGTGTCTGTCAATTTTTATGTGATAGTACACGTCCTTGAGATCCACTGAGCACATCCAATCATCCTTGCGCAGCAGCGGAAGAATGGACTGAACAGTGATAATAAAGAACTTTGACTTCTTGACTGACAAATTCAACTTGCTGAGGTCCAGAATGATCCCCGGTACTTTTGGGGACTAAAAAGAAGTGCGAGTAAGTTCCAGACCTCCTTGTCCTTTTGGGACCTCCAGGATGGCTCTTTTTTGAAGAAGGTCTTGAACCTCTGTGAGAGCTAACTCCCTTTGGTGGGGTGGAACATCCAGGAGTGACTTCTGAACTGGGTGAGGGTGATCGAAGGATATTTAGTATCCCCTGGACAAAATGCTTACCACCTATTGGTCTGAGGTAATAGCTGCCCAAGCCAAGGGGTGCAAGGAGATACAGCCCCTGACTGTCTCCAGGGCAGGACAGTCAGGCAGCGCTTCAGGAGCACTGTGGGGGGGGGCTTCTCTCAGAAAGGTTCTCGGGAGCCCTGATTTTACAGACCTTCTCTGCCTCTGGGACAGTGTCTGCCATCAAATCCCCTTCCCTGGCCGGAGGAAGAGGATTCCTGAGGAGGATCTTGGAAGGAAGACTGAGCCCTATGGAACTACAGCTTCTTACTACCCCCTCTGAGTCTTGAAGAAAGAACACTGGGGATTAGTAAACCTGATCCCAACTGAGGACAAAGTCTTTCCCTCCTGCTCGCTGCAGGTCAGTGTTTCTTTGACAAAAGACCTGTCAAACAGGGCATTGGTAAAGGACGCCTTGAAGTTGTCCTCAAACCTGCAAAGGCGAAGTGAGGCCTGATAACAATGCCTGTGCCCGTCGCTCAAAAGGTGGCATCAGCTGCATTAGAGATCAACCTCATCGAGGTATTAGCAAGGGCTGTGAGAGTAGAAAGCTTCGGAGAGACCAGCTTAAGGCTCTCTGGAGGCAACAACTCTGAAAGGGAAGAGGAAAGCTCAGACATCATATCCCTTTGCAGCCATGTGAAACATGCCATATAAGTAGTAGTCCTCAGTCCGAAAGTAGCTTCCCAAAATGATCAATCGTCTGCAATTCTCTTATTACGGGGATGGACCGTAGAGCTCTGTTTGGTGAGCTCCTTCTTGGTGGCTGCAGCAACCACAATGGTATCTACAGGGACACCTTTACTGCAAAAAGGTTTATCTTTTAGTGGGCTAAGAAACTTGCCTGCTCTCTTGGGGACCGGTTCTACTGTGTCCGGCTCCTTCCATGCCCTGTTGGAAATAAGCTGGACTAGCTCATCCACAGGGGGAGACACCCAGGAGGAAGATAAGCCCATCCCAAATGCCTTCAGGAACACAGATTCCTCTGAGGAAGGGGTGGGGAGAGACCAACCACCCCTCTCTTTCAGGATTTCAAGGATGTCCCCAAAGGACACTTCCTCGGTTGGCAGTCTTAGGGACCCGTTCCCCTTCCTTGAAATCCGTGTACTCAGTGAGGGACTCTCAAGGGGAGTCCAGGTGCCTCCTCTTGCACGTCCTCTTCTGGGGAGGCTCCTCCACCGTGGGCTCTAGGGAGGACTCAGAAGAGGAGGGCACACCAATGGGGGTAATGCCCTTCTGAAGGTGGTCATGAGAGGGCTGACCCCAGATTAATGATGAGGACTCGCCACCCAAAGAACAAGGCAGAGGGAGGTCCAGAGCATAGGCAGAGGCTGCCGACCAACCAGAGACGATCTTCTCTATCACCCGGAAAGCTGACGGGCTGGAAGAAGCCCCACCTTCATCCCCACAAGGAAGGGCCGACTGCAGTGTAAGGGGAGACCCCGATGCAGCACCAACGTCCCCTTATGATATTGGTCCCGAGCTGTCCAAAGCAGATGCCTCCAATGGCAGGGAATGGTCCGAAAACTCCAGATTGGACCCCACACCTCAGTGGCCCCCGCTGACCTTTCGGGACAGAGGCATCACCAGCTCCAAGGGCAACGGAGCTGAACCAGCCAGGGACCCAGGCGGTGTGGGAATGGGAACACTGCCTGACACCAATGGCCTCTCCCTATGCAAGCTCTGACCCTGGAGAGACAAACTCGCAGCAGTCGGACAGAAAGAGAGGGGTTCTGTATTGGGTGAAGAGCCCCTTGGCAAGTGGATAGGGGACAAGATCAATTTGGGCTTTGAGGAAGTTCCTCATCATCCGTTCCATGTTTGAAGGGAGCATACTCCTGACAGACTTGGAGGAAACAGAGGAATGGCCTGACTGTGCTGAGGGTCTGCAGTCCCTAGAAGAGGACCTACTGGACTGCCTCGGATCTGATCTTCTTAAAGGAGCAGGAAGATTCTCAATTATGATGGGCTCCGAGACAGCTATTGGATATGATGGCCTGGACAGATCCAAGAGTGCCAAGGACCTCACAGAAGAATTCGATAGAGAAGTCGGATCTGATGGGAATTTGGCACAATCTGATCCGAGAACCTCCTAGTCTCAGATGTTCGGATTTGGCCCGGGGAGATGAGGCTCTCAGAGCCGAAGACCCTGGATCCGATGCCCCCGAGGCTGCATCCAGGGAACTTGGATCCAACAGCCTCGCCCTTTTAGCAAGAGAGTCCTGAGAGGAAGAGGGCTTCTGCTTGGGATCTAACGGGGCTTTGGAGGGGGAGCCCGAGACCAGGGGGACCCCTTTGGCTAAGCAAGAGCTTATTTCTATGGTCTAGGAGACCCCAGGGGTTGAATCCCGCAAAAATATCATATTCAACCTCTAAATGGGGCTCTCCTAGACAACAGACACACTCCTCATGCATATAGTCGAGGGCTAACTTCCAACCGCATGAGGGGCAGTGCCTAAAACGTGTGGATTTGTCAGACATACCCAAACACAAAAAACACAAAAACAAACTCCCTAGCACAAACAAACACACACACACACACACACACACACACACACACACACACACACACACACACACACACACACACACACACACACTCCCTCCCTAACCCAAAGAAAGGGGAATGGAAAAAGGTAAAGGATAAGGTGGGAAAACCTTAACATACCAGACCAATGACTAACGAAGGGGAGGGAAACTATAACCAGACTAAAACTAAGCTACTAAAGGGAAAAGACAGAAGAGGGACGAGAAATAACCCAAATCTAATATATTCATCTTAAAGTAGAGCTTCAGCTGCAGAAGACACATCCACTCACGATTCGCGGCAAACGAGATCTGAAGATTATGGATTGCAGGGGTTCCTGGGAGGGTAGGAGCTTGAGCTCTGGAGCTGTTGCATGCTCTGCTAGCTCAGATCTGAAATCGGATCCAAGACCCATCCATGATCAATGACACGGATAGCATCAGATGCACAGTTTCAGTACTTGGGACACATTATTTCAGAAGGCTCTAGGCAAACTTTACCATCACACATTACTGCATTACAATCTGCACCGTGTCCTATGACATTAAAACAGCTGTGGACTTTCTTGGGACTACCAGTTACTGTCAGAATTATTGAAGAAAGATATTCCTGAACCACTACCCTGGCAAGAACACCATGAACAAGCCTTTGTCCAATTCAAAACTTTACTTTCAAATTCTTCTGCTCTTGGACGGGCAGAATATTCAAAAGATTTTTTTCCTATTTGTTTGTGAAAGGAATAAAGTGCCATTAGGATTATTAGCATAATGAAGAAATGATGGTTTTAGACCCCTTGCTTACTTTAATACAAATCTTGATCTTGCAACACTCCATCACTGCCTTAGGGTGGTGGTCGTGACAGTGTGTTTGGTAGAAATGGTGGCGCAAGACTTTTTTTTTTTTTTTTGGTTGCATGAGACTGATGTGGCAATTTCCCATTCTTTAGAAGTATTGTTACTGAAGACCAGAATGTAATATTTATTTGCTAAATAACTGTCTCAATATGAATTGTCTTTATTTAATAACCATTCTTTCCAGATCATTAGATACCCCTATCTTAACCATGCCTCTTTAATTCCTACAGCGGAAGAAGGAGAACCTCATGATTACATTTTTGGAGTTAACTATGTGCTTCCTCCTACATCTTATTTAAAAAATGTTCCATTACCGAGCCCTGAATTACCTTTTTTTATCTTTTTGTTGAGGGATCCTGTGTTCAAAGAGAAGATGGAACTTTAGCAGCAACCTTTTATGTGAGTAACCAGGTTATAATTTTGCTGCTGGGGCAATTAAATGGAAATGTGTCTGCTCAAAAAGCTGAACTTGTAGCTATTACTGAAGCATGTAAATTGGCAAAGGACAAAATAGTAACAAATTTATACAGATTCACATTATGTCTATAGGATACGTAATGATTTTGGGACACTGAAAAGAGAAAGAGGGTATTTAATATCAACATGTACAGTCATTAAAATGGTGTTTTTGTTCATGAACTATTTTGTTGTATTTAGGATTTTACTGAGTTCCCACAAACAAAGAAGTTCAAATATGTTTTAATGACTGTTGGATGTTTTTTCTGTATGTGTAGAAGCTTATCCTTTTGCTAAAAACGATGCAAACTAACTGATACCCAGATTTGGTGTATCTTGCTGCATACAATAAGATAAAGGAATACATTTCACAAGTTAAGTGGTACAACAAATCAGTAAGACATTGAACATAAAAATGCAATACCATTGCCTACATAGATTACAAACTTCAGGGATTGTAGACAGAATGAATGAATCTGTTAAAAAAATAAAACTTGTAAAGTTATATGAGGAAACTGGTCTTAAATGGCCGGAGGCCTTGCCCCTAGTTTTGTTTAGTGTAAAAAGTGCAGTTAGTAGTTATAAGAAATTTTCCTCTCATGAAATTCTCATGGGAAGACCCATGAGAATGCCTGCCAGGCTCCCTATTGAAATGTCAGCACTCAAACTGACGTGTACCGAAATGCCCCCCCCCCCCCACACACACACACACAAAGAATGAAAACTGGAGAAGACTGAATCTTGAAAATCGGTCTTCTCCTTAAAACTTCTTTTTGCAGGGAGGCAAGCCCACCCCCTGCACCCTCAATTGCCCCATATTTATATATATCAACTCTGAGATCACCATACCTTGAAGAAAAGAGAAATGGCATCTCAGACTTGGTATACACAAGTCCAATATTTTTAGGCCATTCAGTATCCACTTTTTGGGACATGCTCTAGTGGGTCCTGACATTTCAAATAATTACCTGCCTATCACACCCATACCTAAAAATCTGGAGTTACAAAATTGGATGAATTTATTTTTTTCTATTGCAAGTGTCTCCTTTCTGTTCTGCAGCACTATCATAATCAGGTTTTACAGCCGGAGCAGCAAACTACAATAATTGGCCATCGTGACTTGCAACCAGGCAGCACTGTTTCATCAGATCATTTTCCAAATGACATGCCTTGTCTCTGAGATGAAAAGGACCCTACTTAGTTTTGCTTACCACCACCAATGCCATCAGATGTGAAGGACTGCCCACTTTGAAATGTGTCACATACCAAGAAGGTCCTCCCTCATGGCGAATGGTGACAAGATGCCATTGACGTCACTCCTTTTGAAACTATACAGCCATTCACAAACCACTGCATCTAGAAATTAAGTTTGGAGGCTTTTTAACAACACCATCATGGTTGTGTCCAGAAGTCAAATCTAGTGATTCAATGAGATCATTATGGTCACAGATAAAACTTAGTGATATCTTCTTCAAAATCAAATATATTTTCACTGACTTCACAAACGGAAGTGAAAATTAATGACTCATCAACATAATGTTCTATAGACAATAATGAGAAGTTAGCTCAAGAACAGGAGTGCGAATCAAGTTACAGAGTATAACTTGTAGAGACCCAAACAACAGAAATTTCAAAATGGAGTGTGCTTGGAGACTAATTTTATATGAACTACACAAGAACAGTTCATCATCCATGTTTGCAATTTTTCGAAAACCCCTTTCAGCCACAGCCTGCTCAATATTCATATGGACTCATCATTGGGACAGTAGTTGTCATTTTTATCATTTTGCTGTACTTTCTTCCCGTCATCTGGAGCCATTAGAACTATAGAAAGTAAATAATTTTAATTACAAATAAGCCTGTAACAAATTTGGTTAGGATTGAACAGATAACCCCAAACTGACATCCTAAATTTAATACTTTTTTGCTGCTTTCTATGCATATGCAACGGACTGTCAATGTCAGTGACTGTTAGGTATGTGCACATAAACCCACTGCACACAATGGGGTATTCCATTAATCCCCATATTAGTAAATGATGCAGAAGCTGGATCAGCACTTCATACTATGTTCTTTGCTAGAAACCGGACAGCCAGACATAATTCTACTCTTTTTTCATTAGTTCCACTTCACTTATCAAGGACTGTTAAAGGACATATTTGTTATATTAAAAATGGAACAATTTTTGTCATAAGGAGTATCTGCAATTTTACATATATGATGTGGCTAAAAGGTTGGATATGGCAGCATTGCATGAACTCTATTACATTTGTAGAGATCAAGCATATCCCTGTTTACGAACAGATTGGTTAGGGTGTTGCTGTATAGCCTGTGTCATCCTAGCTATACCACATACAAAAACTGTACCTAGTGGAAACATTCCCAATGCTCATTGCAGGAGGGAGGCAAAAGGCACTGAAAATCCAATAGGGAAAATAGATGCTGCTTGGGTCAATCATCACGTTGTTGAAAAGACTGCATTTAAAGGACCAGTACACACGGATCTTGATGATGACATTATTTATGGAGCAGGAATTATACCTGCTTATGGGGCAGTAAAGTCAATATGGGAATTGAGAAAACTGTCTACACTATTTGGAATACTAAGCAATGCTACTTTTGAATCAATAAAAAAGAGCACAACTGAAATGACTGCCATGAGCAGAGTGGTGCTGCAGAACAGAAAGGCACTTGGCTTCAGCTTTGCTTGTAAGGGGGGTACATGAGCACTCATCAAAACAGACTGCGGCTTACTTCACATAATGCAGGTGCCATTCATAATCACCTAGAAATCATACAGAAGGTCACAGAACTGTCTCTTACTAAAGATCAGATAGTTCTCAGTGGACATGATTAATCAACTTGTTTTCTGGTTGGGGAGGAAATATTTTGATTTTTTATGCTAATAACAATAATTATAATGCTTTTAAGAATCATTCTATTTATGTGAAAAAAATGTTGCTTATGAAACTTTTAGAATCCAGAAAAGGCATCAAATTGCAAAATGTTCATATTAAGACTAGAACTAAACCACTCCAATGACCACAATAGTAAGGATTTATAGTGAAGTGAAGAAAACAATGAAGACAAAATATTGCAAGACTTTAATAAACTGTAAGACAATACATTTTGAGGGGGAAGGTGTAACTGAAAATTATTCAAGATCCTTTTTATCCCATCAGAACATATATGTGTTTTTATTTCTAATAAAACCATATTTGTAAAGCAACCGTACAAGCATTGTACATGTCAGGGTTAGAGAAAAAGTCCATGTGAAGAGTTTTCGATAGCAAGTGAAAAAGTATTCGGTCATAAAGAAATATATGACTTGAATGATGTTTCACAGCATCAGATGGGGGAATGGGAAGGCAGAAGTTAAAGAAAAGGAAAAATGCTTACCGAATATTCTGTTTTGAAGTTTTTCTTATTTCAAGATGGATTCCTAATACTTGTATTCTGTGTTTGAAGATTTATTTGCTGCCAATGTGAAAAGTGGCAAAACAACTAGTGTAGAAAGTTCAGTATTTACGTATTATTGCAACCACACATTCTCGCCAGCATGTTATTTATGTTATCTTCATGGTGGAATACTCATAAAAACAAAAACCCACATAGCACTCATTAAAACAAAATGTCTCTGACCCTAATACCTAACAAAACCTTTGGTTCACAGTCGGACTTTGTTATACAAGGTTCTGTACTGCCTTTGTCTCTTCTCACCCTAAATATTGTATAACAGCTGAGTTTATGCGTGGACATTTCTGTCCATATAATTACAAAATATATTTTACATTAACTTCTTTTTATAAGACAAAGTAGACTGCTACTTTAAGAGTTAAAAAACTGTTCTAACTGCTACACGACCCTGGACAGGAGACGCATCCCTTTTTTCGTGAAAACCAGTGAAATGTATTCCTTACACTTTAATCCATTAACCAAAAGAATAAAAGTTCCATTACTTTCTAAACTGCATCATAATTAGTGTACTCAGACTTCTAGCATTTCATTCCTTAGTTTCGGGATTAGTAATAACTCCAGTCTCAATAAAATAAATAATGGTTGCGAGAATATATGGTTGCGATATCCAGTCTCAGACAAGCCTACTTACTTGTATGAAATCCCTTGCCAAAAAACGACTCCATTCTCAATAAAAGAGAGTGTTGCCGATAATGAGTGGTTGTGATAATACATAAGCCACAGTCTTAAACCATCTTCCATTAAATTTAAGTAACTACAGCACATCAGCAATATTTTAGCTGTAAACATAAGGCAGAAGACTTCTTTGTTTTTATACACATTTACATTGCTGGCGATAATACGTGGTTGCGAAAGTACGTTAAGTACCAAAAATTCTACTATGGAATTTTGAACATGTGCCCAATATGGAAAAGTACAAACAGAGTCAGGAGATTATTAGCTAGCAAAAATAATGCAAAAGTGTCCATTTTAATTGGTCAGTGGTTGTAGTTTTAATAGTTACTATATAGTTGCTTTAAGATGAAAATAATATAAAAGAATGAAGCTTTCTGTATTCAGGGAAGCAAGACCTTAATCTCCTTGTCTCCCACAAAAGTGTGTTCTCTGCAATATGGACTGTGTTTTTAAAAGTTATTTTGGTACCATAACAACCTACATGTAAACATGGTTTATTTAAACAATACTCAAGACGTGGTGTGGTATACTGAAGATTTACCCACGGTCGGCGTGATTAAATAAAGCCAACTGTGGGTAGATTTCAGTATACCACAACCATGGAGTCAGTTATTGCTGTTATACAATGACATTATTTAAGAAAATAAATACTTACTTTTCTTAAATAATGTCGTTGTATAATGGCGCATTACTGCTCTTCCGCCGGTGGTGGTATACTGCTTCCTTGTGTTGATGTACTGCGCATACGTATGGGACTTGCATTCCTATCATGCTTTCAAACAAAAGCAATGGAGAAAAGAAAGTCTCCGCTGCTACGTATTTTTTTGTCTTTATTAAAAAAAAAAAAAAAAAAAAAGGTTTTGGACACTTTATACCAACAGAAAAAAGTCCGGGTGACCGTTGGTATATTGTGGGATTTACAACGAGCACGCTGGCCAATTAGTGTGCACGTTTTGGAATATTAATGGGGGAGGGGTCATTGTGTAATACTAATTATACAGCTATACAATGGAAGTATTAAAAACAAAAATCTTAGCTTTTTCAGACAGTGGAACTGTTTTATGGGACATCCCTTCCATGTTTCTTAATTGACTGCAGTCTCTGGGAAGGATTAGTGATATTCTGTAAATGGGTTTGGTCATGAAACTGAAGTCACTTGCACGTTACACCTTTTTAATGCAGCAGGTGTGACTTTGTTCTTTTTGCTATTTTGTAGACTTTTTGATTAATGGTGTAATACTTAACTATTTAAAATGTGTCCTCAGCAGAATACCACTGATTAAAGTTCAGTATTGTTTGAAGGTCTGGAGCAGCATGCGGTCAGATGGGCAAATGACGTAACAGTTCATGGGTGGACAGAATATTCTTTTCATAATTATTTACTTATTTTGTTGTCATACACAAGCAATAATGCCATACAAGGTCGGCATTACAGGGAAAAATGGAATGCTTATAGGTTTATTGGTGTATACTAGGCTAAACGACTATAGAGGTCTTTATAAGCCTAGTCATGCAACATAAATGTATCCCACGAGTTTCTGTGCCTTAGATATAAAAAAGTTTACACACCCCTGTTAAAATGCCAGGTTTGTGTGATAAGAAAAAATGAGACCACAATAATACATTTCAAAACTTTTCCCACCTGTAATGTGACCTATAACCTGTACAATTCAATTGAAAAACAAACAAATCTGTTAGGGGGAAAATATAAAAACTAAAAAACGTATAATAAACTGATTGCATAAGTGTGCACACCCTTAAACTAATACTCTCTTGAAGCACCTTTTGAAAAAACACGAAAGGCATTTGTGTTTTATCTGAAATCAAGGCTCTAGTCTATAACCTAAGGCTGATTGTTTGCTGGTCCCATCTCCAGACCATGTTATAACTACAGGATAACTTGGACATGAACATTGTGTTTGTTTCTAATGTCTATATTAATATATGTCTAACTTCAATGTCATTTTCATTTAAGGGCAATCTTTTTAAGAGGGAGGATGTAGATCAATATGTGTGTGTATGTCTTTAAGAAGCTATCTAGGGGCTTACACAAGTGTATAAATACTGAGCACGTACGTACCCGACCGCCTTTTTGTAGTAAGCTGTTGAGATGTAAGCATGTATGTCTGTAAGGTCTGTCTGTTAATCAGTTTGTTTACATTTTAGGATGCTCCTTTTCATCCTGATATTTTATGTAATAAAGTATCTAAACAAACTACCCCGCCTGTTAAGTCATCTGTACTAAGAGGGATGAGCAAGAGCAGCCATCATTAGACTCAGCAAGGCCTTACTACTTCTAAGCAATTCCGATGCTGTATCACACCTCCAAAAAATAATTTTCCTAGTTACTCCAACTAGCTCAAACAGCATCTCTGACAAAGCAGTCTGCAGGGAATCTCCAAAGACTAGCAACTCATTAAACTCCCAGAAAACATGCTCCCAGTTACCTCTTTCCTCCCTATCACATCTTCAACACTTGCTGTCTACTTGAGGAAAACTTCTTTGAAGTCTACCTGGGGTATAAAAATATACATGTAAACAATGCCAGGCAAAGATCCAAAATGTTCTAGACTTTGTTGCATATTTGGGAGACATATATATATATATATATATATATATATATATATATATATATATATATATATATCCCCATTGTTCCTCTGTGAATCTCTTATTTAATCTCTCTTCTCAATCCCACCTACCCTCCTCTGACTGATTCCCACAGTTATCATACAATATTTTATACACTAATTATTCCTTTCTTAATGGCAACTTCTGTTCTAGATTCTACTAAAAACTCTACCAGTGTTGGATTTTGTTTAAGACCCCCCTATTTAATTCTCTTTACCTATACTCTTAAATCAATCATTGCTATGAAAGGCAGTCTCTAGCCTGCAGTATTTGCTCAGAGACGAGATTGTACATTGTGGTATCACAAGGAGTAGAGCTTAGGCAGAATCGGAATTAGAATCTTAAGCAAAGGAACCAAGGTACTGGCAGCAAATAACTACAGTGGGAAAGGTAATGGAATGGGAAGATGCCCAGAACTTATCTGACATCTTCCCATTCCATTACCTTTCCCACTCCAGTTATTTGCTGCTAGTACCTTGGTTCTTTGACTAGTTTCCTCCAATACATTCCTGCCCCCTCTTGCCTATTGTCTGTATCCCTAATTGCAGGCATTCCCATTGGCAGAATCTCCTTTCTCCATTCCCGTGTTGGTTTGGTTCTTAGAAGACCTTCTGCTACTTTATGAATATAATACTCTGTATGATTATTGTTTTTAGGTTCATAGGTGTGTACTAGGCTAATGGCCCTGGAGCCTTTACAAGCCTAGCCCACAGAAGTGCCCTGGCATCATGCCACCCAACGTTAGTTCCCAGTGCCTCTATCAAGTAGAGCCACTGGAGTGATCCCCGGGGTGAACTTTCTATTACCCATCCACATGACATGTATGGGAAGTTTATTCCAGAGCATAGGCAGTCTCTGGGTGAGGAATCTGTCCCTCCAGCATGTTCTGTTGATTGTGGTAATGAGGTTGAAGTCTCTGGAGCGTGTGGTGTGGAGGGATTGGGATTTCTTCATATGTAGCTTTTCTAACAAAGCTGGGTCAGACATGGCTTTATAAATCAAGCAGAGATTGCCTCTAAGTAGGCAATATGAGACAGAGAATAACTGGAGTCTTTTGAGTCTGTCCGTGTAGGACATGTGTTTAATGCCTAAGATCCTCTTCGTGAGGTACTTCTGTGGCTTCTCCAGCAGTTGCAGGTGTCTAGTGGGGTACATGCCATATAGTGCATTATATCTGATGACTGGTCTAATGAGGGAAGAGTAGAGAGAGAGATGATGACCTCTTTCTTCCTGGATGCAAAACTCTTGATAATGAGATGCGCCACATAGAAGGACATTCTGACTACAGTGGCAATGTGGTGGTCGAAGGAGAGGCTGCTGTCCACCTGCATCCCCAGATCTCTTATAACGCCTTCAGTGTTCAGTGGGCTCCCATCGATGTGGTAATTACTGGGAACTCAGTTTTTACAAAGGGGATAACGACGCATTTTTTGGCATTGAGCTTAAAGCCATGGTTTCAACACCAGTCATTGGTCTCAGTGAGGCCTTTCTGTAGGACGTCTGCATCACTTGGGGAGTTAATAATGGCTCCCAGCTTGCAGTCGTCTGAGAACCTGGTCAGCCAGAGTCCCTTTGTATTGGCCTTGACATCTGAGAAGTAAAGGCCGAACAGGAAAGGACCCAGGACCAATCCCTGTGGGACTCCACTCATGACTGGTCGGCAGTCTGACTTGGAGTCCGCTAATTTCACACTGTGTGTTTTATCTGTGAGCCAATCTGCAGCCCACCTAGTGATACAGGGGTTGATGCCTAGTTTGGTGAGTTTATCAATAATTCCTGAGTGAGGAATGGTATCAAACGGCCTTGGCCAGATTGAGGTAGTCTGTATACACTGCCTTACCTTCATCCACAGCCCTGGTGACTGACTCAAAGAAGTCAAACAGGTTGAGCAGGCATGATCTCCCTTTCACAAAGCCAAATTGCATGGGGTCTACAGTTTGTAGATTTCCTATATCTTTGTTAATCAGGTCTATGATGATGCGCTCCATAGCTTTACATATCAGACTTGTTAGGCTAATGGGGTGATAATTCCCAGGGTCTAAAGTTACCCCCTTTATGGAGAAGGATGACTGTAGCAGTGCGCCATTCGGTAGGGACAAAACCTGAGGTGAGGCTGTGACTGAACAGGGCATGCAGATGCGGTGCCAGTTCACTTTGTAGTTCATGGAGAAAACAGCCAGGGATATTGTCAGGCCCCATGGAAGCTGTATTCTTGGCTTTGGACAATGCAGCTTTAGCCTGTGCTGCAGTAATGCTGCGTGCCTGGCATTCTTCCAGTATTGTGACTGGTCCTTTATGGGGGGAGAGAGGGATAAAGTTGGCACTGAATCTGTCGGCCAGTATGTTGGCAATATCTGTTGGCTCAATATAGGAGGTACCGTTGTGCAGTAACTCAGAGCAAATTTGGGTATTGCTGTGGAGGTTCCTGATATAACTATAGAAGGCTTAGTGATTGTTTTTAGTGTTTGCCACAATTTTGCCTTCATAGCTGGCTTTGGAGGATTAGAAGAGGGATCTCAACTTTTTGTTGAGGCTACTAAGGGAGTTTTTCCAGTCTTGGGACTTTACCTTTTTCTGCAACAGTTTCTTCTTTCTATTGTACAGTTTATTAATGGCAGGGGACCACCAGATTGACTTACTTTTTTTGGAGGACAGCATCTTGGTTCTGTTGGGTATGGCTAGTTGCATGCATTTATGTACATGTTCGTAAAGTGCATTGGTGTATAATTCGGCAGTCATGCAGCTATTTTCCATTGACATGGGTGCCGTGAAGTTAGCCACCACTGTTTTTAGGGGGGGGTAAGATGTGGATTTCCATGGTGATTAGTTTATGTTCTGATCTGACCAGGGACAGATTGACTACTGGTGCAGAGCAACGGTCGCCCATGTTAGTAATAAACAGGTCAAGGATGTTGCTTCCTCCAGTGGGGGTCAGAATGAGCTGGTCCAGGGCACTGGAATTGATGAACTCCAGGAATTCCAGGAAGCGCTGGGCCAGTGTATTGGTGCTTGAGTAGTTTTCCCAGTTGATGGAGGGATAGTTGAAGTCTCCTAGTATGAGAGTGTTGGGTTGGACCTTGATAAATTCCAGGGTGCATAGGAACGTGTAATGAGAGTCTAGGGACATGGCTGGTGACCTATAGCAGGCTACGACCTGGATCGCAGTCTTACCCAAAGTTAGTTGCACCAGAAGTATCGCAGATGCGTTATGCTGGGCTACTAGTCTGGAGGTGTGCATATCCTTTATGAATATGGAGACACCACCACCTTTAGAGATTTGGTCCATGTTTTGGGGCTGAAAGGTGTGGAATGAATTATAGCCTGGTAGCGCAGTGGTGCTTTCTGTCGGTTTAAACCAGATCTTCACTACAGCACAAATGCAGATGTTCTCCACTTCGAGCAAGTGCATCTTGAGATTTAGACTTCTAGCACTGAGCAGCATGACCCTCAGAGTGCATTTATTTATAGCTGTTATGGCGGTAATTTGTTCTTTGGAACACTGCCTAAAAAAGGCATTAAAGGGGGTGGCAAGAGCCTAAGTCAGCTCCCAGAGGTGACAGATGCAGGCCATCTCTGGCAAAGGATCAAGGTCTGTCAGTCATGTCATCCCAAGCAGACAGATACTGGATCCCCTTAGAACGAAACCAGAAACTTAGCCAATTGTTGAAGTCAATCATTTTTTGTTTGTACTGCGGTATACTTCTGAGTGATGGTAGGATACTGCTCAGGGGCTAGCGTCATAACTGCCTGGGCTACATAATCTGAGAAATCCATCATTTCTCTTTTTATGTAGACCAGGGAGGTGCATCTCAGGTCATTCACACTCACATGGACAATGACAGAGTCATACTTGTACTTGTGGAGTGACCCGAGTGCGTGTGTTATGTGTCGGATTCTGGCACCTGACAGACAGCTGACTGTTACCTTCTCCTTATTCAACCTAGTGAGTGGGACATCTGTGTGCCTCACTATCAAGTCACCTATGATTAGTGTATTGGGCAAGGTGTTTAGCCTTAGGGGTTTAGGCTGAGGAGCACACTGTAGAGATGAGCTCTGTGTCCTCTGGTTTGTGCTGTGCTGTGGTGGTCGAGTGCGTTTCTGTCTTGGAGGTCTCTGCTGTTTGGGTAAATTTCTATTGACGGCCTCCGTGAAGATGGGTGTGTGGTTTGTGTTTTTATGTGAGAGCTGTAATGGTGGGTGTTCTGGAGGGCTATGTGCTCCATGTGGAGTGGTGCAGGTGTTGACCTTCTACTCTTGACCAGCTAGTCCGGTCTTGGCTGGAGAGTGCATAGCTTCCAATTTGGTGATATAAGAGCATTTCTCACAAGTCTGAATGTTGGAAAGTAAGAAGTGAGGGTTGTCTGTGTACATAAGGCAGTTGCTACACTGCCTCAGAATGCCCAAGTGCACCAGGTTAATAGGAGAAAGCACAGGGAACTGACCTTTAATCATGCCAGGAGGGGTGGTCGTAAATACTAATTACTGGAGCTATTTCTGTGAAGAACAACTAGTGCTGATGGCACTTAGGTGTGCTAAAATAATTGCCATAAAAACTTATTGAAGTGCAAAGAGATTAAGCTACTTGAAGTGGACAAGAGAGAGAAAGAACTAGCACGATCTAAGGGAAAAACTGAAGAGCACACTTTCTGGCATCTGTAATAGTTTACCTCAGCTCGGCGCCACTGTATGAAGCTTAAACAAGTGCAAACCCGCGCAAATACAGGCTTTTAAACCAAAAAGTTAAAAGGGATGGAAACACTGCCCAAATAGCCAATAAACTACAATTTCTGGGCCAGAAACCACTCCTCTTGTGGTAGATAGGCTACCTAGTGCTTACCGCTCCCACTGATAAGCTAAAAGGCTTCCCTCCAACATGGAAAGGCTTGGGGGGGCTCAGAAGCTTACAAAACGTCCTGGAGGCAGCAAATCTGTATCTGGACTACACTACTTACAGGAAATGTGGGAAACAAGCCTAGAACTTTTTTTGTTAACAAAAAAGCAGCTAAAACAGCAGTAAAAACAATTTAAATGCAGTGAAAGCTAGCACACTTGAGTGTGTAGCAATATTAAAGCAAATACAGTTTAAATAAATGCAATTAAATTAAAAAACAACTAAAAACAAGTACAGAAAGCAGTAAATTATGAAAACATCATAATGGAGGCACTTAGAGTATCTCTTTCTCCTTCTTGATGCTCTTGCAGTCTGCAGGGTGGCAACACTGGATCTGCAGAGCTTAAACAAGCGCAAACCTATGCAAATGAGGGCTTTTAAATCAGAAAGTGAAAGGGATGCAAAAACTGCCCAAACGGCCAAAAAAACTACAATTTATGGACCAGAAAACACTCCATTTGTGGTAGCTAGGCTGATAAGCTAGAAGGCTTCCCTCCAACAAAGAAGGGCTTGGGGGCTTAGAAGCTTACAAACAGTCCTGGATACAGCAAATCTGTATCTGGACTAGACTAGTTACAGGAAAAGCGGGAAACAAGCTTTGAACTTTTTTTTACAGAAAAGCAGCTAAAACAGCAATAAAAACAATTCAAATGAAATGCAAGCTAGCACACTTGAGTGTGTAGCAATATTAAATCAAATATAGTTTAAATGAATGCAATTAAATTTAAAAAATGACTAAAAACAAGTGCAGAAAGCAGTAAATTAGGAAAACATCAAAATGGAGGCACTTAAAGTTTCAGAAAACAATGCCAGAAAATATATAAATAATTCAGTCATGCAAAAATGAAGACAGTGCAGAACTGTGAACAGTTTAAAAGTGCCAAAAATATACTTATCAGCCCTGTATTTCCAGATTGTTTGAGAAGCACATGCAGTCAGAACACAAGGAGATTCTAGTAATGGTATGCAGGACTTTATGGAGAGAAGGTTTTATGAAGGGTTTGTCCACAAGAGTGAAGACCACAAGAACCTTCTTAAATGTAAAGTAACTCACATGAAGCACAAGTGTTAAGACCAAATCTTAAAATGCTTAGGATAACAGATACATTTACTTTGGCTACTAACAAGCAGTATTAAATGCAGCAGAATAAAACCACTGAAACACTTAAGAGCCCACAGCAAAAATAAGGTAATAAAATATGAAGAACACAATTACAGTAAAAGCAGATGAACAAAGTGTACAATTTTATAGGATCATAGGAAGTTACTGCGCTATTAGCCCTGAGGCCCTTATAAGCTTAGCCAAGAGTTTAGCCCATGCAAAGACAAATCAGCACCCAATGCCCCTGTCCAGCAGGGGCACGGGTGGAATCCCAGGGATGCATTTTCTATTTCCCATCCAGTTATCTAGATTGCGCTTAAAAAGGGGTAAGGAGTACTCTGCCTTGACTTGGAGAGGGAGTCTATTCCATAGATAGGGGAGCCTCTGGGACACAAATCGGTCCCGCCAGCAAGTCCTATTGATGTCAAAAGACCAGGTTGAGGCCGCTTGTGCATGTTACTCGAGTGGATCTTGACTTGTGGATATGCAGCAGTCCCATCAAGGCGGGGTCCGAGATCACCTTGTATGCCAGACAGAGTACACCTCAGCGGAGTCTGTATGAAACAGAGTAGATGGATATGGCTTTTAACCTATCTTTGTATGGTAGATTTTTGAGGCCCTGGATTCTCCTGTTGAGGGACCTCTGTGGTATCTCCAGCTGCTGCATATGCTTTGTGAGGAATGGGGTGTTGTACTCAATAAAGGGCCTTATAAGGGAAGAATACAGGGATGTTAATACCTCCTTGTCCCTGGATGAGATACCCTTACTTATGAGGTGGGCCATGTAGAAAGCTTTCCGTACAATGGAAGCAACATGGTGGTCAAAAGCCAGGCTGCTATCAATCTGGGTGCCCAAAACCCTCACAACTGACTGTGTGCTTAGAACATTGTTATTAATGTGATAATTTGTGGGGACATTTCTCTCCCCAAAGGGGATGATGATGCATTTTTTTGTATTCAGCTTGAGGCTATGTTTCTAGCAGCAGTCATTTGTTTGGGTGAGACCCTCTTGGAGGATGTTCACGTCAGTAGGGGAATTGATGACAGCTCCCAAGTTGCAGTCATCTGCAAACTTCGTCAGCCACAGCCCACTGGTTTTGGCCTGTACCTCAGGAAAGTATATCCCAAATAACAGAGGCCCCAAGACCACATGCCACTCGATATGGGTCTACTGCTTGAGGTGGCTTCCCCTATTTTGACAAGGTGGGTTCTATCAGTGAGCCAGTTGGCTACCTATCTGGTAACATATGGATTGATGCCTAGTTGAGAGAGTTTATCTATTATGCCCAAGTGGGGAATAGTGTCAAAGGCTTTGGCCAGGTCAAGGTAGGCAGTGTGCACTGTCTTCTCCTCACCCGTGGCTTTGGTGACTGTCTCAAAAAAATGTTTTTTTTTTGTTTATTTTTATTTTTTTAAAGTGGAGCGGGAGGAAACAGAAGTGTTCAAAGTCAAAGAAGCAAGGAAGTAGTCCTGCCCAAATAATCTCATTGCACTATGTTGAGTGATCAAATGAGACTGGACTGGGAGTAGTGACCAAGATCAGATTTACAGCAGGGGCAGGCATATCCAAAGCCATCACGTTTAAGACTACAAGAACACTTGGGAGGGAGGCAGGGAAAAAAAACAGTCCAGACAACAACAAAGGACAGAAACAATACAGCAAATATATAAATAATAAAGCAAATATATAAATACAACACGGTGCAAACTGAGTTACAAAAAGTGTACTTATCAGTTTGGAATATCAGATGGGAAAAAATTCCAACTCTACTCACAGTCAGGAGAACTTAGCTTTTCTCCTTAAAGGTCTGCATCAAAAATCCCAGTCTCTCCCTGTTACTTGACCTTCCCCTTGTTTCATTGTCATCTCTTTCCGCTCTGAATTATAGTTTTCTGCCTGTGCTATATATAGAAGCCTTAACAATGATGCTCTGAAACGCCCCTTCAACTCGGGTAATCCCAATTCACCTTGTTCTATTGGAAGAATAAGCCTGTCCCACTTGACTCTTGTCATCTCCCCCTCCCAGATAAAATCCCCCAGTTCTTCATCAATTGCTATCCACAACTTCTCCTCTGGTGACAAAATTATGCCTAGCCAGTGTATAAGACTAAAGGGACTAAAACTATTGTATCTTACTATTGATATCCATAAACAGAGCTTCAATTTTCTCAGTTTTTGTGTTATCTTTTATTTAGTCTCTTCTCACATATCCTTAGGTGTTACACCAGTGTAATTTTAAATCCATACTACTAAATACTTCATTTTATCATCTCCCAATAAATATGGATATTGCTGAACCAATGTATGTGTGTACATCATTTACCACTATTGCTTTTGTTTTAGCTTCATTAACTTTTGTATCCCAAAAAGGTTTGAGACTGTCTCAATATGTTCCACAACACTGCAATGCCCCTTTCTGATTCTGTCAGGTATAAAATAATGCCATCTGCAAATAGAGACAGCGTCTCTTGACCACCGTGCCAACTATATCCTTGAACCTCTGAGCGCCTCATTTTCTTTGCCAATGGTTCTAAATATATGCAAACAAAAAAGGGGAATAGGCCATCCCTGCCTGGTTCCTCTGCTCAAGCAGAGTTTATCAGAGAGAGGACTTACCCATTTTAATTTTCTCCTCCAATCTCTCATATATCCTCCTAATCAACCTTATAATTCTATCAGGTAATGCAAATGCTTCCACTGATCCACTCGTAAAATCCAATCTTACGCTTTTAAATGCCCTCTCTGCATCAAGACCCACTAGCAACAGTGGCATTCTCCTACATTCTTCTTCCCTCTGGATCGTCACCACTCTGCTCACATTGTCAAATATTTTTCTCCAATACACAAAACCACAGTCATCCATATCTATCAATTCTGGCATCACCTCTGCCATTCTTTTAGCCATATAGACATAAAGACTTTATAATCACAATTTAGTATTGAAATGGGCCTGTAAGAAGCTGGATCTGATGGATCTTTACCCTGTTTCGGTATCACAGCTACCACTGCTTTCTTCCAGGATGCTGGTACTTCTCTTAAAATACTGTTAAACAAAACCTAAGAACCAAAGAAGAGAAATCTTGCAGGCTTTGCTGATCCGAACAGGGTAGTCCATGGGGAGGTCTAACCAAGACCAGTGAACTGCCAAGGTCCACTGAAGCACCCTCATGTGAAGGCGCGCATATGGTAGAATTGAAATTGCTGCTGCCATGGAGCCTAGGGCGCTGAGACTGTCACTCGCCATCGGTGTCCTGGGGCCGAGGATCACTGACACATGGGCCCTTAGGTTCTGGATACTGTCCTGAGTGAGGAAAACCTTGTAATAGTAGAGTGTCCAACCGTACCCCTATGAATTCCAAGTTCTGTGTCGGATTTAGGCGGGACTTGGAGATGTTGATGGTGATCCCTAGACTGATTGCGAGATGCATGAAGGAGTCTCTGGCCATGCACAGTAGACGCTTGGCGGTAGCAGCGAGGAGCCAATCGTCTAGGTAAGGAATCACCTGAATTCTCTGAAGCCTCAGGTGAGCTGCTACTACTGCCATAACCTTGGTAAACACCCTGGGGGCTGTGATGAGACTAAACGGTAAGGCTCTGAACTGGAAATGATTGGCTCCCAGCCAGAAGCGAAGAAATCTCCTGGAGCTTCTGCAAATCTTGATATGGTAGCAAGCGTCCTGGAGGTCTATCGAGCACATCCAGTTGCATCCTCGGAGATAAGGTAAGATGGACTGTAAGGTGACCATCTGGAATTTCTGCTTGGCAACTGACAGGTTCAGGGTAGACAGGTCCAATATGGGTCTCAGGTCCCCCGTCTTTTTTGGCACTAAAAAGAACCTGGAGTAAATGCCTAATCCAGACTGATCTGGGGGGACCGATTTGATGGCACGATTGTAAAGCAGCTTTGAAATCTCGTGTGCTGCATCCTCCCTTTGAGTGGCTGGGACATCCGGGAGGCGCTTTGATTGTATAGGTGGGGTGATGAACGGGATGGAGTATCCTCTGGATATTATTTGGAGCACCCAACGGTCTGTCATGATGGACTCCCAAGCCGTTAGATGTAATAACAATCTTCCACCGACTGACTCCAGAGTAGGACTGTTGGGCAACCCCTCAGGGTTGCTGCACGGGTCGGTCTGAGAAGGTCTCCCTCAACCCAAAGTTCCCCGGACCCCTCTGCCTCTGGGGCGGCGTCTGTCTTGTCCCCCTCTGCCTCTAGGGGTTGAGTTATCCTGAGTGTCACGGGAAAACGGAGATTTTCTGAACCACATCTTCTTCTGCCCTCTCTGATTCCTAGAAAAGGATCTTTGAAGGCTAGAGAAACGGACTCCGATGGCAGACAGAGTCTTACCGTCCTTCTCGCTTTGGTCTAAGGTGTCACTAACTGTCTTCCCAAAAAGGGAGGAACCGTCAAAGGGAGCATTCGTGAAAGACGCCTTGAAGGGATCCGTGAATTAACAGAGTCTGAGCCAGGCGTGCCGCCTCATAGCTACGCCAGTCCCAGCCGCCCTAGCCGCTCCTTCCGTGGCATGGGAAAGAAGATGCATGGACGTGTTAGAAACGGATTTCAGAGTCGACATTTTCACTGACAACAGCCAGTTGTCCTCTGGTGACAAGGACTCTGGGGGAGACACAGCGAATTCTGTGACCAGGTCTCACTGGAGTCGAATGACGTGTGCCAAATAATTCAGCACTCATATGGAAAACGTCGCTGAAGAAAAAACGCGCTTCCCAAAGAGGTCCACCGCCCTAGACTCTCTGTCCGGAGGGTGGACTGAAGAACTTTCCTGAGCCAGATCTCTCTTGGTGGCAGCCGGCACCACCATAGCATCCACAGGGGATCCCTTGTACCAAGCCTGTCTGTCTGTAGGAGGAGAAAGGATCCTGTCTGGGCACTTGGGTATTGGCTGTATGGTGTCAGGCTCCTTCCATGCCCGCGTGGTGATAAGATCCCCTAATGGATGTGCAGGAGGGGACACCCAGGATGTAGATGGGCCTGTGCCAAAGGCCTCCAAAAAAACTGATTCGTTCGTTGAGGGCTTTGGGGCTGACCAACCTCCCCTCTGACGGAGGATTTACATGATGTCTCCAAAGGAGACATCCTCGGGAGTTGACCTGGGGGAACCCTCACCTTCATCCAAGTCAGTAGCTTCTGTGAAGGACTTGGGGGAGTCCATGTGCCTCCTCTTACATGAATGCTTACGTGGGGCCTCCTCAGTGGGACTCTCTGAAGATGGCTCGTAAGTCATGGGGGGGTTTCCACAATGGGATCCACCTGGGGGTCCTCTGGCATGGGCTGTCGCTGGGACAAGCTGATGGGAGTCGTGACCAAATCCAAGGCAGCCTGGTTGGAGTCCAAGGCAATGGGCTGGATTCTCAATCCCTGGAAGAGAACCCTCTCCACCATGGTGAAGGCCGAAGGAGAGCACACCTCCTTGGCAACCAACAAGGAAGAAGTTCTCATCGGCTCCGTCGTGAGGATCGGGGCCGAGGTCAAGTTAGACAGGGTTCCGAAGGAACGGCTCGGATGCGACAAAGTCGGAGCCGAAGACATCTCCGTTCCCTCGGATCGGGCTCCCTGTTTTTAGCCCCGAGAGTTGATGATCTGATCCGAGGAACTCAAGGTAATGGTCGGCGTCAAGGTTGGAGGAACAGTCTGCGCCGAACCCCCAGCTCCGAGGATCCTCGGATACATAAACCCGAGACTGATGGTCGGATCGGGAAAGGAGAGATAGGATGGAAGAAGGGCATAGAGGTCCCCTCTCCGGCCAGAGAGGGGCCTGGCAAGACTCCCATTTGGATTTGGGTCCGAATGAATCTACGCATCATCCTGTCCAGGTCAAGCTCCGATAATCCGAATCAACCGCAAGGAGGTGACTGACTCGGATCTGGCCCTATGAGACGACCTCGAAGAAGGCCTCTGATCCAAGGGCTCTGTCGGCTATGGGGAGAACCCTGTAGAATGGAGCTGAGGAGAAGAGGTCCTAACAACTTTCACCGGTGGACTGGGAAAAGGCTCCCGCTCAGGAGATCGCTTGCAGTGCCTCTCTATCCTTTTCTCTCTCTCCTTTTTGGCCTTATCTGCAGCTTTTGTCCCTGCCTCAGCAGGCTTAGAGGGAGGTTGACTCCCGATGTTGAGGCCGTCGTCTCTAAGGCAGAAACTGGTAGGAGGCCCTTGGCTACCAGTTTCGCCTTCCTTTCTTTAAGAGCTCTGGGATTGAACCCTGCACACAAAGCACATGGCAAGCTAAGATGGGGAACGCCAAGGCAAATAACACACAGAGTGTGGCCATCAGCCGGTGAAAGCTTGTGGCCACACTCTGTGCATTTCTTGAGCATTGGTTTAGGCTGGTTAGCCATAATACACTCCACTGAGCCAAACGCTAAACTAGGCACACGCACACTAAGGGGTTGGCTAGGCCTACTCTATTCAAGAAAGAAACACAAACTTTCTAACCACTTTTTTTTTTTTTAACAAACCGATGACAAGACGAAGGGGAGGAAGGGCTATCACAAACAACTACTCTCACACACTAACTAAAGAATCAAAAGTTCCACTTACACTACCCAACTTGAAGCTATAGAGACCATGATGCGTACTCATGAAGTGGCAAACGAGATCTGAGGGAAGGTAGGAGAGGTGAAGGATTATGGGTAAGGGGAGGAGCTAGGAGCAGATGCTTGATAAAATGTTGCCGGCTCGGATCCGATATGGATCCGAATACCCGCAGGTTACAGATAAATTAAGTTAACTACTTCAGATCAGTTGCTTAACAGCAATCTTTATAAATTCATGCATATTCTTAAGGCAATCCCTTATTTTCTGTTTAGGATTCTTTACGTGCTCCTCTTCTTGTTCTATGAGATTACCCCTGTTTTGCATCACTTTAATATTTGTCAGTTTCTCTAAACAATTCTTGTTATTTCTTAAACATAACTCCCTTTCTTTTATGTCCACCCTATTTTTAAATTCCACTTTGATTTTATCCAGCTCCCTAGTTATATTTTCAGATGAAGTTTCTATCTTCTCTAATAGCTCCTAAATAATTTCCATTACCCATTCCTTAAATTCTCTTTTCAACAGATAGGTGGGAAAGCACCAGTGTCTCATTTTATTTAATTACCCTCTATTCTTATTTTAATTATTTGCTCGTGATAGGAAATAGTCATTGGGTATGTATCAAGACCTTCACCTAAATGCACATGTTCCTATGAAAAGCAAATTCTGACTAGCCTAGCCCAGTTTTTGTATCTTTGGGAATAATATATAAACTCACTCCAAATTCCCAGTACTGAACTCACATACTACATGCCAAATACTCCGACAAATTTCCTCAAAAATTTACCCTCCTTTGTTATATTTTCCTTTCTGGGAACCTGGACGCATCTTCTCTGTTGGAAATCAAATTCCAGTCCCCACCTATAAACAACCTTCTCTGCTGAAAGCCAACCATTTCTCCCATAATTTTCTGCACCTTCATTATAGCAGTTTGCGGTGGAATATAAATACATGCCTGTGTAACCCCCTCCTCCGACAGTAGCCCCCCAGTAGTACAAATCTACCATTATTGTCTTTTTTTTTCATTTTCTATTATTATTGAAGCTCCTCTTGCAATCAGGATAAGCACTCCTCTCTTCCCTTGCCCCAGGTATTCTGCTGAATAACCATCCTGAAAACCCTTCTTTACCAAATCATATGTTCAGTTCTTTCCAAGTGTGTCTCCTATAGCATAGCTATTTGCACTATACATTTCTTAATATAGTTCACTACTCTTTCTTTGTTGTATTTATCTGTGAGACCATTAATGTTTAAAGACATTATAGAAAGAATCATATTCTTGAGGGATTATTACTCCCACCTTTTATGTATAACAACTTTTTTGTTAACTGTCTAGTTCCAGCTTTTTTGTTACACGCATGCAGTGTTCGGCAGGTTAATCTTTTACATAATTGTTTCTTGTCATCTCCATTCGAACCCATGACACAAACACACACACACACACACACACACACACACACACACACACACACACACAAACAAGAACACAAGTTGCAAACTGACAGCTACAAGCACAGACTCAAACTATATAAAAAGAATGATTATCCATGCTAAGACTTATGGTAATGCCTGTGATTCTATTAAGTGCTGTCTGGTTTTGCCTTATCCTTATAGCACTCCCATCTGGGAGAGCATTTGAATGCTTTCAGAAAACATTTTCTCAAAGCCATGTTTCTTTATCAAATTGTCTGCAAATGACATGAAAACAAGATGCAGGTTTGTTTACTAGAAAGAATACCTTATAATATTTAATATTCTTTTTCATTTACTTGCTTTCTGTTACAACGTGTTACAATATAAAGATAATGGCCTTAACCCAGTCACTCCCCTATGCAAGAATGAGAAAAAGCACACTAATTTTTCTTTGTCATGCCCTTTTAACCAGATCCCTTTTTTACATTGCAGTGCCTACATTTCTTAAAACTGAACAGGCGAAAGAGAGAACACGGGAGAAATAAACAAAAATAATAAACAGAAGCACCTATTTACATTAGTATCCCAATTACACTTAAAAATAACTGAAATGTAGAAACAGTCATGCACCACTTAAGTAACAGTAAGAAAAAATGTGTTTTTGCTTACATTTAACTCTCTCCCTCCTCTTTTCCTCTCCTCAGTAATTTTCTGAACATTAATGACATGAAGTAGGTTATATGCTTTAAAGTCCCTTACAAGTTTAACAAAGTCCAAGAAAGTCCAATATTTCCATATTTTCTTATTCTCTTCCTGCTCATCTCCATCTCCCAAACCTTGTCTCTGCTTCATCTCCAGTGCACTCCTGACTCTTCTAGTCAACTCCTGCAGTTTTTCCCTGGAGGAACAAAACATTTTTTGATGAAGTATGGGCTAAGGAAGAAATACAAAAGTTTGCAGAATGAAAAGTGAGCTGTGAAACAGAGGGAGATTCTACTTCTTGTTCTTCGGGTAATAGACCATGGAGAGACTCTGCCAGTGAAACCTTGCTCAGTAGTTTAATGCAAAGTGCTTGAGAGAGGGGAAAAAAGAACAGGAGTTGACTAGAAGAATCAAGAATGCACTGAAGATGAAGTAGAGACAGGGTTTGGGAGATGGAGACGAGCAGGAACAGAATAGGAAAATCTGGAATTATTTGGACTTTCTTGGACTGTTAAACTTCTAGGGGACTCTAAAGCATATGTCCTACTTCATGTCTTGTTCCTCCAGGGAAACATATTTTGAAGACAGCTGAGTAAAGCAGCTTGAATCTCAGACCTGCTTCTCAATATTCACTATATAATGGAAAAAATACATTCCTTTTCTGCCTGGTGTACAATGACTAGTCATTCTCCACAAACACTTTGCTGTCTCCCACTTTCAGTACTTTGTCTTCCTGCCACAGTCCTGTCAAAATCAACTAATTCTGCTGAAAAGTATGCATTTTTACTATTAAAGATCTAGCTTGTTTTCTCATAGCCAGATTTGGAGCGTACACACAATGTGCCTTTTCAATCAACAATTCCTGCTGTGGAATACCAGTCCAGTTGCTTCTTTGTGCTTTCACAAGACTAACAGAGTCTGTTCCTTCCTGCTTCTCAGGTAATGAAGAAAATCTCAGGCTTTCTCTACTTGATCTATCCTCTAATTCTATCACTTTCTGAAACATCTCATCTTGTGCAGTCTCATATTCAGCCAGCCTTTTCTACATTTCGACCTTTTATCATCTAATCTGAGTATCTGTTTAAAGTTTCTTCCATTTTTTCCAGCCTTTTATTGTTTGAGTTGATATACTCCATCAGTGGTTCATTTATTTTAGCTTTATACCTTCCTCAAGATTACTGGAAGTCATGTCTGGAGTTTGCACTTCTTTTTGCCGAATAGCTACAGCACTGCTCCGAGTCAGTGCTTTCTCACCATCTTTCGTAGCCGACTTTCCTTTAGGTACTCTGTATTTCTTTTTTCCTAGCATCCAGGCAGTGCACTTACTAGTTAATTACTGAAATGTACTCATAAATCCAGGTTCACTGGCTTTCTCTGCTAAGTTTCTGTTTTCATATTGGGAGAGCCAGAATTAAGCTCTTACTCAATCTGCAGCCATCTTGGAAGTCCCAAAGTCCCTGAAATATTGGTAAAACTAGTGCAGGCTATGTACAAGGACTCAGTGGCACAAGTATGAATAGTGTTTGGACAGAAAATGGAGGGAATCAGATAAATATGAGAAATGAGATAGGGAAAACAGTAGAATATGTTAACAGCTTCAAGTATCTGGAAGGGGGAGAAAGGAAGTTCAGCTTCACATTCTCTTCAGGCCCTCCAAGAAACCAAATCCACAAGGGTATCCAACTGTGGACCACCCAGGAAGTGGATGGGCCTGCACTGAACACTTCAAGAAAAAAAAACACTACTGCAGGAAAGGGGCTTTGGTAGTCCACTCAAAATGCTGTTTCAACTTTTCGAGCAAATCACCACAGGAGGCATCTCCGTGGGGAGATTTGGAGGAGCCTTGGCCTTCATCTAGGTCAGTATCCTTGGCCAGCTTGGAAGTTGACATTGGTGCCAATGCTCCCAGGGGAGGAGATGACTCTGACACCTGGAAGTTCAACACCAACCTCTGAGCAAGAGCCCCAGTCCTTTGGCTCCAAGATAGACCCAGAGACCCAGCTCTGAAAAAAAAGGTCAGAGTTGAGAACACCAAAAACGGCATTAGTGTCTGATGTGGCCAAGACATCAGCATTGGAGGGGGGGAGGTTGAACTGTCATGTCTGTTATTCCCAGATCCATAGAAACCAGGGGAAGATCCACAAGTTTCTGAACACAGGCTACAGACTAAGACCTTGGGGCCGAGGAGGCAGGAATGATTCTTAGGTCCATCTGGGACAGAAGAAAGAAATAAGCACATCAGCTGCTCCAAACTGGATTACTTAAAGCTCCCAACTGACTTAGTAGACTTAGAAGAAGCCATGGATGGTGGCTTAGATAGCTTCTTAGCTATTGGATACAAGGTACAGATCTGGAAGGGTGAAGCTCAGATTCAGGTGGAAGGAGAAGGTCCTGGAGAAAAATTCACAAGAATAATCAGGCAAAAGAGCAAGTAAATCCTGCACGAATAAGCAGAAGGATCCTTGGAGTGGAACAGGTTAGAAATACTAAGTGTGGGAGAATTGGAAGACTCAGAATACAGGACAGTAATGACAGAGGATTGGTGATGAAGCAGCACCAAATGTCGAAGGCTGCTGAAAGAATAGATGTGTAAAATCTTACCATAATCACATATGTCCTTCTATTCACTGCTGCGGTATTCTTAACCTGAGGGATCTCCCGCCTGAAGGCAATCTGACATCAGCCAATATACGAAACTCTTATACTGCTGTACGGTACGTGAGAAATTGCACGTAGGCTGCTGTCAGTCATAGGCCATAAAAGCAACCGTCTTCAGAACTGAATGCCAACGAGGAATACCAGACTAACAATATAGAAAGTTAGTGCATCCAAGTAGAACAACAGTCCAGAGGGAAAGGAGGGAGGGATAGAATACTGCAGCAGTGAAGAGAAGGATATCTATGGTTAAAGCAAGATTTTACACAACTATTCAATGTCCTAGTATTCACTTGCTGTAGTATTCTTAACCCAAGGGAGACTGCCAACTCTCATGAAGAAAGGGAGGAAGGAGCACAGGAGCTCTCAATGAAGCAATGTAAAATGGCTTTGATAAAGCCAGCTCTGGCTCTGGAAATGCCATCCAGTTTGTAGTACTTGGTAAAAGTATGGAGAGAAGACCAGGTGGCGTCTTCAAGAATGGCATTGTTATCTAGACCCTTGAAGAAGGCCTTAGAGGGAGCCACAGCCTTAGCAGAGTGGGCTTTCACAGGTGAAGGGAGACTCTTTCCATGGAATAAGTAACAAAGGAAAATAGTCTTTGAAAGCCAAGAAGAAATAGTCTGTTTGGAAACAGGTAAACCCAGAGTCCTGGGATGCAAGTTCACAAATATCTGATCAGATTTTAAGATAGCTAAAGTCTTGTCCAGGTAAAACCTAAGTTGTCTGTGTACATCTAAGGAGTGTAGTACCTTCTCACTGTGGTTTTGTGGAGAAGGGAAGAAGGTAGGTAATTAAATGGATTGGTTAAGGGATAACTCATTAATCACTTTTGGCATAAAGGAAAGATTTATTCTCAAGGATACCCTATCCTTATGAAATACCAAGAAGGGAGACACTGCCATAAGGGCTTGGAGCTCCGACACCCTTCTGGCTGCGGTCAAGACCACTAGTAAAACAGTTTTCCAAAAGCAATGTTTGAGAGAGACTGAGAATGCAGGCTCAAAAGAGGTCTGGGTCAGTTTATTTAGGACAAAAGTAAGGTCCCAAGAAGGAGGAGAAATAGGTTTCTTGGGAGGCCTAAAGTGAAGGACGGCCTTAAGAATTTTTTTACCTCAAATCTGGATGCTAGAGGGATAGAAAGAGTCAGACAAGCAGAAATAGTTGGCAACACCCCCCCCAGAGTTGACCCAGTAGTCAGGGACTTAGGGACACATATAGCTAGTAATCCAGCCTTTGACCATCACATGTCTACAGTAGTGAGGAAATCATTCTATGTTGTGCAACTTATAAATAAAGGTATGGCATGTAAGCCCAAAGAAGTAATTGTTCCACTGTATTCGACAATCATCACACCCATCACTGAGTACAATGCCCCCTCTGGTATGTACCTAACCAGGCATATCCAGCAGTTAGAACTTACACAGAAGTTCCTCACTAAAAGAATACAGGGCATATGTAAAATGTTCTGTGCAGACCACCTCAAGGCCCCATCCCTGTAATCTGTCTCTTACAGGCTTTTGAGGGGAGATCTATGCCTGACATACAGGGCATTGTCAGACCCCACTCTGATGGACTTCCTGCATATCCAAAAAACAAACAGTACCAGAATTACCCTTTCTAAAGACTTAAACTTTGTTTGTGATATAAATAGGACCCGCTAGAGAGACATGTATGTATCCAGAGACTGGCCCGTTTATGGAAAAGGCTCCCCATCCATGTGAAGCAGAGTTCCTCCCTAACCAAATTCAACTGCAACTTTGGCAACTGGATGGGGAACCAGAAATTCATCCCTGGTTTGGCACCTATGTCTCTAATGGACACAGACAACTTGTAAAGGGTTCATCTCTCAGGCCCCTACTTACACTTATCAAGGGTATCTGAATTTGTCAGAGATTTGGGATGCATGGCTAGGCTTAGAAAGGCCCCTGTGGTCGTTAGCCTAATTAATACCTATGAACCTATGTGTGCTTTGACAGAGGAGTAAGCCAAGCCAGTAGAGAGCAATTCACACAAGTAAGACAGAACCACTGGGATTCCCAATGTCAATAGGTCTTGGTTCTTACGGAGACACCAGACTGAAACTCTTTTTCACTTGGAATGTAAGATTTTCTTGTATTGGATTTTCTGGCCTCCTGCAAAACACTGAACACATCCTAACAGGTGTCTAAAGAGGATTTGAATCTTATAACCCACAATGTTGTCAGTTGTAGTGTTGACAGGTGCGGGTGTAGTAGGGATCCTTTGTTCTGTGTGAGTAGGTCCACTCTATGGGGTAACTTGTGGTGATGCCCCTTGATTAAATGTACAAGGAGGGGGAACCAGCTCTGTCTTGGCCAAAAGGAAGTCACCAGCAAGATTTTTGGTTGGTCTTCTTGAATCTAAAACAGCACTTTTGATATAAGAGGAAGGGGAGGAAATGCATACAGAAATATCCCCTTCCAAGAGAAGGAGAGGGCATCTACTTTCCAAACCAGAGGACTTGGGACTTTGGCACAAAATTTTGGGAGTTGTCTGTTCGGGGGGCAAATAAGTCTATTTGAGGAATATCCCATCGATGGACTATATCCAGGGACAGTCTCTGTGAAGTATCCAGTTGAGGGATGGAGTCAGGGATCTGCTTAAGAAGTCTGCCACAAGATTCCGTTTGGAAGAAATGAATACTGCTCCAATAGTCATGTGATATTGGGCCAGAAATTCCCACACCAGAACATCCAACCTGCACAGGAGATATGATGTATCCCCCTCCCCGCTTGTTCACATACCAGAGAACTGTCATGTTGTCTGTGAACAGTTGCAGAGGGCCTGGGCAAAGGAGAGGTTGAAATGTTTGTACAGCTAGTACCAATGCTCACATTTCCCTGATGTTTATGTGATCCGATTTTTTGGGAGGGGGTCCACATTCCCTGACTGTGAATCTGCCCAACGCTGCTCCTCAGCCCATGTCTGATGTGTCTGTGTAGTGGTTTAGTACTGGGGCAAGAGGGTGCAGGGGTAGACCTGGATTTAGCTCTAACTGATGTATCAACCAGAGTAGTTCCCTCTTTAGGCAAGTGTGATGCACCTGCAGTGATCCAGTAATCAAGGAGCCTCAATCCTCACCATTGGCAACAGTGAGGAACGTACACACTGGGAGGATGACAAGTACACACAAAGTAAAGTACAATTTCCCTTAAGAGCACACAGAGATCACACTCAGTCTGGGGCTGGTTTCTCCCTCTCTTTCCAGATCCCCAACAAGACTCTCCACTGGCACAGCTATAGGGTTAAGATCTCAGCTGAGGGGTCAAGCCAAGACCACCAGCACCCTCTCCGTCCAACTACAGCTTCGTGTCCCTGCCCAAGTAGCTGACACCCACACACACACCCACACACACACACACACACACACACACACACACACACACACACACACACACACACACACACACACACCCACACACACACACACACACACACACACACACACACACACACACACACACACACACCTGGGGGAAGGCTAGTACAGGTTTACTAGCTACGCCCCCTTCTGCCTAAACTATAAGGTAGTTATCACTGCCAACAAACCCTGCTTATCAGCTACTTCAGGCCCTTAACAAAGGGTGAGCAATCCTACTATGCAATATTACTATTATCCAAATGGTAAGTGTGACCAAGGCTTGCAATTCTATTTAGGAGTGGCCTGTACAATGTCACTAAATACATATTCAAGTACTCTAAGAGCTTAAATATGTCTCAAAAATATCAGCCACAAAGATAGTTTTAAATATATTTAATAATAAATAATAAAAGAACAAGACAATACTCAAAAAGAACACAGTAACTACAAAGTTCAGAATCACAGGAAATATTTTAAAACACCATTGTGGGGCAGTCTCAAACAAATACAGAAAACATCTAAACTAATCTTTCCTATATTCCTATCTATATCTAAGAGATACTATGCCCTAAATAACTTACTTAATAAGCAACACGCAGGCAGAAGTGCTAATGATGGATGTTTCCAGGTCGAAGACAAAATACAAAATGCACAGTGTTTTCTCTGAGAGAGTTCTTAAATCAA
Organism: Protopterus annectens; assembly: GCF_019279795.1. Taxonomy (NCBI): domain Eukaryota; kingdom Metazoa; phylum Chordata; order Ceratodontiformes; family Protopteridae; genus Protopterus; species Protopterus annectens. Next base: position 560,502,235 of record NC_056736.1, read on the forward strand.
TATTAAATATTACTGCTGGGTCAGCCTGGGTGACATCACTTTTTGTCACCTACCTTCAGTTCTCTGGCTAACAGAAACTATCATCTCTGTGTTAAAAATAAGAAGTTATGTACTCACCATAACGTTCCATCTGAGTAGGTAAACTACATTTGTCTGCAACCTGTGGGATACGGATCCGATCTCGGATCTGAGCCGGCAACTTTACAAAGCTTAGATCCGAGCTCCTAGCTCCTCCCCTTACCCATAATCCCCTGCCAACCCTGACTGACCTCAGATCAAGTTTGCCCGTAACTACTATAGCAGGCAGTTAATTACCTTCTTAAAAGGGTAATAATAACATGTCCTAAACATCTGTGAAGGTCAGGGGGACGGAGGGGGGGAATGGTTGCAGACAAATGAAGTTTACCTACTCAGATGGAACGTTATGGTGAGTACATAACTTAATCGAAGTTAACTTCATTTGGACTGCAACCTGTGGGACAGAGTCCCCAGCTACCTAAACCTTGGGCGGCCTTCATGGAAGGATATTCCGGAGCACTGCGGAGCCAAAAGAAGTTCTCCCTCTGGAGATAATGTCCAGCTTATAATGATTTATGAAGGTATGAGGTGAAGCCCAAGTGGCTGCTGAACAGATATCATCCAAGGAAACTCTGGATTTCAAGGCGGCAGATGTAGCCATAGACCGAGTTGAGTGGGCACGAACTCCTTGAGGTGCGGGTCTGCCGGACTTCTGATAAGACGTGATGATGCACTGCGAAGTCCATTTCGACAAAGTAACTTTTGAGACTGGATTACCTAGATTAAATTTAGCAAAGGAGACGAACAACTGGTCGGATCGTCTGTGACCAGATGTCCTATGAATGTAAAACCTGAGTTGTCTATGCACGTCCAAGGAACGTAATTTGTACTCCCCTTTATTCTGGTAGTTAGGAAAGAAGACCGGCAAATTGATAGACTGACTGATATCCATCACAGAAACCACCTTCAGAAGGAAGGAGGGATTGGTCCTGAGGTAAAGCCTATCCTTGTGAAAGGCTAAGTATGGAGGTTTGACAGAAAGAACCTGTAATTCAGATACTCTCCTAGCTGAAGTAATAGCCACCAGAAAGGCTGTTTTCCACGACAGATATCTGAGGTCTACCAATGCCGCGGGTTCGAAGGGAGGGGCCGTCAAGGCCTGCAAAACCAAAGTCAAATCCCATGGAGGTACAGCTTCCTTTATGGGAGGTCTGAGTAGGAAAGTGCCCTTTAGGAATGTCTTGCACAATTTTGAAGTAATCAAAGGACCCATATCGTTGCCTATGTGATAATGAGAGATAGCTGCTAATTGCACCTTCACCGTGGAACAGCTAGCTCCCTCATTAAAGAGGCCTGAAAGAAAATCCAGCACCGCCAGTAAGGGGGCTGTGAAGGGATCCAAATTATGGCGTTCTGCCCAGATAGAAAAATGCTTCCATTTACTACTATAGACCTTCGTAGTAGAGGGCTTGTGCGCTGCTACTAGGATAGCTTTAACCGGGGATGAGATACCGGGAGTCCTCGCTAGGAGTGGAACTGGAGCAGCCAAGCTGTAAGCTTGAGGTTGACCAGGTCGGGGACTGGGAGTCCCTGTGGGTGGGAAATCAGATCCAGAAGGGGATTTAGAATCCAGGGTGGATTCACTTGATGAGACCAGAGGTACGGGAACCAAGTTTGGCGAGGCCAGAATGGGGCAATGAGGATCATTCTGCTCCCCAACCGACTGGCTTTCTGAAGAAGTTTCAGCATCAGTGGAAGAGGAGGAAAGGCAAAGAGAAGACCGGGTGGCCAAGCATGCACCAAAGCGTCCCTCGGGGCTTCCCCGGGAGGGGGAATGAGAGCAAAGTAATTGTTGCATTTCGTGTTTGAGGGAGATGCGAAGAGATCGCAACAGGGCTGCCCCCAGGCAGCAAAAATTTGACTCGCTACTTGGGGATTGAGGGACCACTCGTAAGGCGAAAGGATGGTGCGACTCAGTCTGTCTGCCAGGATGTTGGTCCATCCCGAAATGTGCATTGCAATGAGAAAGTGGTTGGTGGAGATCGCCCATTCCCACACTCTCATGGCTTCTCGACAGAGTGGGTAAGACCTGGTTCCCCCCTGCTTGTTGATATACCAAACCACAGACATACTGTCTGACCTACAGGCAGAAGGCTCTGAAGTGCTTGCAACGACAACAGCACTGCCCTCATCTCTAGAACGTTTATGTGCAATAAGGTCTCTGAATCGTTCCACATGCCTTGGACAGTCCTGCCCGAATAATGCCCCCCCCTCCCAAGACGAGAGGCGTCCGTGGTCACTGTGGTGAGAGGGGGTTATCGTGGCAAAGGGCGTCCCGTCTGGAGGTCCGGCGATTGAAGCCACCAAACGAGAGCTCTCTTGCAGACCCTGCTGAGGGAAATGTGGTGATCCAAGAGGTACTGGAGAAGGGACCACTGAACCTGTAGAGTCCACTGCAATATCCGCATGTTGAGACGCGCCATGGGAAGGAGGTTGATTGCAGCTGCCATAGACCCTAGAGCCCTCAGAACCAATCCTGCCGGAGGTTTAGAAGATTGAAAAATGGCCCGCACGTGTGCTTTCAGAGTGTGGAACCTGTCGGGAGTTAGGAAGGCGAGCTGCTTGTTGGTGTCCAGTCTGGCCCCAATAAAATCTATCACCTGAGTCGGGGTGAGAGAGGACTTGCCTGCATTTATAGTGATCCCTAGTTGTGGAGCAAGGCTGAGAAAGTAATCTCTGGCTAAGAATAGTAGATGCCTTGTCGGGGCGGTGAGGAGCCAGTTGTCCAGGTACGGAAAAACCTGTATTCCCTGGAGTCTCAGGTGGGCTGCTATCACTGCCAATACCTTGGTGAACACCTGGGGGCTGAGGTGAGACCGAAGGGAAGGATCCTGAATTCATAATGACTGGCTCCCAGCCGGAAGCAAAGAAACCTCCTGGAACGTTTGTCCATCAAAATGTGGTAGTATGGGTCCTTGAGGTCTATGGAGCACATACAGTCGTTCTACCACAAGAGGGGGAACATAGATTGAAGAGTGACCATCCGGAACTTTTCTTTGGTTACTGACATATTCAGTAGGGAAAGATCGAGGATGGGCCTTAGGTCCCCCATCTTTTTTGGCACTAAAAAGAACCTGGAGTATTAACCCGATCCGGACTGGCCTGGGGGGACATGCTGGATGGCCCCCTTTTCTATGAGCAGCCGGATTTCCGCAGCTGCCGCCTCCCTCTGATTGGGTGGAACATCGGGGAGGTGACTGGGGGTGTCTGGAATGTGGGAAAATGGAATTTTGTATCCTCTGGATATGATACGAAGCACCCAGCGGTCTGTTGTAATGGACTCCCAAGCTGCCAGTTGCTTCGAGAAATTCCCCCCGACTGCCTCCAGAGTGGAACAGTCGGGCAAGCCCTCAGGGCTGCTGCATGGGCCGATCAGAGAAGACTTCTTTGGACCCAAAGTTCTTCGAGCCCCCTCTGCCTCTAGGGCGGCGCCCACCCTGTCCTTGTCTGCCATGGAAGGACTGGGAGTCCGGAGCGGACTGGGATTGTTGTGACTTTCGGAACCACATCTTCCTCTGTCCCTTTTGGTTCTTGGAGAAGGACCTCTGGGGAGCAGAGAAGCGGACTCCGACGGCAGACAACGTCTTCCCGTCCTTTTTGCTCTGGACCAAAGTTTCGCGAACTGTCTTGCCAAAAAGGGCAGAACCATCAAGAGGAGCGATATGAGGGCGCACTTCAAGAGTTCCGCGAAGTCACAATGTCGGAGCCAGGCCTGGTGCCTCATAACTAGGCCTGCTCCGCTGGCTCTAGCGGGTCCCTCCGTAGCATGGGATAAGAGCCGCATAGAGGTGTTAGAGATAGACCTAAGAGTGGCTATGCGGGTGGAGTACAACTGCTTGTCCTCTCCTGACATGGACTCTGGGGCGATGCGAGGCGTATAACGTAAGGTCCAGCTGTAGCGAATCCGTGTGCCATGTAGTTCAGGGACCTTACAGAGAAGGTCGCTGAACTAAAGACCCGCTTCCTGAGACGGTCCATCGAGCGAGACTCCTTGCTCGGGGGATGGACCGAGGGACTCTCCTGGGCTAACTCCTTCTTGGTGGCTGCCGCCACCAACATGGCATCTACGGGGGTCCCCTTGCTCCAATGGGACCTCTCGGTTGGGAGCTCAGGATCCTGTCGGGACATTTGGGGACTGGCTCCATGAAAGTGTCCGGAAACTCCTTCCACTCCCTGAAGTGGTAATAAGATCCACTAAGGGGTCGGGCCGGAGGGGACACCCAAAGAGGTAGATGGGCCTGCTTGAATGCCTCAAGGAACATGGATTCATCAGAAGAGCAGAAGCCTTGGGGCAGACCCCCGATCCTAAGCATTTCCATGATGTCTCCGAAGGGAGCATCCTCGAGGGGTGACCTTGGGGAGCCTTCCCCTCATCCAAATCCGTGTCTTCTGTCAGGACTCGGGGGTCACACCGTACCTCCTCTTACACTTCCACTTGTGAGGAACATATGCTGGGGACTGTCCCGAGGATGACTCACCAGCAACGATCCTGTTCCAGTGGAATGACCTGAGACATCAAAGCAGGCTGTCTCCTGTGGCCGGGTGGCGACTGAAGCCTGACCCAAGCGAGAGGGAGTGCGGGATGGAGCCGTAGCGGGGAGGCGGGGGCCTGGATGCACTCCAGCAGGAGCCCCTCGGCACCACATCGAAAGCTGAGGGAGAGCCACTTTCTCTGGGATCCGACAGCCGACCCTCGCTCGGATCCGATGGATGGATCAGAGCCGGCGCCGAGACCATCAGATCCGAAGGGCCAGTGTGCTCCGACCTGGATGGAGCCGAAGGCACACTAAACCCCTCGGATCCGAAGCTCAGAGCACTACTCTGAGGCTTCCGGATCCGACAAGGATGGATCCGGCAAGCTCGAGGGAAGAGTCGGAGCCAAAGTACCTGATACTGTCAGCGCTGACCCACCCCGGCTCCAACGCTGCCCGGCTCCGAGCGCTCCGAACCCGGGAAGCGGGTCAGAGAGGGAGCTATCAGGGCAAAAAAGGGTGTTGAGCTCCCCCCCAGAGGGGCGGAGGCAGGAGCACTCCCATCTGCATTTGGGCCTGGATGAACCTTCGCATCACCCGGTCCAAATGAGCTTCAGACAGGCTACGTGTCAATCTCAACGAGGTCACCAAGGCTGGCCGGGAGTGCCGCCTTGATGACCTCGACGGAGATTGGGTCTCCTCCTCCTCGATTCCCGATGAGAAGCATGGAGACCGGAGCCGAGAAGGAGGAAACCTGGAGGGAGAGGCCCGCTTAGCCAGGGCAGCGGAGGCCTGTCAACACCAACCCCTGAGCAAGAGCCCCAGTCCTTTGGATCCAAGATAGACAAATAGACCCAGCTCTGAAAAAAAGGCCAGAGTTGAGAACACACAAAATGGCATTAGTGTCTGATGTGGCCAAGACATCAGCATTGGGGGGGGGGGGTTGTTGAACTGTCATATCTGTTATTCCCAGAGCCATAGGAACTAGGGGAAGAACCACAAGTTCCTGAACACAGGCTACAGACTAAGACCTTGGGGCCGAGGAGGCAGGAATAATCCTTAGGTCCAGCGGGGATAGAAGAAATAAATAAGCACATCAGCTGCTCCAAACTGGATTACTTAAAGCTCCCAACTGACTTAGCAGACTTAGAAGAAGCCATGGACGGTGGCTTAGATACCTTCTTACCTACTGGATCCGAGGTACAGTTCTGGAAGTGTGAAACTCAGATTCAGGTGGAAGGAGAAGATCCTGGAGAAAATTCCACAAGAATAATCAGGCAAAAGGGGAAGTAAATCCTGCATGAATAAGCAGAAGGATCCTTGGAGTGGAACAGGTTAGAAATACTAAGTGTGGGAGAATTGGAGGACTCAGAATACAGGACAGTAATGATAGAGGATTGGGGATGAAGCAGCACCAAATGTCGAAGTCTGCTGAAAGAATAGTTGTGTAAAATCTTACCATAACCACAGATGTCCTTCTATTCACTGCTGCGGTATTCTTAACCTGAGGGATTTCCCGCCTGAAGGTGACCTGACATCAGCCAGTATCTGAAACTCTTATACTGCTGTACGGTACGTGAGAAATTGCACGTAGGCTGCTGTCGGACATCGGCCATAAAAGCAACAGTCTTCAGAACTGAATGCCAAAGAGGAATACCAGACTAAGGATATAGAAAGTTAGTGCATCCAAGTAGAACAACAGTCCAGTGGGGAAGGAGGGAGGGATAGAATACTGCAGCAGTGAAGAGGAGGATATCTATGGTTAAGGTAAGATTTTACACAACTGTTCAATGTCCTAGTATTCACTTGATGTAGTATTCTTAACCCGAGGGAGACTGCCAAAGCTCACGAAGGAAGGGGGGAGGAAGAAGGGGCACAGGATCTCTCAATGAAGCAATGTAAAATGGCCTTGGTAAAGCCAGCTCTGGCTCTGGAAATGCCATCCAGTTTGTAGTGCTTGGTAAAAGTATGCAGAGAAGACCAGGTGGCTTCTTCAAGGATGGTGTTGTTATCTAGACCCTTGAAGAAGGCCTTAGAGGAAGCCACAGTCCCAGCAGAGTGGACTATCACAGGTGAAGGGAGACTCTTTCCATGGAATAAGTAACAAAGGAAAATAGTCTTTGAAATCCAAGAAGAAATAGTTTGTTTGGAAACAGGTAACCCAGAGTCCAGGAATGCAAGTTCAAAAATAGCTGATCAGATTTCCTGATAGCTTCAGTCTTGTCCAGGTAAAACCTAAGTTGTCTGTGTACATCTAAGGAGTGTAGTACCTTCTCACTGTGGTTTTGTGGAGAAGGGAAGAAGGTAGGTAATTGAATGGATTGGTTAAGGGATAACTCATTAATCACGTTTGGCATAAAGGAAAGGTTTGTTCGCAAGGATACTCTATCCTTATGAAATACCAAGAAGGCAGACACTGCCAAAAGGGCTTCGAGCTCCGGCACCCTTCTGGCCGAGGTCAAGACCACTATTAAAACAGTTTTCCAAGAGCAATGTTTAAGAGAGACTGAGAATGCAAGCTCAAAAGAGGTCTGGGTCAGTTTTTCTAGGACAAAATTAAGGTCCCAAGAAGGCGGAGGAATAGGTTTCCTGGGTGGCCCAAAGTGAGGGACGGCCTTAAGGAATTTTTTTACCTCAAATCTGGATGCTAGAGGGGTAGAAAGAGTCAGACAAGCACAAATAGTTGACAACAAACCCCTCAGAGTTGACCAAGTAGTCAGGGACTTAGGGACACATATAGATAATAATCCAGCCTTTGACCATCACATGTCTACAGTAGTGAGGAAATCATTCTATGTTGTGCAACTTATAAATAAAGGTATGGCATCTAAGCTCAAAGAAGTAATTGTTCCACTGTATTCGACAATCATCACACCCATCACTGAGTACAATGCCCCCTCTGGTATTTACCTAACTAGGTATATCCAACAGTTAGAATGTCCACAGAAGTTCCTCACTAAAAGAATACAGGGCATATGTAAAATGTTCTATGCAGACCACCTCAAGGCCCTATCCCTGTATTCTGTCTCTTACAGGCTTTTGAGGGGAGATCTATGCCTGGCATACAGGGCATTGTCAGACCCCACTCTGATGGACCTCCTGCATATCCAAAAAACAAACAGTACCAGAATTACCCTTTCTAAAGACTTAAACCTTGTCTGTGATATAAACAGGACCTGCTGGAGAGACAGGTATGTATCCCAGAGACTAACCCGTTTATGGAACAGCCTCCCCATCCATGTGAAGCAGAGTTCCTCCCTAACCAAATTCAACTGCAACTTGGGCAACTGGATGGGGAACCAGAAATTCATCCCTGGTTTGGCACCTATGTCTCTAATGGACAAAGGCAACCTGTAAATGGTTCATCTCCCACGCCCCTACTTACACTTATCAAGGGTATCTGAACTTGTCAGAGAGTTGGGATGCATAGCTAGGCTTAGAAAGGTCCTTGTGGTCGTTACCCTAATTAATACCTATGAACCTATGTGTGCTTTGACAGAGGAGTAAGCCAAGCCAGCAGAGAGCAATTCACACAAGTAAGACAGAACCACTGGGATTCCCAATGTCAATGGATCTTGGTTCTTACAGAGACACCAGAGTGAAAATCTTTTCCACTTGGAATGTAAGATTTTCTTTTATTGGATTTTCTGGCCTCCTGCAAAACAATGAACACGTCCTCTGAGAACAGGTGTCTGAAGAGGATTAGAATCCTATCACCCACAGTATCAGTTGTAGTGTTGACAGGTGCGGGTGTAGTAGGGGTCCTTTGTTCTGTGTGAGTAGGTCCATTCTATGGAGTAACTTGTGGTGATGCCCCTTGATTAAATGTAGAAGGAGGGGGAATCAGCGCTGTCTTGGCCAAAAGGGAGTCACCACCAAGATTTTTGGTTGGTCTTGTCAAATCTTGAATAGCACTTTTGGTATAAGAAGAAGGGGAGGGAATGCAAACAGAAACATCCCCTTCCAAGAGAAGGAGAGGGCATCTGCTTTCCAAACCAGAGGACTTTGGGACTTTGGCACAAAAATTTGGGAGTTGTCTGTTGGGGGGGGGGGCAAATAAGTCTATTTGAGGAATATCCCATTGATAGACTATATCCAGGGACAGTCTCTGTGAAGTATCCATTTGTGGGATGGAGTCAGGGATCTGCTTAAGAAGTCTGCCACAAGATTCCATTTGGAAGAAATGTACACTGCTCGAATAGTCATGTGATATTGGGCCAGAAATTCCCACACCAGAACATCCAACCTGCACAGGAGATATGATGTGCCCCCCCCCCCCACTTGTTCACATACCAGAGAACTGTCATGTTGTCTGTGAACAGTTGAAGTGGGCCTGGGCAAAGGAGAGGGTGAAATGCTTTTAGAGCTAGTACCAATGCTCACATTTCCCTGATGTTTATATGATCCGATTTTTGGTAGGGGGTCCAAATCTCCCGAACTATGAATCTGCCCAAGGCTGCTCCTCAGCCCATGTCTGATGTGTATGTGTAGAGGATTAGGACTGGGGCGAGAGGGTGCAGGGGTAGACCTGGATTTAGCTCTATCTGATATATCTACCAGAGTAGTTCCCTCTTTAGGCAAGTGTGACGCACCTGCAATGACCAAGTAATCAAGTAGCCTCAATCCTCACCACTGGCAACAGTGAGGGATGTACACAATGGGAGGATGACAAATATACACACAGTAAAGTACAATTTCCCTTAAGAGCACCCAGAGATCACACTCAGTCTGGGGCTGATTTCTCCCTCTTTCTTCAGATCCCCAATAAGACTCTCCACTGGCACAGCTATAGGGTTAAGATTTCAGCTGAGGGGTCAAGCCAAGACCACCAGCACCCTCTCTGTCCAACCAGTGCTTCGTGCCCCTGCCCAAGTAGCTGACACACACACACACACACACACACACACACACACACACACACACACACACACTTTGAGATCTGATTTACACACACACACACACACACACACACACACACACACACACACACACACACACACACACACACACACACACACACCTGGGGGAAGGCTGACACAGATTTACTAGCTACGCCCCCTTCTGCCCAAACTATAAGGTAGTTATCACTGCCACCAAACCCTCCTTATCAGCTACTTCAGGCCCTTAACAAAGGGTGACAAATCCTACTGTGCAATGTTACTATTATCCAAATGGTAAGTGTGACCAAGGCTTGCAAAGCTATTTAGGAGTGCCCTGCACAGTGTCACCAAATACATATGCAAGTACGTTAAGAGCTTAAATATGTCTCACAAATATCAGCCACAAAGATAGTTTTAAATATATTTAATAATAAATACTAAAAGTAATAAAAGAACAAGACAATACTCAAACAACACAGTAACTGCAGAGTTCAGAATCACAGGAAATATTTTAAAACATCATTGCAGGACAGTCTCAAACAAATACAGAAAACATCTAAGCTAATCTTTCCTATATTACTATCTATATCTAAGAGATACTATGCTCTAAATAAATTACTTACAGAGCAACACGCAGGCAGAAGTGCTAATGATGGATGTTTCCAGGTCGAAGACAAAATACAAAATGTACAGTCTTTTTAATGAGAGAGTTCTAAAATCAATATTAAATATTACTGCTGGGTCAGCCTGGATGACATTACTGTTTGTCACATACCTTCAGTTCCCAGGCCAACAGAAACTAACATCTCTATGTTAAAAATACATATTTCTCATATGTTTACCAAGAACTGGAAGGTGTAAAACAATTAAACACTTTTATATTTTAAACCTAGTAATTACTTCTCTCCAGGACAACAGAAAAAAACGTCTAGCCCTAGACATCCTGTCTTCTTGCTGCACTGAAATTAACTTTTATAGTGCGTCATAAAGCACTTAATTTCACCTTATTTTATAGATTCATAGGTGTTTACTAGGCTAACAACCTCAAAGGCCTTATTAAGCCTAGCCATGCATCCCAAATCTCTGACAAGATCTGACACCCTTAATAAGTGTAAGCATGGGCCTGGGAGATGAACCATTTACAGGTTACCTGTTTGCATTAGAGACATAGGTGCCAAACCAGGGATGAATTTCTGGTTTCCCATCCAATTATCAAAGTTGCACTTGAATTGGGTTAGGGAGGAACTCTGCTTCACATGGATGGGGAGCCTGTTCCATAGACGGGGTAGTCTCAGGGATACATATCTATCTCTCCAGCAGGTCCTATTTATATCACACGCAAGGTTTAAGTCTTTAGAATGGGTAATTCTGGTACTGCTTGTTTTGAGGATATGCAGGAGATCCATCAGAGTGGGGTCTGACAATGCCCTGTATATAACTCCCCTCAAAAGCCTGTAGGAGACAGAATACAGGGAGAGGGCCTTGAGGCGGTCAGCATAGGACATATTACTTACGCCCTGTATTCTTTTAGTGAGAAACCTCTGTGGATGTTCCAGCTATTGGATATGCCTGGTTAGGTACATACCAAAGGGGGCATTGTACTCAATGATAGGTCTAATGAATGCCGAATACAGTGGAACTATGACTTCCTTGGACTTAGATGCCAAACCTTTGTTTATAAGTTGCACAACATAGAATGATTTCCTCACCACTGCAGACACGTGATGAACATAGGCTAGATTCCTATCTATGTGTGTCCCTAAGTCTCTGACTACTGAGTCAACTCTAAGGGGTGTGTTGTCAATATGACAGCTACCAGCGATGATGATTTCCCAAAGGATACTATTATGCATTTCTTGGCATTTACTTTTAGCCCATGGCTCCGGCACCAGTTGTTTGTCTGTTTCAGCCCCTCCTGGAGAACATTTGCATTAGTATGAGTTTCAATGACAGCTCCTAATTTGCAATCATCTGCAAATTTAGTCAACCAGAGACAACTGACATTGGCCCTGACTTCTGAGAAGTAAATGCCAAAAGGTAGCAGTCCAAGGACTGATCCCTGAGGGGCTCCACTTGTGACTGGTTTCATTGTAGAAGTGGACTCCCCAAATCTAACTTCCTGGGTCCTGTTTGTGAGACAGTTGGATATCCACCAGGTGACATACAGGTTTGTACCTAACCTCATGAGTTTGTCAACAATGCCCGAGTGGGGTACTGTGTCAAATGCCTTGACCAGGTCAAGGTAGGCAGTGTAAATAATTTTGCCCACATCTATTGCTATGGTGACCTTCTTAAAGAAGTCCACCAGGATGAGTAGGCACGATCTGCCCTTGATGAAACCAAACTGGGTTGGATCCAGTGTCTGGAGGTTTACTACATCTCTGTTGATCATCTCCATAATAATTCTTTCCATGGCTTTACAAACAAGACTAGTGAGTCATATGGGTCTGTAGTTTCCAGGGTATGCAGATGATCCACCTTTGTGCAGAACGATGACTGTTGCCTTTCTCCATTCATGAGGCACGGAGCCAATTTTGAGGCTACAGTTAAACAGTAATTCCAGAGGCCCTGATAGGTCATGTTTCGTGCTATTTAGAAGGCATTCTGGGATATTGTCTGGGCCCACTGATGCAGGGTTCTTGGTCTTAGAGAGAGCATTAAGGACCTGTTCCCTAGTTATCGTAGGGAGGAGTTATATTTGATGATATTTCCTGAGGGAAGGTCGGGAGGGGGGGGGAGGGAGAAACGTTGGAGCTGAATTTATCAGTTAGGATGTTTGCTATATCTTCTGGCTCAGTATAGGTGGCTCCATTTACAATAAAATCTGTCTTTGATGTTGCAGACATAACTAAAGAATGCTTTGTGGTTGTTCTTGGCCTGGGAGGCCAAACTTACCTCAAATTTGGCTTTGACAGACTTTATTTGCCCTCTGAGTTGATTGTTTAGTTTGATGAGTGCTTTTATCCTGCTGGGTGCTGCACCTCCTAATTTTTGCCATGATTTTCTTGCTCTTGTTATACAGCTGATTGATTTTGTGATTCCACCCAGGTGGCTTGTTTTTTTAGTTAGTTCTGTACTTCTTCTTAGTGGGTAAAGCTGCCACTATGAAGATATCAACATGCTTGTACAGGGTTTTTGTGAACATTTCTGCATACACAGAAGTGTTCTCAAGGTTTATAGGGGCTTGTAAGTTAATCTTCTATGTTCCAGCAGGGTATGCTGTGGTTACATTCTTGAAGTTCAATACATAACACAGTTCAACACACACTTCTGCACCAGTAGTTTAACATACACATAACATATAGTTCTCTTACATTTGTAAGACAAGTATATAAATCATATTAATATTCACAAATGACATATGATTATTTACAAAGTTCCAGATAGTTGAGCTGGCAGTGTCATAGTAAGGAATGAGGGGGTCTTGGTATTCTAGTGGGCGAGAATGCTAGGTCACCATTAATCTGAGGAACCACTGGAATTTCCTCATGTGGAGTTTTGCCATTGGTACCATGGGGATGGCAGAAGCCATCTTAACACCCTGTGGAATTCCCTGGTCATGATGTGAGTCAAGTGGAGAAGGGAGTGAAGAAAGGACCGAAGTTCCTGCACCTTCTCAGGTGGAAGTGACACTCTCATGACTGTCTATATCCGACAACTGAGGAAAATGTGGCCTGTGAAGGAGTGAGGACTGACTTCCTGTAGCAGATGAATCCCAGTTTTTCGAGGAGGGAAATGGTGGTCTCCAAGTTTTGAAGTACAGTGTGCGACTTTGGGGCAGATTGTCCACGTATGGGAAGATCTGGTTGCCCAAATGTCTGCAGTGTGCAATCACTGGAGCCAGGCATTTTGTGAATACCTTCGGTGCTGCAGAAAGAATAAAGGGCAAGTCATACAACTAAAAATGCCAGGAACCTACAGAAAAATGTAAGAATTACCTGAACCTGTGGTGAATGGAGAGTGAAGGTAAGCATCTTTTATATCTAGAGATGCCATGTCTCCTTGTGGAAGGATAAAGGGGAAATAGTGTTTGGTGTGTTAACATTCTGAAGGGTGTTAACATTCTGAAGGTAGGAACCATTAGGATGGTGCTGAGATGGGATAAATCCAGTACTGGTCTCCAGGGGCCATCCTTTCTGGGTACCAGGAACATTCCTGAATAGATGATTTTCCCCCTTGAGGATTGAGGGACCTACTGAATGGAGCCCTGTTGCCAAAGCTCCTGGGGTGGGGTTAAGGGATGCCTCTGAAGGTGGGGTTGGATTGCCAAACCACAAAATAACCTTTTTTGATTATGGAAAAAAAACAAGTGTCTTGGGTGATGCTTTCCCAGACCCTGTGAGCATTGGACAGGCAGAAGGGAAACATGGAAAAGGTAAGCATCAGCAGGGTAGTCACAGACTCCCAACTTTGTCCGGAAAGGACTGCCTTTGTTGGAAGAATGGCTGAGAACTCCTGGGGTTCTGTTGTCTGTTGCCTCCTCTGGAAGTCTTACTGGAGTGGTGCTGAGAGCGGCTATGGACAAAAACAGGCTTTGAAGGGAAATTCCTGTGAAACCTGGGCACAAAAGAAACCAGGATGTGTTTCAACTCCTTGAGTTCCTTTTTTTTTCCTGTAGGGACTTAAACAAGGAGTCTGCTGCCTTACCAAATATGTCCAGATTGTCTAGTGGTGCCTCTATTAACTTAGATTTGAAGTCATCCTGGAAGGGCTGCAGCCTGAGTAAGGAAAATCTTCTAAGAACTGAAGCAGTAGCAGCTGCCTTTACACAAGCCTCCACAGCATCATAGCTGCATTTAATGGAATGTGTTGCTACCTGGGAGGAATCTCCCAAGGTAGATAGAGCCAAGGTTTTTCCATCTGAGTCTGGAAGATCTGCAATGCCACTGGATGCCTGAGACAAAAGCTCTAAGGAGTACTTTGTCGTGTGTGTCTGATAATTAGTGGCCCTGAAAGCCAACGTGGCTGAGGTATGGGCCTTTTTACCCAGTCTCTCTAGGGTTCTACTCTCTTTGTCTGATGGAAGAAGATTAGAGGAAGGAAGCAGCCTAGAAGGTTTGTCTGTAGCTACAGAAATAACTAATGGGTCTGCAACAGGGCACCTGAAGAGGAATTTACAATCTTCAGGGACCTTGTAGAAGTGGTCTGACTTCTTGGGGGCAGGACCTGGGAATCTGGAGTTTGTGAAGCATTGTGAAAAGCATCCAGAAATACAGGATGCACAGCAGGAACTGCAGAGGGGCCACGGTCATCAACTTGTAGTAACTGATAGTATATTTTCTGGACTACAGAAATTTGGGAAGTATCCTATTTGAAATGTTCTCCCATTTTTAGCAAAGTTTCACCAAAGGATATCTCCTCCACTGGGGAGTTAGCACCTACTGACTCTTCTTCAGGGAAAACATTCCTGGGGGGGGATTTGCGTGGAATAACCCAGAAATTCCTCTTCCTCCGAGGAAAAACCATCAGATAAGTCACTGTCCCTAATTCTTTTTTTGAGAAGGTTGGGAAGCAGCTGTAGAAGCAGGCTGAGAGCAAGACAGTTTAGGTGTCATGAAGGCCTGAAATACACTTTGAGAAAAGGCCTGTCAATCTGAAGGGACCTCTCTGGCACAGGACAAATTCTTAGTGTTTTGTTTTTTTTTTTTCCTTTGCAGGTGAAATGATCCTAAGTAAAGCTGGAGGATCAGATGAAGGCCTACATTGAAATGTATCGGACTGTAACTCTTCTCTTGATTGGGTGCGTAATACCACCCTAGGACCTTAAAACAAAAACGGCCAGCATAATGGTGAGAGAATCAGACATTTATTAACAAAACATAACGGTTTCAGCTAAAAGCCTTCTTCAGTGTACTTACAAATATTAGAATTACTTCATTTTTAAATGTAGGTTACACCAATCCTGCCAGTCCTCTCATTAATTATTAAGCACATGACATTTCAACAGAAAAAGTTTGTCCTTAAATAATACTTGTGAGTCCAAACCAGTTGGAAATGGTCATAATAACAGCCAGGACCAAAGCCAATAAACATAAAAAATGTATAAAAGAATAATTTACAAATATAGCTGACATTTAACAAAATTATTAAAGATGTTCATTTAAACCAGGTGGAAATAAACCACCAAACTGAATAATCCAACTTCTTTGCTTGTTATTAAGAATAATAATGAATAAAAAATCAGTTCCAAAACTGTAGCAAGCAGGCAAAACACCAGCACACAAATGCAACGACCTCTTTCTTCCGAAACAATTTATTTGTAAAATTCCACCGGTTGAGCGCTTTCATCTATTACTAGACTTCATCAGAACAATATATACTTCCCTAAAACTTCTTTAAATACACAATGAGTGGATCACATGTTTTAATCTCATCAAAAGTTTAAAGTGCTACTGACCTATCCTTACATTCTAAAAACTATCAAACTTTTAATTTTAATATTTTTTTACACTACATACCCTACTTAAAAATAATAACACAAACAAGTAATAATACAAATTTCCACTATTTTGTTAAAGCAGTTATACAATATTATGATATTTCAAAGTAAAACATTTCAAGGTAAAATATGAATCTAAATCCATAGCCATAATACATTCATATACATTCCATTTAATATAAAATCTATTTAATATAAAACTTGACGTACCTTTCTATTTTCTATCAGCTTCTAAAATGGGTCTAATAGATAGGTACTCATTGATACCTGGGGCAACAGAAGCTTTTAATCTTATTTGCCATCTGGCCTCCCTTTCACTCACTGCCTTTCTGATGTCCCCACCACGTGGATTATGTCTAACTATTTCTAATATTCCAAACTGAAATCCAGAGCATTCTTTGTTGGTGTTAAGATGTTTCCATAGGGCATTTTTCTCATCCCCTTTTTTAATACTGTACTCATTATCATAAATCCTGTTTCTCAAGCACCTGGTAGTTTTGCCCACATAAAAACTTGGACATTTACTACATTTAGCTAAATACACCAGGTGCTTGGATCTACAATTGCCTTTTTGGAAATTTATCTTAGTCTCATTAATGTCCTGAAGTGTGATAGTAGGGAGATTGATAATATATGGGCACTGCTTGCAGGTCCCACATTTCTGCGTTCCCTTTCCATTGCCGTTCTGGTTCCTGTTCTTTATTTCTAATAATTTTTTCATATTAATACCATTTCTATTTATAAACTCCGGTTTATCCCCCACTATAGTGGAAATTTTACTATCAACCTTCATAATATTCCAATACTTCTGCACTATGTTTCTAATCTCACTACTGTGGGCGGCATATTGCAGCACACAAGCTTTGCCATATTTTTCATTGTCAACCTTTATAATGCCTCTCCTCTCAGGACCATCTTGTTTACTCACAATTTTACTCCCCAGCAATGGTTTATATTTTTTCCCCCATTGACTCTTAACATAGGTTGTGACATCAGAAATCAAATGGGCAGGATATCCTCTATTACTAAAGTACTTCCCTATCTTTCCTAGTTCACTGTCAAGATCTTTAACATCAGATGTCATCCGAGCCACCCGTATACACTGGCCCTTTATTATATTTCTTTTTTGTATCATTGGGTGACTACTGTTGAACTGTAGATAGGAATTACTAAATGTATCCTTCCTAAAAATATTTGACTTGAATTTCCCATTCTCTAATGTCATTTTAGTGTCTAAATAAGAAATGCATTATTTTTCTACACAAAAAGTGAACTTTAAATACTCACTACATGAATTCATATATATTTTAAAACTGTCCAACTCTTTCAAACTTCCTTTCCAAATGACAAAAATGTCATCCAGGAAACGCAGATAACATCCCATATATCCATACCAATCAGACTTAAAAATGAACTCTTCCTCCCAGTCCAATAGAAGCAAATTTGCGAAAATCGGGGCGCAGGCAGCACCCATGGCCACCCCTTTCTTTTGCCTAAAATACTCCCCCCTCAAACATTATATAGTTGTGCGAAAGTACAATGTCCATAAATTCAAGTATTAGTAAGGCTTTCTCCCAAGATAAGTCACCTTTTTTCTTGATGCTTTCTTGAAATCCAGACATTCCTTCGGATTTTGGAATGCTAGAAAACAAATCTACCACATCGATTGATATTAACCATTCTACTCCTTTGGCCATCTCCGGTTGTAACCTACTTAAAAAATCCCATGAATTAATGACTACATGGGGAATATTTTTATAAAGTGGTTTGAGCCACCTATCTATTACCTTGCCAAAGGGAAAAGTTTTAGATTCACTCCCCGATATTATAGGTCTAAAAGAAGGTTATAGGGGGAAACCTCAGTATAATAATAATTTTTTAGGGGAAAAAATGGGGTGGGAGGATATGGACAGATACAGACAAAAGGAGACAGGGATGATGAAGGGAAAATACAATAGGAATTAGTTGCAACTTACAATATCCCACCCACAGACAAAGAACAAGAAATAGTGAGCGTTAATGAAATTATATACACATGAGGAGACTTCACTATATATAATTACACCAATATGGAACTCAAAAACGAATTGTTCACTTTATTAAGTAAAGGGATGAAATTCATACCCAACAAACAATTTAAATTAGAGGACTACATGGTGGGCATTAAAAAATTCATTAGAAAATTGAATTTGGGGATATTTTTTGATGGTAAACCTCTTAAAGAACCTAGTGAATTTAGAAAGGCTAGCAGTTTCACACCCCCCCCTACATAATTTATTAGGGTTATATGAGAAACTAGTTATAGATGAAATATACCAATATGCCAGCAACAATGGATTTAAAAAAATGAATTTTAATCTTACAAAAGATGAGTTTGCAGTTTTGAGGGAGATACAGAGTGATAACAGCATTAGATTAATGAAACCTGATAAAGGAGGGGGAGCTGTATTATATAATAAGGAAGATTACATTAGTAAAATGAACAGCATCCTACTCAATTCTGGTAACTATGACATAGCATCTATAAATGAGGTGAACATAGGATATCATAAGAGAGATCTTATATTAGAAGACCTACCAGTAGAAAACAGAATAGACGGTGATATGTACAATTTCTTGAAGGTGGAATACCCCATTATAAGCACAATAGTAGGGATCCCCAAAGTACATAAAGATATCCACAATCCCCCATTTAGACCTATAATATCGGGGAGTGAATCTAAAACTTTTCCCTTTGGCAAGGTGATAGGTGGCTCAAACCACTTTATAAAAATATTCCCCATGTAGTCATTGATTCATGGGATTTTTTAAGTAGGTTACAACCGGAGATGGCCAAAGGAGTAGAATGGTTAATATCAATCGATGTGGTAGATTTGTTTTCTAGCATTCCAAAATCCGAAGGAATGTCTAGATTTCAAGAAAGCATCAAGAAAAAAGGTGACTTATCTTGGGAGAAAACCTTACTAATACCTGAATTTATGGACATTGTACTTTCGCACAACTATATAATGTTTGAGGGGGAGTATTTTAGGCAAAAGAAAGGGGTGGCCATGGGTGCTGCCTGCGCCCCGATTTTCGCAAATTTGTTTCTATTGGACTGGGAGGAAGAGTTCATTTTTAAGTCTGATTGGTATGGATATATGGGATGTTATCTGCGTTTCCTGGATGACATTTTTGTCATTTGGAAAGGAAGTTTGAAAGAGTTGGACAGTTTTAAAATATATATGAATTCATGTAGTGAGTATTTAAAGTTCACTTTTTGTGTAGAAAAATAATGCATTTCTTATTTAGACACTAAAATAACATTAGAGAATGGGAAATTCAAGTCAAATATTTTTAGGAAGGATACATTTAGTAATTCCTATCTACAGTTCAACAGTAGTCACCCAATGATACAAAAAAGAAATATAATAAAGGGCCAGTGTATACGGGCGGCTCGGATGACATCTGATGTTAAAGATCTTGACAGTGAACTAGGAAAGATAGGGAAGTACTTTAGTAATAGAGGATATCCTGCCCATTTGATTTCTGATGTCACAACCTATGTTAAGAGTCAATGGGGGAAAAATATAAACCATTGCTGGGGAGTAAAATTGTGAATAAACAAGATGGTCCTGAGAGGAGAGGCATTATAAAGGTTGACAATGAAAAATATGGCAAAGCTTGTGTGCTGCAATATGCCACCCACAGTAGTGAGATTAGAAACATAGTGCAGAAGTATTGGAATATTATGAAGGTTGATAGTAAAATTTCCACTATAGTGGGGGATAAACCGGAGTTTATAAATAGAAATGGTATTAATATGAAAAAATTATTAGAAATAAAGAACAGGAACCAGAACGGCAATGGAAAGGGAACGCAGAAATGTGGGACCTGCAAGCAGTGCCCATATATTATCAATCTCCCTACTATCACACTTCAGGACATTAATGAGACTAAGATAAATTTCCAAAAAGGCAATTGTAGATCCAAGCACCTGGTGTATTTAGCTAAATGTAGTAAATGTCCAAGTTTTTATGTGGGCAAAACTACCAGGTGCTTGAGAAACTTACGATCATGAGTACAGTATTAAAAAAGGGGATGAGAAAAATGCCCTATGGAAACATTTTAACACCAACAAAGAATGCTCTGGATTTCAGTTTGGAATATTAGAAATGGTTAGACATAATCCACGTGGTGGGGACATCAGAAAGGCAGTGAGTGAAAGGGAGGCCAGATGGCAAATAAGATTAAATGCTTCTATTGCCCCAGGTATCAATGAGTACCTATCTATTAGACCCATTTTAGAAGCTGATAGAAAATAGAAAGGCACGTCAAGTTTTATATTAAATAGATTTTATATTAAATGGAATGTATATGAATGTATTATGGCTATGGATTTAGATTCATATTTTACCTTGAAATGTTTTACTTTGAAATATCATAATATTGTATAACTGCTTTAACAAAATAGTGGAAATTTGTATTATTACTTGTTTGTGTTATTATTTTTAAGTAGGGTATGTAGTGTAAAAAAATATTAAAATTAAAAGTTTGATAGTTTTTAGAATGTAAGGATAGGTCAGTAGCACTTTAAACTTTTGATGAGATTAAAACATGTGACCCACTCATTGTGTATTTAAAGAAGTTTTAGGGAAGTATATATTGTTCTGATGAAGTCTAGTAATAGATGAAAGCGCTCAACCGGTGGAATTTTACAAATAAATTGTTTCGGAAAAAAGAGGTCGTTGCATTTGTGTGCTGGTGTTTTGCCTGCTTGCTGCAGTTTTGGAACTGATTTTTTATTCATTATTATTTGGTTGACTGTTCCAGTATATATATTCTTATTAAGAATGTTATGCCAACCCCCTTTTCTGTTGCCAATAATCCTGTCTATAACAGTGAATTTGAAGCACACTGTTGGATGTTATATAAAATGCTAATATAATGCATTAAATATATTTTTATTTTTAATACTACTCAGATGTTCAGATATACGTAATTTAAACGGCCGTGAAGTTTGAACAATATAAAATGCCGAACATGTACAAGTTGCGAGATATATAATCCAGTCAGAACTGCAGTTAGCAAAGACCCTAATATGAAAAATCTTGGGAGTATTTCTACTGGTGAATTCTTTAGTTTTGCTAACACCATCTAGTGTCACTTGTTCTGATACATAAAATTGTGAGTTATGTTGGTAGTGACTGAAAAAGCTATCTAACGTTTTACCTCTTCTAAAAGAAAAGTGGCACTTATCCCCCAGCATCTGTGATAAGCATTCATCGGCTAATAAAATATTCCAGTGTTTGTGAATCAAGTTCATAAACCTATATGTATTACATCCCTAGGTTGTATTAAATCTAATTATATCTTGTTTCCCTCTGTTGTGCTGTTGTTATTGTAATAGATCACTCCCATTACAGGTACAGGCTGAATTACTAGCCTGAATGACTTGATTTTGATTGTATCCCCTATTGCAAAATCTGGTAATAAGATCTTTCTTTTGATGTTCAAATGCTGAATTATTAGAACAAATCCGACATATCCTAAGGAATTGAGATTTATGAATTTTTGTATGATATGTTTAGGATGACAACTAGATGCAAGTAACAGGCTACTGGAACTATGTTGTTTTCTAAAAATGTTGTTGGC
Source organism: Protopterus annectens (assembly GCF_019279795.1). Classification (NCBI taxonomy): domain Eukaryota; kingdom Metazoa; phylum Chordata; order Ceratodontiformes; family Protopteridae; genus Protopterus; species Protopterus annectens. The sequence goes on from NC_056736.1 coordinate 560,523,738, forward strand.
CAAAGTGTCATCAGATTGGCGGGTAATTTGAACATCCAATAAAGAAATACAGTTTACATCATAATGAACTGTGAATTCTATACCCCACTTGATTTCATTGAGATAGTTAAATTCTTGGAGATACCCTAAATCAGCTCTCCAAATGAGCCAGCAATCATCAAGATATCTTCTCCAGATATCAATTTCATCTAAAAATAAATTGTGATTGTAATCATAGATGATTTGTTGTTCCAAAAAACCCCATAAATAAATCAGCATAGATGGGTGCAAAAGATGTTTAAAGTTGTAAATACCACTTCTTGTCAAAATAGAACACATTTTTGGTTAAAACATGTTCTGCTAAATATACCAAAAAAGTATTGAAACCAGGGCTATATAGAGGAATATTTTCCCAACCAATACTGTAAAGCCGTCAAAACTGCCCAATGTGATATGCTACTGTATAGTGATCTAACTTGAAAATCCAAAATAATGCTCAAAAACTGGGTCATATCCTGAATTCTGGCTCTAACACCTTTAAGTAACGGCTTAAGATGGACAATCAAAAAGGCAGAAAGAGGTTCCATCAAAGGAACCATGCCCTGATACAATCAGTCTGCCCGGTGGTACCTGTGGATCCTTATGTATTTTTAGAAGTAGATATAAACATTGTGGTAGAGGATCTGAAACAGTTAAATGGCTTAAAGTTTGTTTACTTATAATGCCTTCACGTAAAACTAAATATAAAAAGCTGTCAATTTCCTGTTTAAACTTAGGAATAGGATCAATAACTACCGGTGTAAAACCTACAATCAGAAAGCTGTTTATTTGCTTCAGCCACATACATGGAATGATGCAGAACAACCACAGTTCCACCTTTGTCAGCTGGAATGATATCCAAATTTCTGTTATGTTGAAGAATGTGTAGGGCCTGAGTTTCTGCAGCAGTTAAATTGTGTGAACCCTGAATGGTGTATAGATCAGAAGAAAAATGTAAATACTTAAGAATACATTTTTGAAAAATATCCACATATTTATTACCAGGAGGAGTAAATGTGGACTTATAAAATTTAAACCCATGTTGAGAATCATGCATGGATGCAGATTTTTCAAAAAACAATTTCAAATTCAGATTTCTACAAAATGATAAAACATCATTCACAAAATCTTGTTCAAATACAACAAAACCTGGTACAAAATTCAAGCCTTTATTTAATAATTGTATTTCAGCATCCAACAAACTAACCAAAGATATATTGTGTATGTTATCATACCTAGCTATCGAGGAATTAAGAGATGGCGTAATGTCTCTAACGAGCCTGCTTGATCGATGCTTCCTGCCAACCCTCCTTCTAACCCTAAATGGTTAGAAACATTCAAATGAACTTTTGTTTACTGCAAAAGTAACATTACATTTTTGTTGACTGGTGATCCCTCTTTATAATCTGATTCAACATCAGTATATGAAGACAAATTGACTGCAGAGGTGTCACCAGTCAATGCTCTATATGGCTTTTTTAAAATAGATTTGGGCCGTTTCCTTTTGGTTCCTACATGTGAATTATCAGACCTAGAAAACTGAGCTCTCTTGTGTTGGTCAAATGATCTACCCAAGTTGTAATCTCTTAAATCCCTATTATATTTCCAGATTTTCCTATTCTTTAACTGTGTTTCAAAGTCAATCAGATTCTTGGTTAGTTTTTGAAATTATGTCTTTTATGATAGGTGGCTTTCTAGCTGTTTAGCCTCCTCACACAACTGGGTTACTTCTGATATAGAACTAACTATTCTTCATTCATAAAAAAGAGTGTAGAATTTCAAGTAACACGACTCCACAGCCACCAGGAACAAAAAACAAAAGCTGATGTGAAATGCGAAAATCTTTTATTCAAGTAGGTCCAAGAAGAAATAAACACAAGCACTTTCACTCAGGATAATCCTGAGCTTTTTCAAGTGAGTACAAAAGCATTTGCTGAAGCCAAACCCTTTTATATAACCATAGGTAACACATTAATTGAAAACAGGTGTTGTCAATCAGTTGTTAGATTCCTTAAAGGGGCTTTGCATTAAATGAAACATGAGATAAAAGCTTGTATTATTGAAAGTATATATATGTTTGACAGCTGGATTATGCTTGTAAAATTACAAAACATTAAAAACACTGTTTCAAATTTAATAAAATCAAAGTTAAAATGTTTTAAAAGCTGCTATTGGAAACGTTGGAAATCCATGAGTTTTGATGAACCTGGAAGGTGAAATTCTGTTAAGTGTGAGCAGTATGATATATTATTAGTTTGTAAAAAGGATCTTGATTCTTTTTCATGGTTAAAGTCAGATTTCTACAAAATGATAAAACATTCAGAAATTTTGTTCAAATACAACAAAACCTGGTACAAAATTCAAGCCTTTATTTAATAATTGTATTTCAGCATTCAACAAACTAACCAAATATATATTGTGTATGTTATCATACCTAGCTATCGAGGAATTAAGAGATGACATAATGTCTGTAATGAAACTGCTTGATCAATGCTTCCTGCCACCTTTTATTCTAACCCTAAAGGGTTAGAAACATTCAATCGAACATTTGTTTAATGCAAAAGTAACATTGCATTTTTTGGTGACTGGTGATCCCTCTTTACAATCTGATTCAACATCAGTATATGAAGACGAATCATCTGCAGAGGTGTCACCAGTCAATGCTCTATATGGCTTTTTTCAAATAGATTTGGGCTGTTTCCTTTTGGTTCCTACATGTGAATTATCAGAGCTAGAAAATTGAGCTCTCTTGTGTTGGTCAAATGGTCTACCCAAGTTGTAATCTCTTAAATTCCTATTATATTTCCAGATTTTCCTATTCTTTAACTCTGTTTCAAAGTCAGATTCTTGGTTAGTTTTTGAAATGATGTCTTGTATGATAGATGGCTTTCTTGCTGTTTAGCCTCCACACACACCTGGGTTACTTCTGATATAGAACTAACTATTCCTCGTTCATAAAAAGAGTGTAGAATTTCAACAGATCGGGAAGAGGCACACTGTTGTGCCGCTGCCCATTCTGTGGTCAATATATCATCAGCCTGTCCTACCAACTGTTGTAACCGGATACGTAACCCTTGGGGTGTGATGCCATGAAGTTTATATGTCTTGAACAATTTTAACTGCCAGACACTGAATCTAAGACTTTTCATTGATTTAGTAAGTTTAGAAAAAGTACTAATACACTGAGCTGTCCAATTAGAATTTTCAGACCCACCTATCTCACTATCAAAACCAAAAGCCTGAAGGTCATCCTTAGATGAAATTCTAATGAAAATAACTGCCCACAACACAAAATATAAAAGTATAAGTTAATCAATAAATGTAGAGAAAAAATATTTTTAGTAGTTAATTACTTATAAAAAGGGCCGATGTCCCATTGATTATGCAAAAAAAACTTTTTATTATGTTATGAACATAAATCATGGTAAATGGCATAACAAATTTTCCATCAGAGACAATACAGCTCCTAGTACTAATGGTTCCTATCATACTTCTACTCGACAATCATGAATATAATGTAGGGCTATTGGTAAGTATCATGCATAACACATGATTACTCGTGTAATACTGTCAATGCAATAAAAGCGACTCACTTGTTGCTACTTCTTTAACACATTGTACCCTCCAAAACAGGAAAAGGGAACTACATAACTATACATGCAGCAACTCTGCTCAACATATATAGTATAAGCCAGTCATGCAAAAATGCTTAAACCAATTATCTTCCAATAGATTTGGAATGATGACCCGATGCTTTCAGGGCAAAGTGTCACACCGGGTCAAAAAAATCCAAAAAGGAATTCCACATGCAGCATTTCTGCTCAACACGTATAAATATATATCTCATACCATATACCCACACCAAGAAATTGTAAGAAAATTCAAAACTAAATATAACAAATCGACAATAGCACTGATATATGTAAAAAACTACAACAATATTGTCCAATGATTAGTATTAATTGAATCTATGGTGATTCCCCATTGAAAATATTACGTCTGATGATCAAATTAACATACATACCAATAAATAAATTAGTTTTATTTGAAGTTCACCATGACTTATAGAACAGCTATATAACTGTGTCATTCACCCCAAGGGGAAAGCCAATCCAATTATAAATGGCTTTAAGAATGGTAAAAAATATATAGCAACAATGGAATTAAAAAGGTCCAAAGATCATCAATGACCAAAAAAGACCTTTATCAACATTCAAAACCAGTTAGCATAAGAATTCCATAGACATCCACTCAAAAAGCCTTACAACTTATTCCTAAAGAAAAAAACATTATTTAAAGGGCAATAATATATCCTGGCAAAGCAGATCCACATGACCACAAATAGCATTCAACTGGCCTGAATTCAACATATCAACAGGCTTACAACATAGAAAATAGTAACCAGAAGTAATGACTTCCGATTAACATATATCAAATAGCCCCAAAAGAAAAACAAACTGTTTATGGCTAATTGTATGTCACAAACATGAACATGGTATTTGAAATCTCACTACAATGGCTTGCACTAATTGAACACTCCACAAGACAAACAGTACATACAATCTTCTGAGTCCAAATACTAGGACCCTCCATTGTTTCGAGCCTAGGTTCCCCCACAACATCCTGGTCGGACGGTTGCTCAACCTCCACAGATGTGCTCGCAACCGAAGTCAAGGCAGACTCTATACTGGGCTCAGCTTGTGAACCTGTGCCTAAAATTGGATGAACCCGCCGGTTGATAATTACCTTGGGAGAAATGTTGGATGCTGGAGGTGCAGCAGAGGCTGTAGGCCGAGGTTTCCTGCCCTTGTGTTTCACTGGCTCGGCATCGGACCCCGAGATGCCCTCCATTGGCTTAGCTAGTAGCTTAAGCCATTGGTTCTCTAAATATATAGCAAGAGAGGAGAGCCTGCTACTAAGACTCTTTGGAACAAAGGAGTGGCAAATGCTACAGGACTTGTGGTCGTGATTAGGGCCTAAACAAAAGAACACTGAGAATGGTTGCCCTTGTGTGGAATTTGTCTTCTACACTGGCACTTGTTCTTCTTGGATGACATAACCAGAACAGTAGTAAGAGAAAAAAATTCCCCAACAGGGCACTATCTGGAAAAAGGCTGAATTCGCATGCACTGAAACGATCAGACTGATGGGTGGAATGGTGTTCTGACTGGAGGCAGAAAAGTTCTGAGGATCGTATATGTGTACATTGCTTTTACGGCCTATGTGTAACAGCAGCCTGCATGCAACGTTCCATGTACCCTACACTAGTATAACACTTTTATATAATGGCCGATGTCGGGTTGCCTTCAGGTGGGAAATCCCTCAGGTTAAGAATACTGCAGCAAGTAAACAAAAGGACATCCTTCTGATCCGAACGGCCCTCACTGGAAGAGGAAAATTTTCTCTGCCCTTAGTTTTGGATCTAGCACACTCTTTCTCTTTTTATCACTCTTTATCTTTTCTGGTTTCTTACAAGGAAAGGCAGAAGAAAAAGCAGCTGAGGGCTGGGGAAGGCCTTCCATTACTAACCTGGCACTCCTGTCAGCCAGGGCTCTGGCACCAAATGTGGTGTAGGACTGGCACTCAGTATATGTGAGCCATGCCAAAACAATATACACACTTATCAATGGCATCCTATTAGGCCAGTTTGTGCCCCCATGCGACTCACTTCTAAAACCTCAAAGCTTTATCCATATCAACAAAATACACATCACACTGCAAAATACATATATATACAGTAAACTGAACAGCTACGTAATTAAACAACAAAGATAACAACAAGCTTACTCTTAATACAACTACTATAACTACTACTAAGAAAGCATATTGAGTGAAAAAAAGAAAGGAAAGTTTTTTTTTTTTTTTTTTTAGAATGAGTCACACCTTAACAGCTAAAACACTACAGCCTCAATACACTATACAATAACAAAATGCAACACAATATACTAACCTATAACTACCAAAAAAATTACTAGAGAGAAAAAATACAGAAAACACTACTTAGAAACAGTAGAGGAGGCAAAATTCAAAACAGAAGATGAGCAAAAAGGAAGGATACTTATTCACAGAGCTCTTAGACCACACCATTATGGCAATAGTGGCAAACGAGACCTGAGAAGAGACAGTGCAGGGAGTTATGGGTAGAGGAGGTGGAGCTCCAGGACAGAAAACTGTGAAGGTGCCAGTGTCTGATCCTAGTCGGATCCGATAACCCACAGGTTGAGATGGCTAGAAACAATAACATCAAATCAATGTACTGAAAAACACTAAACTGCAAAGAGTTCTAGTTTTCTGTGGGAAAACCTTTTATACATAACATGTAGCATACAATGATGGCAGGGGGCAGCATCAGCAGGAAGAAGACTGTTAAAAGTATGGAAATGAGTAATACCTGTGGTTATAGCCCTCAACCTTCCAAATCCAGAATGTGGAACACCACCTCTCATAATGTGGAATAAACAGGCAAAATGTGGAACACTTACTAAAAGTTTAAACAAGGAACCTCACAGGGTGGTTAAAATATATTACTTCATATTTACAAAAAAGAGTTATGTACTTACCATAACTTGGAATCTGTGCTATCCACTGTCATTATTCATCACGAATGGGTCTTGGATCCATCCTCAGATCTGAGCCAGCAGAGTGAGTGACAGCTCCTGAGCTCAAGTTCCTCCCCTCTCAGGAACCCTTGCTACTCATAATCCTCACATTGAGTTTGCTAGATAGTAATAACAGCAGTAAAACTGACAACAAAAAGGAATAGCAGAACCAACCACACCATTACTCCATGAATCCCCAGTTACCAGAAGGAGTGGGATAGAGGGTGGAAACGTGATGAATAATGACACTGTATAGCACAGATTCCAAGTTATGGTAAGTACATAACTCTCTATCTGATGCTATCCGTGTCATTACTGATCATGGATGGGTCAGAGTCCCCAACTATACATAACGCTGGATGGTGTCAAGGAAAGACACGCCGGAGCACAGAAGAATCAAACAAAGCTCTTCCCCTGGACACCAAATCTAGTTTGTAATGTGACACAAAAGTATGGGGATTTGACCAAGTGGTGGCAGCACAAATGTCATTCAAGGAAGTCCTTGCCCAGAATGCTGAAGAAGTAGCAACTGACCTAGTAGAATTTGGTTTAATAGGCCTGGGAAGATCAACATGATTGCTTTCGTAAATGTGAGCTATGCAAGAAGCAATCCATCGAGAAATAGACACCATGGGAATTGCCTTACCCTTCCTGGCCTGAGAGAAGGACACAAAAAGCTGATCTGACTTCCAAAAGCTGTCCGTCCTCTTCAAACAGAAATAAAGCTGCCTGTGTACATCCAGGCATCCACTCCCCTTTGTTCGAAAAATTAGAAAAAAAGACGGCAAGTTGAATCGACTGATTAAGGTTAGTTTCTGAAGCTACCTTAGGAATGAAAGAAGGATTGGTCCTGAGAGATACCCTATCTTTGTGAAAAGCCATGAAAGGAGCCTTTATGCAAAGAGGCTGCAACTCAGAAACCCTCTTGGGAGAGTAAAAGCCACCAAAAAGGCCATCTTCCAAGACAGAAACTTAATATCACACGTCACAGCAGGCTCAAAGGGGGGCTGTGTCAGTGACTGCAGCACCAATGTAAGATCCCAAGCAGGACAGATCTTTGAAAGGGGGCCTGAGCAAGGAAATACTTTTAAGAAAGGCCTTGTATGGTCTAGAAGAAAATATAGGGCTGTCACTTAGGTGGAAGATAGAAATAGCTGCCAACTGAAGCTTAATCATTGATGCCCTTGCTCCTTGCTGAAACAGAGAGTATAGAAACGACAAAATGTCCGGAATAGGAACAGAAAAGGGGTCTATGTCACGCTGACGAATGCAAAGAGAGAACCTCTTCCATTTGCTGGAATAAACCTTTTTTGTAGAAGCTTCTGGGAGGCCAAAATGATGTCCTTCACCAGATAAGGCAGCTTAATCTGACTGACAATCATTGGAATTGGAGGTACCAAGCTGTCAGCCGCAGGGACTGAAGGTTGGGAGGAGGAAGCCCCCATGGATGGGAGATGAGATCCTGGGCTAGATCTAATATCCAGGGTGGATATTTTAGATGAGACCAAAGGAGGGAGAACCATGTCTAACGAAGCCAAATAAGGTGAGCCTTTAGGTGACAGGCTTTCTGTAAGACTTTGGGAATGAGGGGAGGATAAGCATAGAGAAGTCCTAGTGGCTAGTTGTGAATCAGAGCATCCCTGGGTGATTCCCCCGGTGGGGGGGATCAGGGCAAAGTATTTGCTGCATTTGTGATTGATCGGGTAAACAGATCACAGCACAGGAGACCCAACGGTTGACAATCTGGCTTGCCACTGACTGGTTCAAGGACCACTTGTGGGGACTCAGGATAGATTGGCTGAGCTTGTCCGCTAACAAGCTGGAATCGCCGGGAATATGCGTTGCAAGAAGAAATCGCCCGGAAGATATCGCCCATTCCCACACTCTCATGGCCTCACTGCACAGAGCATATGATCGTGTCCCCCCCTGCTTGTCATTGTACCAGACTACAGCCATGTTATCTGTCTGAACTGCCACCATTCCAAGACAGAAATAATCCTGGAAGGCTTGCAACGATAGAAGGACTTCTCTCATCTCTAGGATGTTAATGTGTATCTTGGTCTTCAATGGGGATCACATGCTTTGGACCTTCCTCCCCTGAAAATGCCCCCCACTCCAAAAGGGAGGCATCCATGGTCACTGTGGCCTGGGGTTGTGGAAGATGAAAGGGTCTCCCTAACAGAAAATCTTTGGACCGGAACCACCAAGCAAAGTGACGCCAGCAGACTCGAGATATCTGGACGGCCATGGACAAAGGGTGACGATGAGCCAACCATTGCACCACAACGGTCCACTGAAGAACCAACATGTGGTACCCGCAGAAGGGGACCGGCTGGATTGCCACTGCTATAGAGCTGAGGACTTGGAGGATTAGTTGGGGGGGGCACTCTCCCGAGCCAGGAGGAGGATGAGGATTTGTTCCTGAATTGCATCTACCCTGTGCAGAGAAAGAGCTGTAGTATCTGACACCATGTCCAGAAGAAACCCTATGAATTAAAATCTCTGACACGGGATAAGAAGTGACCTGGGAAGAGTAACTGTAATACCCAGATCCCAAAATAGGCCGAGAGTGTAATCTGAGGCTAGCACTAAATGATGCCTTATGGGAGCCGTGGGGAGCCAATCGTCCAGGTACGGGAAGACCTGAAACCCCTGCAAACGGAGATGAGCTGCAACCACTGCCATACATCTGGGGAACACCCAGGGGGCTGAGGTGAGACCAAAAGGCAGGGCTCTGAACTGATAGTGACTGGCCCACAGCCAGAACTTCGACTTCTTGACTAATAAATTCAACTTGCTGAGGTTCAGAATGGGACGCAGGTCCCCGTTTTCTTTTGGACACTAAAAAGAAGTGACAGTAAGTTCCGGATGCTCGTTGTCCTGCGGGGACCTCCTGGATGGCTCTTTTTTGAAAAAGGTCATAAACCTCTGAGAGAGTTAACTCCCTTTGGTGGGGGTGAAACGTCTGGGAGTGACTTCTGAATTGTGGGAGGGTGTTCGAAGGATATGAAGTATCCCCTGGACACAATGTCAGCACTCACTGGTATGAGGTAACAGATGCCCAAGCTAGGGGGTGCAAGTAGATAGGTCCCCCGACTGAATCCAAGGCAGGAAAGTTGGGCAGCGCTTCAGGAGCATTGTGGGGGCTTCTCCGAGAAGGGTTCTCAGGAGCCCTGATTCTGCAGGCCTCCTCTGCCTCTGGGGCGGCGTCTGCCATCAAATCCCCTTCCCTGGCCAAAGGAAAAGGATTCCTGAGCAGCATCATGGAAGGAAGACTAAGCCCTGCAGAACCACAGCTTCTTACTACCCCTCAGAGTTTTGGAGAAGGACCGCTGGGGATTAGAAAACTTGATCCCAACTGAGGATAATATCTTTCTCTCCTCCTTGCTGCAGGTCAGTGTTTCCTTGATAGAAGGAACAAACAATGTAAATCTGTTAAATGGGGCATTGGTAAAGGACACCTTGAAGTTGTCCGCAAACCCACAAAGGCGTAGCCATATGGCATTGCCTGTGCCCACCGCTCAAGGAGCGGTCTCAGCTGCATTAGAAACCAACCTCATTGAGGCGTTATCAAGAGATGTGGAAATCTTCGGATAGACCAGTTTAAGGCTCTCCAAAGGCAATAACTCTGAAAGGGAAGAGGAAAGCCCAACACCAAATCCCTTTGGAGCCATGTAATTATTAGTCCTCAGTTCGAAAGTGGCTGAAGCATACACGTGCTTCCCAAAATGGTCAATCACCCTTGACTCCCTGTTAGGGGGGTGGACCACAGAGCACTGCTCTGCGAGCTCTTTCTTAGTGGCTGCAGCAACCACAATGGCATACACAGGGACACCTTTACTCCAAAAAGTTTTCCCCTTCAGTGGGCTAAGGAACTTGTCCACTCTCTTGGGGACCGATTCTATCGTGTCCGGCTCTTTCCATGCCCTGCTGGAAATAAGCTGGAGTAGCTCATCTGCAGGGGGAGACACCCAGGAGGAAGATGGGTCCATTCCGAATGCCTTCAGGAACATGGATTCCTCTGAGGAAGGGGTGGGGGGAGACCAGCTGCCCCTCTCTTTAAGGATTTCAAGTATGTCCCCAAAAGACACCTCTTTGGGTGGCAGTCTGGGGGATCCGTCGCCTCCCTTGAAATCCATGTCCTCTGTGAGAGACGTACAAGGGAAGTTCAGGTGCCTCCTCTTTCATGTCCTTTTCCAGGGAGGCTCCTCCACAGTGGGCTCAGGGGGGGAACTCGGAAGAGGAAGGCACCCCAATGGAGGTAATGCCCTTCTGAAGGCATTCACAAGAGGGCTGACCCCAGATGGTTGATGAGAACTCACCACCCAAAGTAGAACAAGGCAGGGGTGGGTCCAGAGCCAAGGCAGAGGCTGCCAACCAACTGGAGATGGTCCTCTCTAGCGCCTGGAAGGTTGACGGGCTGGAAGAAGCTCCATTTTGTCCCCGCCAGGATAGGACAACTGGGGTGGAAGGGGAAACCCCGATTCAGCACTGATGTCCCTGGATGATATCGGTCCCGAACTGTTCAAAACAAAAGCCCCCAAGGGAAAGGAACAGTCCGAAAACTCTGGACCAGAACCCCCAACTTGGTGGCCCTCACGAACCTCTCATGACCAAGGCATCAACAGCTCTGAGGGCAACACAGCTGAACCAGCCAGGGACCCAGGTGATGTGGGAATGGGAACGCTACCTGACACTGATGGACTCTCCTTAGGCAAGCTCTGACCCTAGGGAGCCAAACTCGTAGGAGTCGGACGGAAACAGAGGAGTACCGAAGAGGGTGAAGAGCCCCTTGGCACATGGCAAGGGGAGGGTAAGAAGCTAAGATCCGTTTGGGCTTTGAGGAAGCTCCTCATCATCTGATCCATGTTCGAAGGGAGCAAATTCCTGGTAGACCTGGAGAAAACCGAAGAATGGCCTGACTGGGTTGATGGCCTATGGTCCCTGGAAGAGGACCTGCTGGAATGCTTACCTTTTTAAGGGAAGTGGAAGATCCTCAATTATGATGGGCTCTGAGAGTGCAATAGGATCCAACAGCCTGGATGAATCCAAGATCGCCAAGGACCCAACTAAAAGATCTGACCGGATCCGAAAGTCTCCTAGGCTCAGGGGATTCGGATCTGGCCGGAGGAGCCGAGGCTCTTACAGCAGAAGACCTTGGATCCAAAGCCCCCGAGGCTGGGCTCAGATCCAGGACACTTGGATTCGAGCTCCTCAGTCTTTTTGCAGGAAAATCTCGAGAGGAAGTGTGCTTCCTCTTGGGCTCCGACAGGGCTTTAGAGGGGGAACCCAAGACCAGGGGACCCCCTTTAGCCAGCCCTTTTAACAAGAGCTTGCTCCTATGGTCTAGAAGAGCCCTATGGTTGAATCTTGCACAAATGTCACATTCAACCTCTAAATGGGGCTCTCCTAGACAGTAGACGCACTCCTCATGCATATCGGCGGAAGCCAAATTCTGATCGCAGCGTCTGAAACCTGTGGGTTTGTCAGACATCCTAGATACAAAAAACAAACTCCCAGCATACACACACACACACACACACACACACACACACACACACACACACACACACACACACACTCGCTAACCCAAGAAAAGGGAAGGAAAGAAAGGAAGTTAACTAGAAGGGAAGGGTGGATAAACCCTAAGGGACAGGTCCAGCGACTAAAGGAGGGAAGGGAAACTAAAACTAGCCTAAAAAACTAACTACCAGAGAGAAAGATAGAAGGAGGAAGAGAAAAACCCAGATTTAAACTAATTATCTAACAGCTGTAGCTCGAATTTCAGAAGACCCATCTACTCATGATTAGCTGCAAACAAGATCTGAGGATTATGGGTAGCAAGGGTTCCTGAGAGGGGAGAAGCTCAAGCTCAGGAGCTGTCACTCACTCTGCCGGCTCAGATCCGAGGACAGATCCAAGACCCATCCATGATGAATAATGGCATGGATAGCATCAGATCTGTTCTTTTAATGAAGTAATATGATTCATTACTATTTACTAAGGATATCAAATAAAGAAAAGAAGTTATGTACTTACCATAACGTTCCATGTGTGTTGTCCATCTTCGCCTTCATTCTTATCAGGTTGTGTTCAGATCGGATCCTTGGATTCATCTCGGCCTTTATCTCCAAGCTGGAGGCTCTCTACCAACTCATGGCTAAAACCCTATCCCAGCATGCACTAAAACTCTCTCCAGATCTTGTCTGTCCTAAATATAAGGTGATAACTATTTCCACTGTAGTAATTAGAGGCTGATGAAGAAGGATAGAGGACAATGGTAAATCCAATTGTGTATTCTCAATCTCCTAGTAGTAAAAAGGGAAGGGGGAAGGAGGGTGGGATGTAAGAATGAAAGCGAAGATGGACTGCACACATGGAACATTATGGTGAGTACATAACTTCTTTATGTGATATTGTCCTATCTTGCCTTCATTCTTACTAGGCTGGAACAGCGTCCCTAGCACACAGAGTCTCGGGTGGCTCAGGGGAAAATATTCCTCAGAATCGTGGCTCTAAAAGAGGCCCTATTCCTGGAGGCCAAATCAACTTTGTAATGAGTGATAAAGGTATGTGGTTTAGCCCATGTTGCTGCTGCATAAATAATATCAATTGGTAATTTAGCCAAAAACGCTGAGGAAGTTGCAATTGCTCTTGTAGAATGGGCTTTAACTCTTCCTGGAAGATTTTTATTTTGAGACTTATAGATAAAAGTCATACAGTCTGTAAGTCATTTAGAAAGTGCAACCTTAGAGACAGGAGATCCTTTTTTTGAATCTGAAAAAGAAACAAATAACTGATCAGATTTTTGGAATTCTACATTTCTGTGTAAGTAAAAACATAATTGACTGTGTACATCCATTTGATGTAACATGTATTCTGTCTTGTTTTCATAATTTGGGAAGAAAACTGGTAATTCTATAGTTTGGTTCAAATTTGTCTCTGAAGTTAACTTTGGCAAAAAGGAGGGGTTTGTTCATAAGGACACCCTGTCCTTATGGAAAAGCAAGTATGGGGGGCTTTATGGACAAAGCCTGCAACTCTGACACCCTTCTAGCAGAGGTGTTTGCTATCAAGAAAATGGTTTTCCAAGTCAAGAATTTCAATTTGCAAGATGATGCTGGTTCGAAGGGAGAGAAAATCTATGTGGGAAAGGATGAAATTTAAGTCCCATGGTGTTGGAGGATCTCTGATAGGTGGTTTAACAATAAGGTACCCTTAAGAAAGGCTTTGGATAGTTTATGAGACATTATGCTGGAGCCTGAGTCTCCAAAATGAAAATCGGAGATCGCTATTAGCTGAACCCTAATTGTAGCAGCAACAGCTCCGTCATTAAGCAGTTTTGTTAGGAAATCCAGAATGAAACTGATTGGAGGAAAAAAGGGGTCAATATTATTGTAAGTAGCCAATAAGGAGAATCTTTTCCATTTGCTTTCATATATTTTCCTTGTTGAAGCCTTATGAGAAGAGATTAGAATGTATCTAACTTGAGAGGAGAGGTTTAGAAACCTGGCTATTGTTGGAATTGGAGCAGCCAAGCTGTCAGTTTGAGGGTCTGAAGGGATGGCTGGAGTGCTCCTGATGCATGAGTCAGAAGGTCTGGAGTTGGGTTCAGAATCCATGGCTCCTCTCGAAGATGAGGCCATAAGAAGGAAAACCAGATTTGACGAGGCCAGTATGGAGTGATGAGTATCGCATCCCTTCCCAGACAAATGGCTTTCTGATGGACTTTGGGAATTAGTGAGAAGGGGGGGAAGCATAGAGGAGGCCCGGGGCCAATCGTGAACAAGTGCATCCCTTGGTGACTCCCTTGGAGGGGGGGGGGGGTAAGGGCAAATTAGCTGCTGCATTTGGCATTCATGGATGTCGCAAAGAGATCACAGCAAGGCTGGCCCCAATTTCGGAAAATCTTTTCCATTACTTCTTGATTTAGGGACCACTCGTGAGGCATCAGAATCACTCTGCTAAGTCTGTCCGCTATTACGTTGGATTTCCCCAGGATGTGCATTTCTACCTAAAAACGTTGGAAGGAGGTCCCCACTGCCATCCTCTCAGGGCCTCCCGACAAAGGGGGTAAGATCTGGTTCCTCCTCATTTGTTTATGTACCATACAACTGACATGTTGCCTGTCTGGATTGCAACAGTTCAAGAGGAAAAGAGTCCTGGGATGCTTGCAACGCTAAAAGCACTGCTCTCATCTCTAGGAAATTGATGTGCAAGTGAGCCTCGTGATCCTGCTAGGTGCCTTGGACTGTCTTTATCAAATAATATCTCCCAACCCTATCTGAGAGGCGTCCATGGTCACTGTGGCCACTGGCTGGAGAAGTACAAACGGTCAACCTACAGTCAGTTGAGTGGAATAAAGCCACCAATGAAGATCATTCTTGCAGGTTTCTGTTATGATTATTTTGTGAGACACTGCCAGTTCTTGCATTGACCACTGAGTGGATAGCAGCCACTGAAGAATTCCCATGTGCAGACATGCTAGTGGGATCAAGACTATCGCTGCTGCCATGGTTCCCAGAGCTTTTAGAACCATCTTTGCTTTGGCTTTCTTCCTTTTCAAGAGGTAAGTCAGCTGATGTCTTAGTGCTTGGATCCTTTTTGGTGGAAGTCTTGCTATCATTTGTGTTGAGTCTAATTCTGCCCCTATGAATACCACATGCTGAGAGGGCACTAAGGCAGATTTTTCGTAGTTTAATGTAATCCCTAGGTGGGAGCAGAGTTGTGTCCCTTGTTTTTATCAGAAGATGCCTGGTCGTGGTGATTAGGAGGCAGTTGTCTAAATATGGAAACACTCGGAATCCTAGACGTCTCAAGTGAGCCGCTACTACTGCCATACATTTAGTAAATACTCTGGGGGCTGTAGTGAGGCCAAAGGGAAGAGCTCGAAATTGGTAGTGACTGACTCCCAGCCAAAAGCGCAGGTGTCTCCTGGATCTCCTGTCCATTTTTATGTGGTAGCACACATCCTGGAGATCTATAGAGCATATCCAATCATCTTTTCCCAGGAATGGGAGTATCGACTGCAGTGTTACCACCACGAACTTGGTCTTTTTTACTGATTTGTTTAGAATGCTGAGATCCAGAATAGGTCTCCAGTCCCCTGTTTTCTTTGGAACTAAAAAGAATCTTGAGTAAGTTCCGGACCCTATTTGGTCTGCGGGGAGTTTCTGGATGCCTCTTTTGTGTAACAACTTTTGAATTTCTAGAGTTGCTCATTCCTTTTGACTGGGTGGGGACGTCTGGAACTTTTTTTAACTTCGGAATGGGAAGGGAAAACTGGATGGTGTAACCTCTGGATATGATGCTTTGCACCCATTTGTCTTTTGTCAGTTGTTGCCCGGCTTTTGGGTACAAATATAGGTGACCCCGACTGCCTCCAGAGCTAAACAGTTGGGCCTCCATTCAGGAGCGCTGAAAGGGCCTACCAAAGAAACATTCTCTGTCGCCCTGATTCTGAGGACTGCCTCTGCCGTGAGGTCAGCATCTTCCATTATTACTTCCCCCACTGCCTCTGGGAGAAGTTTCACCACGGGTTTCCTGAAAAGATCTCTGAGATTTCCAGAACCACATTTTACCACTACCTCTCTGACCTTTGGGATAAGGTCTAGTAGGCATGGAAAAACGGACTCCTATAGCAGACAGAGTCTTTCCCTTTTGTTCACATCTGGTGAGTGTGTCCTTTACCTTAGGCCTGAATAAGAACGAGCCGTCAAATGGGGCATTTACAAAGGAAGACTTAAAGGGCTCTGCAAAGTCACATAAGTGCATCCAAAAAGGACTCCTTAGGGAAATTCCAGAACCCGCTGCTCTACTTGTCCCATCTGCTGCATATGAGATGAGTCTCATGGAGGTGTTGACAACTGAATTTAAGGTAGGGAGCTGACAGGATAGTTTATCCACAACCCCTTCAGCTACTGAACCTTGTACAGTATCTCCTAGCTCTTTCAGGAGACACCTCTGTAGTCTTGTAAAATGAGTGAGGTAGTTCAGCGATCTGAGAGAAAAAGTCGCTGAATAAAAAATGCACTTTCAGTATCTGTCCATAGTCTGAGACTCCTTGTTTGTAGGCCGGACAGAAGAAGATGTCTCTGAGAGTTCCTTCTTGGTGGCTGCCGCCACAACCATAGCATCTATTGGGACTTCCTTGGTTAGAAAAACCTTATCCGAGGGGGATGTAATAAATCTGTTTGTCCTCCTAGGAACAGGTTCCACTAAGTTTGGGAACTCCCGTGCCTTTCAAGAAACTAGGTCCATGAGTTCATCGAAAAGCAGAGACACCCACGAGGTGGAAAGGTGAGATCCAAAAGCCTTCAGGTGTACGGACTCCTCAGCGGAAGGGCAGGTGGACATCCAGCCACCTCTCTGCTTTAGCAATTACAGGATGCCTCCAAAGGAGACATCATCAGGAGGCAACCGTGGGGACCCTTCAGCTTCATCGAGGT
This sequence comes from Protopterus annectens, assembly GCF_019279795.1. NCBI lineage: Eukaryota > Metazoa > Chordata > Ceratodontiformes > Protopteridae > Protopterus > Protopterus annectens. The sequence continues at coordinate 560,540,803 of NC_056736.1, forward strand.
CCATATCAGAAGTGATGGACTCCTCTGGGGAGTCTAAATGCTTCCTCTTGCACAGTCTCTTCTGAGGGATCTCCTCAGAAGGGTACTCTGGGGAAGTTTCGGAAGAGTGGGCCTTGCTCTATGGGGTATCCTGAGGCCTAGGATCTCTGCATCCCCATGGATGCAGGGGTATAGAGGCAGACAACGATGCTTTAGAGGGAGGAATATCCAGAGATGATTGTGGACTTGTCTGTGAAGACAGCACCCTCCTCATTACCTCGAAAGTCCCCCATCCCTGATCCGAAGAAGCCTAGGGACCCCCTCAGAACCAAAGACAATGGACCCGAGGTTGAGGTAGAAGCCAAACAGCTGAGCCAAGGCCCCGAGAAGCAAAGTGGGATCTGACAAATGTCGGATCCGACTCACGCAGCTCTGATGCAGCCGAAGATGTCCGAGCCATGGTCGGATCCATCAAACATTTGGTAGGTCTCGGGTCCGATGATTCCACTAAGACCAGCTCTGGATCTTCCGATTCCAAAGCCAGGGGTTGGATCGGAAGAGGAATCGGAGCAGAACAGGATGATGTTGTAGGATCCGAAGCCCTCAGGGTTGGATCCAACAGTAATTTGGCCAGCGCCAGTGTCCTTAAGAGCTTCTGCACCACCCAATCCACATCGTCATTTGACAGACTCCTAGAAGACCGAGCTGAGGAGGTGGAGGACTTTGACTTTTGTAAAATTGGAGATCTAAGAGTAGGGGAGATATGTTCCAAGGTCGGATACCGGTTCCTTAATTCAAACTCAATCAGCACCAAACCAGAAGGTGTCGGAGTTAATGAAGTTTTGTTGGATCCAATAACCTTCAGATCTGAGGAGGATAATTTTTTAATCTTTTGTGTCGAGTCCAAAAAAGTGGAAGAGGAAGACCTCTTCCCAGATTTATCACTTGTCAGAATTAGAAGAGGGAGACTTATCAGATTTGGATGAACCCGGACCTTCTTCCAGTGCCTCTGAGATGGGGGGGGGGGGGTTTTAAAGTCCTTTCAGGATTCATTTGTTTTTTTCTCCAGAAGCGCTCTATGGTTGAAAGCGTGACAAATACAGCACGACTCCTGGAGATGGATGGTCCCAAGGCAATAAACACAAAGTGTGTGTTTATCACTCAGGGGCATTTTCTTTCCACATTTGTCACATTTTTTGAAAACCATCAGTTTCAATTCCTTGCCAGACATTTTGAAGAATAACTACACAATAGAAAAACAGAATAGAAACTCTTTTTTTTTTTTTTTTTTTAAAGATAGATATATAAGCTAAGCTACTCCATCTAATTTAAATGGGTGAAGCTACAGAAAAAAAAGGGAAACACACAAGGGAAGGGGAAGTGATAAAGCTCTCTAACTTAAATGGGCGTTGACCACAACAAACAGAAATAATAAGAGAAAAGCCCTCTAAGTTAAACAGGCTGAGTTATAGTCCTCTAACTTAAATGGACTGTAACAAAACTATGGTAGAAACACTAACAAGAAATTAGAAGGAAAAAGGCGATTTAACAGTTTAGAACACAATAAAAGCTGGGAGAGGGAACAACAACGGCCTAACGAAAGATGACGGACAATTGTAAAACACAACAGAATACCGGAAAAATAACTAGCCACTTATTCACACTATTAAAGATAAATGCCAGAGGGAAAATTTTGTAACTTTGAAATAGCCAAAAACAGTTAAAGAAAGACAATACTTAGCCACAGCTAAAAGACGAACAACCGATCTTGATTAGCAGCAAACGAGATCTGAAGAGTGTTCTAGTGCATGCTGGGATAGGGTTTTAGCCAAGAGCTAGCAGAGAGCCTCGAACTTGGAGATAAAGGCCGAGATGGATCCGAGGATCGGATCCAAACTCAACCTATTAAGAATGCAGGTGATATAGGACAACATCACATCAATTCTTAACACTGAATGTAGGACAAATCCCTTCATTATGGAACTGTGAGGATCATGGGCTCTTTAAGAGTGAAAATGAGGAATGCTCCTCATAATGAGATGCACAAGTTTATCTATGATTATGAAATTTGCAAAAAACAATTATTAAGATAATTAATTGTCCAGAATTAAGATCACTGAAGGTGCAGTATGCATTCTGCAAAAGAAACAATCTAAAAGCAGATGTTAGACACGCCAAAATTAGTGCTGACCAGGCAACTATTGAGTAGAAGATACACAGGTAGAAGCCCAGTTAAAAGAAATAAAATCACAATTTTACTTGGTAACATTATGCTACTGTATATGAAAAAATGGGTATAAATTTGCTTCCTTAACTTCTGTATTATTGAAGAGGGGTCCAGATGAAGAAATGACAAATTCAGCAAGCAAGGTAGAGGAGTATTGCTGAAATTGAAAATTCATCTTCAAGTCCTGGTGAGTATCTTTATGAGGTGCACCTTGTTTTTACAAAATCTCACCAAGACGATACTGACATATACACCGCATTTTATATAGCATATATCATGGAGAGAAGTAGTTAAAAAAGTGAAAAAAAAAACCAGCTTTGTGCTCAAGTCCAAGGATAAAAAAGTGCTCAATCAGTAGGTGCACTGCTGCCAGAAATGAAAAAAAAAGAGGGTGTAGAATCCTCATGACATGGAACCATTCCTACAATGGGGCTAGGCCAGGCTCAGGGGGAGGATGGCCACTCTGTTATAGAAGGAAGTAGTAGTGCACAAAAAAAACACAAAAATTGATAGACCAAAAAAAAGAGTCATAAAGACGATAAAGTGGACTATTGAGGACAAGAAAGAAATTATTTATTGTTACTATTATACAAGAAGCCTAGATTTTCCAGATAGAAGATATTCAAAAAAAAAAAAAAAAAAACTAAGACAGAAATTAGAGGAAAAAAATATTTGCATGAGAAAATTTGTCAAAATCTTCAAATGCAGATGTGTGCACATTAATACAACAGATTCATGAAAAACATTACACAGACCAAGAAACTTTGGCCATTTGGGAAAAGACGTGAATGAGGAAGGGCAAAAACATAAACAACAAAACCTAGAGATTTTTGAAAGGTATAAAAAAGAAACAGACATGGGAAAGAAAGTAAGACCCGATATGCTGTAAAATTTATAGAAAGGAGACAGCTAAACTAATTAATACAAAAAAGTAGCTCCAAAGATATTTGAAGATAAATACAGGCAAAGGCAACCAGATATGGAAAATTTCACACTACAAAAAAGATCACAAAGGGGGAATGCAGAACAGAAGATTAATAAAGTACATGTTTAACAAAAAGCAGCTAATTGATTTAATGTGGAAAGTCAAACACAGGTTATGTCACAGCATGATAGAGCAATGTATCCCCAAGGTAAGAAGAAACAGATGGAGCGGGAGACACCGGAAGAAGAAATATGGACATGGGAAAGAAAAAAAGATTTAATATGGAGTGATATTTATGCAATGGAGAAAGCAAATCTAATCAATACAAAAAATCATCACCCAAGATATTTGAATAGAAATACAGGCAAAGGCATCTGGATATGGAAAATGTTACAATAAAGATAAGAAAACAAAGGGGAAAGTAGAAAAGAGGATTAGTAATGGAAAAGTTAAAGAAACAGAAACTGAAGTTATGGATTACCTGTGAAGTGAAGGATTTAGTATAGAAAATCCAACTCTGGTAATGTCACGTCCCCAAATCAAGGAGAAGCAGGTGTAACGGGAAGCATCTGATCAGCTGCCACATAAAGATATTATGAAGCCTTCAGCAGGAAACCAGTACAAAAGTTCATTTGGAGTTGCACAGCAAGAGAAGGAACAGGAAACAGTGGCAACTCTGACGCAGTCAATGTTGTGGAGTGATAGGTCAGTGAGTTCCCATATAAAAGAGCAACAGATGACATAGGATGCAGCTGAAGAGAATATGTCACAGGAAAATGTTCTGGAACTTTTTGCAGAATGTCCACAACAAATGGAGAACACAGAATGTACACTCAGATTGATAGAAAATGACCTAAGGGAAGAGTTGCTTGACTTAATAGAGATGGACAGACATATTAAGACTGATGAAAGAAATACATTACAGGAAGTCAATAAGACCCACATTGTTAGAAGTCTAATAAAACGAATGAACACAGTAATAAAGATATTTAACAGAAATTCATGTGACATAACAGAAGTAAACAGAATATATTAATGCGCAGATAAATTATTACCACAAAAACACAGGGCAATAAGGGAAAGGAAGGGAAGAAATAAAATGCCATCATGGAAATATTGAATAGAAAAAACTATAGCGCAATTAAGACAAGAACTGTCACTATTAGAAGAGTATAGAAGAGGGAAGAGATCAAGAAAAATACTTAGAAAGATAGACGCGATAAAAGCAATGTGAAGTATTAGAACAGACCAGAATCTATTGGACACTATTACAAATAATAAACTAAAAATATCAGCGCATGCAGAAAAACTTAGAAGACATGCAGATAAATATAAAGGAAAGGTACACAATAAACAATTCATTGATGACCCAAAAAAGTTTTATAGGGAACTGAGAAACAAAGCAAAAGGAAAAGAAACACCATCAACAAAAGAAGAAATAGACATATTTTGAAGAAATATCTATGAAGACCCTGTGGAACATGATAAAGCTGCTGAATTGATAGAAGAAGTAAAAGAAAAGAAAAAAGTTCAAACTGTACAAGATATGAAATGTAATGAAGGAATGGCCATAGATAATGAAATAAAATTAAGAAAAGGTCCTAACTGGAAATCCCCAGGCCAAGATGCAGTACCCAACTTCTGACTAAAAGTATTAACATCTTTACACACAGATTTAGCCCTGAGTAAGAACTACATATATGCAGACACCAACCTAGTTACCAACAGTAAAAATGATACTCCTCCTTAAGAGTGAACCTGCAGGCTATCCTAAAAACTATAGACCAATAACTTGCCTTCCAATAATATACAGACTATATACACTGGAACTGATGCCAACAGAGTTTATAGTCGTTTAGAAGAAAACTCAATCATGGCAATAGAACAAAGGGTAACAAAAGAAAGTTGTATAGAACAAACAATCATTTTTTGTTAAATACAGTCATAATAGAGAAGTGTAAAAGGGGATTACAAAAAAGTCTGTGACAGCATCCCACATTCATGGATAAAGGAGTGCTTTTATATGTACAAGATATACCCTACATTGATCAATTATATTACACTGAACATGAAACAGTGGCAAACCACTTTGCAGCTAAGCCATGAAAGAAGACAGATTATTATCCCAGGGCTAAAAATTCAAAGGGGAATATTCCAGGGTGACTCTTTTCACAGTTGCTCTTTTGTCTTGCCCGTAACCCATTAAACTGTCTACTTAACATACTGGATCACTGTTATAATTTGGTTCCCAGAAAACAACAAAGTGTGAAGACTTCTCATCTTCTTTTTGTAGATGATTTAAAACTGTATAGTTCATCAGGGGAGGAGCTGAAAGCACAACTGGAAGTGGTCAAAACTTTCTCAGATGATGTTAAGAACGTCATCTGGTCTTGATAAATGTGCTAAAGTAACATTTAAAGCAAGAAAGATGCAGCACATATAAAATATCAGTCCAGGACAGGAATGTGATATAAAGGAATTTGAGCAAGGGAGAGTCTATAAATATTTGAGAATTGATGAAGGATCGACAATAAAACATGAACACATGAACCAAGATCAGTAAAGAATATTTTAGAAAACTAAAATTAATACTGAAAACAGCTCCGACATCTAAGAACAAAGTCCAAGCTATAAACCAATTTGATTTTCCTATTCTAACTTACAATTCTGGGGTGACTGACTGGCCCCAAAATGTACTGGATCAGCTGGACAGGAAAAGAAGGAAAATGCTTCATGCTTATCAAATGATATATAAAAATCAGTGTATACCAAGATTACATATTCCTTGTTCTGAAAGAGGTATGGGCCTCCTATAAATTGATTACATGTACAGATGTGGAATTGTAGGACTGCATACAAATCTGCTAACCTCATCAGATCCAAGCATAGTGAAAGTTTTGAAATGTGCAGAGAACAACTCTTAATTAATATGACTTCTGTGCTTAATTTAGCTTAAGGATACTGGTGTCAAGCAGGAATGGAAACCAAACCAGAAGTAGACAAAAATCAGGCAGCAAATGAATGTGCCAAAAAACAAAAGAAAGAATACAAGGAAAAGGATCAGTTGAGAAGGAAAGAAATGTGGAAAAGGCATAATTATAGTTGCAAGTACAGAAAATTCCTGGAACGTCATACCAATCAGGATCTGATACAGGAATGGTTAAGGAGAGATGAATTTAAACCCAAATATGAATGGCTGATACTGGCAGCCCAGGGTAGTGGACTATGTATATGCTGGTTTACAAAGTCTATGATTATGTGGGAGAAACAGACAAATGCAGGTTCTGTGAAACAAAACGAAACAGTCACACATTTTGTTGCTGGGTGTGATGCACTAATGGCAGAGGGCCTGTACACTGAAAGGCATAATAATATGGCAAGACTGTTGCATTTGGGATTGTGCAAATATTACAATACTGACATAGCTTAGAAGCACTGTAAACATGAGCTACAAAGCATTATAGAGAATGATGGAGTTTATATCACATGGGATCATCCATTACCAACAGTTCAAAAAATAGATGTCAGAAAACCAGATACGGTAGTCCATGTAAAAAAGGACAAAAGTAGCATTGATCATTGAAATTGCTACAGCCAAATTATAATAATGTCTTATATGCAGAGACACAAAGTCATAAAATACCAGGATTTGCAGGCAGAAACCAGCACAATGTGAAAGAAGGATAGCCTGACAGTTCCAAAAGTACTAGGAGCAATAGGTCTAAAAAAAACATTTTTACAGTCATATTTAGATAACTCCACATGAACTGCAGAAGAGTAAATTCTGGGCACATTGTGGGTGCTGCGAAGAGCACTTCTGGCTAACATCAAAGACTGAAACAATACTAATTTCACAAACTTTCATCATAATTTCCCTCAGGAATGGAGTCCATTTTCATTAGCTGACTACTGTTTTTTTGGACATTTAATGAAGATCTTTGGGGGCAGGAAACTGTCTCCTTTTCCCCAAGGTTACACAATACTGCAGTAAGTATATATAAAGATGCTGGAATGTGTGGGTGCAGTAGTAGGGAGTGCAAGGGATTGCTATCAAGAATGTGTAAAGTCATTTATCAAGTCACAAGTTTAGATGTATAGAATATGCCATGGTGATCACATAAACTCACAACCTGCCAAATCAGCAGTTCTCATACAGTAAAACTCCTGCAAAAACACTTGTTCTGTCATTTAGTTTTACTGGCTTTGTTCTTTCAATTATTCCTCATGCAGTGTAACTCAGATCAAGTTACTATAAATCCACAAAGCCGTGGGGACTACTCAAGTTCAGAAACTGTCAGTGTCAATAAGTATTTTATACATGTAATTATTATATTAGAAAAAGGTCTTTAGTTTTGTATGCTCCTACTTCATAAATGATGTCAAGCCCTTCTGACTTTTCTTCTTGGTCTTCTTCTTCACCTATGTTCTCCTCTTCTTGTTCCCTGATTAAAAACAAAGAAAGACTTCACATATATCCTGCATAACCTAGCAGAAGGCTGCTTAATTAAATCTGATCGAGAAATTCACTACATTAAAGGTGTGCAGTTAATCAAAATATTAATTGATCTGTAACAGACAAGGTTCTAAGAACTGTGAATACAGTCAGATATTAGGAATGAATTTTAAAATACACATTTTAACGCTGATCACAATTTAACCAGTTTCATAGCAATACAATTCTCAGAGAGGCAATAATTACGATGAAAAAATTCTGACTCCTCAGAACTAATTTCTGTTTGCCTGCTGCAACATTTCTTGGTGGAGGTGTCTACAACTCTCCTAAGAATCTTCAGATGATTTGGTGATATTTTTGCAAGAAACTGCAGGGTGCATTAAACATATATGGGTGTATTTATTACATTGTTAATTTACATGAATGGAATATGCTATGGTAATCACAGAAGCTTAAAACCTGCTAAATCTGCAGTTCTCAAGTGGTGAGGTTAGCCTACTTAAGGACATTAGGGCTGTTTTAGGAGTGCTTCAAGCAAGTATAAAAATGTTGTGAAATGAAAATATTAAATATTTGGTAGTGTTTCTCTGTGGGATCCGGATAAATTCATAAGTATAATATATAAAAGTTGCTAAGTATGTGTATGTGTATCTCATCAGAAATCAATAGTAAAGAATAATGTAATTAATTAATTATTACGTGCATGCATACACAGGCATGATCTGCTTCTCTACGAAGCATTCAGTTTTCGGTATGGAGAAGCCAAAAGTACTCTGCTGATATCTAGGAGGGGGGGGGGGGTGAACTAAAACTTGCAAGGAAAACGTCACACATAGATAAGGATGAGTTACGTGATGAAGAAAGAATACTCATGTTTTTACATTGTTTGCAGTGAGATTTCTTTCTTTACTCAGATCTCCACCATACCTTCTGATCATGTGACTAGCCACCATAATTGTGTTCCGGTCATTCTACTAAGGAGGAAAGACAATTACAGTAGACAAGGGGGTCTTCATAGGTCAGCTTTCTGCCAAACAAGATAATCTTGTTGCTCAAACCACACTGTACTGAGGTTGCCTCAGGCTGTATACCACGACAGGCACATAATTTGTTTATTTATTTATTTTTAATGGGGCAATGTAGTAATCAATATTGACCAATTTCAGGCTCATCTTGGGTGAAATACAAAACATTTCACAAACCAAAACAACAGAAATTTAAGCAGCAACAGAGAAGTTTAGATTAGTTGCATAGAAAAATGTTATATGTACATTCCAGTGAACAAGCAGAGTGTAACATACAATATATACATAAGTTCTGGCCACTCCAGTGGCGTACAGGGATAATGCCCTGACTCTAGCCCAGTCGACATGGGTTCGATAAGTGGCTAGAATAACTGACAAAGTGGCAATGAGGGATGAACATGTGTGCATTTATCTATGATGCTCCCTTAGGGGAGGTGTGGTTCAAAGAGGTAAGTTTCCCTCAAATGTAAAAGTGACGAGCACAGGAGGTAGGCCGGGGAAATGGAGAGCAGGACATCCCACCAAAGGCAAACAACTACAGATAAGCTCTAACTGCTGAAGAACTATTTTATGCATGCAGGCATATGGCCAAGTATAAATGATGTCAATTATCATTATTATATTATTTATACACAAAGATTATAAAATGAAGGAAAAGACAGCTGAGTGTGAAAAATTCAAACCAATTTACATTTCCACTGGTGTTAGTTGCTTTCTTTTTGCCTTGTCCTCTTCATTTTCTTCTTCCATTGTGCTCTGACTCGAGCCCTCCTTCAGAGCCTGCATACCTAAAGACCAGTTCTTAGCATAGCACAAAATCCACTTTAGACCTTTATTTAGGGCTCTGTAGAGTAAGACATTTTCCTCTCTTTCAGGGAATATTGAGCATGCACACTACAATCAAAAACACAAATATTTAATTAAATGATCCAGCATCAAAATATATTCAAATGAACATTGTAGCAACAAACAATAAAGAGTTAAGTGCACTACTTAACATATCAGCGGTGTAATGTAAATGGACTCATACTCAAGATGATCCATTCTGAACAAACCTGTACGTTGTGTGTGGCATTCACTGTAACTACATATTTTCCATCCTTCAATTTGTCTTCCAGTTTCCAGTATTCATAGCTTAAACATGTATATCCTTTAACTGGATGCCAGTCAGCTCTACACTTCTCAAACACTGCCTAACCTTTCCCTTCGAGCCTATTGTTGGCTGCTTGACACAACAGACACTGAGGAAGCAATCTGCTTATGAAGGCTGCATGGAAAGAAAGGCACCAACTTTCTTTAGGAGTAGGAGAGATTAATATCTCAGCTCAGACTGCTGAGAGCTATCCTTGTTTATGGATGTCTTTAATCCAACTAGTTAAATGTTATACCTCTGAATTAACAGCAGTTTATTATTTTATAGCTAATATGTTTTTAAGAGTAATGCAGTGTGCTCTTTTCACTGAAAGAGATAAATGACACTGTAAAGTTAACAGCAAGTTGTGAGCATTGTTTTATGAGCCCCTCCCTGCTCCTGAGTATATCTAATTAGGTGTGTGGGATTAGGTGATTTTTATGGGAATTGGAGACTGAGGAGGGACACCAGAAACAGTTCAGAGACAGCTAATGGTCAGCTGTGTGGGGAAAACCAATAATATTTAAAAATATAGCTCTCAGGGCCGGTTATATCTTACCATTTTGCTTACCAGGCATCTCAGGGAGAGGGAAAAATAAGTTATGTACCCGCCATAATGTTCCATCTGTGTTGTCCATTTTCATTCTTCCTCAACTGTTAGGGTTTAGATCTGATCCTCGGATCTGACTCGTATACTTCTTCCAGTTTGCGGAACACTGAAGCTCTCAAGCTCCTCCCTTATCCATAACTCCCTAGTCACCTAAAATACCTCAGATCTCGTTTGCTGCCCCTTAAATGTGCAAGGCAATAGGAAATAATAACATAACAGAATGTGGGACTCAAACAAAGGAACAGTAGTTCCCCCAGCATATTTCAATCCTTCTAAAAGTCAAAAAGGAGGGGGTTGGAGGGAGGGAAGTTAAGGAAGAATGAAAATGGATAACACAGATGGAAAGTTATGGTGAGTGCATAACTTTTTTTTATCTGATGTCATTTTCATTCTTTCCTCAACTGTTGGGACAGAGTCCCCAGCTACCTAGATTCCAGGAGGACTCTAAGGAAGGATATTCCTGAGTACTGCTGAGTCAAAGGCTGCACTTCCCCTCAAGATCAGATCCAATTTGTAATAGCAATAAAACTTTGAGGATTAGCCCAAATTGTGGCTGCACAAATGTCATGCAATGATGGTCTAGATAAAAAGGCTAAAAAAGTTGCCACATATCTAGTGGAATGTACTTTTGGTAAAGATAAGCTCGATTTTTTTGTAAACAAAGGTAGTACAGTAAGTTAACCATTTGACTAAAGTCACTTTAGAAACTGATTTGCCTAATGCTGATTCCAAAAAAGAGACAAATAATTGTTCTGATTTCCTGAAATTTTTAGTTCTATGTAAATAAAACCATAATTGTCTGTGAACATCCAAAAGGTGTAACATATACTCTGCTTTATTTGAGAAATTTGGAAAGAAGACAGGAAGACTGATAGCTTGATTAATATTGGATTCTGCCACCACCTTAGAATGAAAGGAAGGATTCGTCAGTAAGGATACTCTATCCTTATGAAAATCAAATAAGGAGGTTTGGATAACAGGGTCTGTGATTCTAATAAGAATCCACAATCGGCCACAATCCAAACACAGGTTTAATGAAAAAGCTTTTGGAAGTCTAGCACCTTGGCTCTCAGCTTTCCAGGAGTGATACAAATACACAACATTTCACAAACCTTTTTATAACACCACCAGTTAATAAATAAATTAATTATTCAATTACATAATAATTGCTTCCAATTGATTTCTAAATTTAAACCTACAGGAACCATAGTATTGAATTTTAAAATATAAATAGATTCCTTATAAAGAAGTTTCGCCTTTATATTACATACTTCACCAATTTTCATAAAAACTTGTTCTAAAACTGAAACTTGTAACAAAGAATAATCACTATCGTGTGCTCCTTTAAAATGCATAGCAATATTGCTTTCAGTTTTATTATTCTTTATGTCCCTTATATGTTCCTGTATTCTGACCTTACTTTCCCCTATATAAAATAAATTACAGGGACATTTGAGAACATACACTACACCTTCACTATTACAGGAAAAACTGCCACTAGGTGAAAAATAGGCACCATTTATTTTCCTAAAACTTGTAACAATACAGGAACATATGGAACAACAGCCACAAGGATATGTACCCTCCAAACCAGGGGTCACATGTAATGCTTCATCAGGCATAGAAAAATAACTAGAAACCAAAAAGTCCTTTAAACTCTTTCCTTTTTTATAGGAAATAGAAGGACAATTTGATATAATTCTTTTCAACTCCATATCCTGAAATAAAAATTTCCAACATTTATGCAATTTTCTATTAATCCTGTTACTAAGACTATTATATACTGAACAAAATGTATCTGATCCTTATGCAGTTCAGTATTAACCGCCATCTTATTCATATCATTACGGCACTGATTCAGTCCCAATCTATGTGCAACCACTTTCTGTAAAGAATTCTTAACTATATCACAGTTGTACCCCCTATTTATAAACATGTGAAAAGTGTACCTACATTCTCATATAAAATCTCCCCAATCACTACAAATTCTATGCATTCTAAGAAACTCTCCATAAGGTAGGCACTCCAATAAATGCTGGGAGTGAAAACTAGCCCCATGTAAAAAAATGGGTGTTGTCCACAAATTTCCTGTGGACAGATGTCCTAATAGCCCCACCATTAATCCCTTCCAATACCAAATCTAAAAAAATGAACCCTATTTCCACACTGTATATCATCAAAACTTAAACCATACATATTCTGTTCTACATCCAAACAGAAGTTCATTACATTATCTCTACCGCCCTCACATATAAAAATGAAATCATCAATATATCTGTAATAGGCAATAACATTATTTCTTACAAACTGGTGCTTATACAGATATTCCAACTCAAAAAGAGCCATAAACAAATATGCATACATGGGGGCAAAAGATGCCTCCATGGCAGTACCTTGTAACTGATGATAGATAGAACCATCAAAAACGAAATAATTGTTTAACAAACAAAAGTGTGTAAGTACTACAGTATAACAAGACAAAGGAGAATTTCCTAAAAAATAATTTAAAGCTTTAATACCATCCTGATGATTAATACTGGTATAAAGACGTTTTACGTCCATGACTACACAATACATGTCATTATTCCACTTAATATCTCGTGTTCTATCCAAAAAATCAAAATAATCTTTAATATAGGACTGTAATGTCATGACATAAGGCTTTAAATATTCATGTATAAGTAAACCTATGATGTTATGTAGTCCTATCTTGCCGTAATTCTTGCTGGATGGGTTCGGAGCCAATATTCAGCTCCAACTCGGCCTATACTAAAGCTCAAGAGCTTTCTATTGGCTCGAGGCTAGCCCCTATCCCATGGTACCTCACGGCAATTCCCCAGATCTCGTTTGCCAAGAAAGCTTCAAGGGTGTGTCTTACTGGCTGATTGGCTAAGTAGAACAATTTTTTACTTATTTAGTCCTTTTCTACCACCTTTTTCTGTCATATTTATATATTAATAATTTCTTCTGTATTGTGCTTCTGTTTTTTGAAAGTTTTCAACCCCTATTCCCCCCTTAGGACTGTACGGCCCGTTTAAATTAGAGGGCCGTAGTGCCCATTTAAGTTAGAGGGCCTTTCCTCCCTGTGTGTGTGACTGTTATAAAAAAAAAAAAAACTTTCTTCTTCCTTACACCTTTATTTTGTAATCTTTAACTATGTCTAAAGATAAAGATAAGGATTATAAGGACCATCGCCCTTCGGGCTTCAAAAAATGCAACAGGTATGTGCAGAAAATGTCTCTTACAGACAGCCACACCAGTTACGTATACTGTCTGGGCGAAGCCCATTTACAGGAACCTTGCACCTTCTGTCACGCTTTTAGTACAAGAGTGTTAAACGAAAGGAAGATAAGCTTATTGACAGGGGTCTCATGACCAGTTCCTTCCAGGAACAGCTGGAACTTGGTCAAGCAGCTGCAAAATCTTCAAAGAGAAAATCATCGGCCCTGACTTCGGAGCCGACCAAAAAATCTAAAGCGTCGGAACCAAGGAGTTCCGGTTCCAACTCTGCTTCATCTTCGGTGCAGTCTATTCCATCAGTTCTGAGTCTTCGGTACCGAAGGTTTTGCCTGACATCGAGACTGTATCTCCTATTTTGAGATCTCCTATTTTGGAGAGAAGGAGGTCTCCTTCAGTCTCTACCAGATCCTCCAGGACCCTATCAGATGAGGACATTGAGAGGGTGGTGAAGAGGCTGCTTTCGGATCCAGCTCTGGCTAGAAAATTGACCCCTCCAGACCCAAAGGTCTTGGAGCCATCCCCCATACTGATCACTGTTCTTCCTCCAACTACTTCACTCTAAGAGCCGATTACATCAGGTTCCTTTGTCTTCAACCCTTCAACTTCGGAGATTCAGCCTGTTTCCTCGGAGCCAATTACTCTATCCTTGATGGCTCAGTCTGGAGCCGACGCTCTCGTGTCGACTGCAAGGGGGACAGTCACCCTGGGTTCTCTTCAGAACTGACCCTCCCTCTCGGTGCCTCGGCTCGACTCAGCTCGGCTCCCACTTCTGCTTTGCAGCCGTTCCCTCTTGCTAGCAGTCGACCATCCGTGCCCCTGGAGCGGAGGTCCTCTTCAGAGCGGGGGGGGGGGCTTTCGAAGTTATAGAGAAGGCTTTATCCTCTGCCAAAGCCATTCCTTTGGAACCTGTGTCCCACCAGCAGCAGGCAGCAACATCTTCCCCCCTGCCACCTCCACAGCATAGGGAACCAGAGGCCCAAGTAGCCCCCATTGGAGGCGCCCCCCCTTCCGAGACCTCCCCAGATTATCCCGCTGGAGAGCTCCCTCGGAAGAGGTTATGTAAGAGGAAACATGTCGACTCCCCTGAGTCTGTCACATCAGACACTGATTTAGAAGAATCAGAAGGGTCCCCTAGATCTCCCTCTGAGGATGTCTCCTTCTCTGACATCCTAGAAATCCTTAGACAGAGGGGTGAATGGAAGACCTCTAACCCTACTGAGGATGAATCAGTGTATCTTGAGGCCTTTGGCTCCCGACCTTCCACCTCTTCGGTAACACCACCTTATGTCCAACTTTTGGGGGTCAATTCGCAGAAAGCATGGACCTCTCCAGATTCAGTGGAGGCCAAAAAAATTTATGGCAGCACCTGAGGACAAGTCTTTCCTTAGCAAGGGAGTTCCAGTTGATGCTATGGTGGTAGCAGCGGCCACCAAGAAGGAATTATCTGAGACGTCTTCTAATATCCATCCTCCTAACAAGGAGTCCAGGACGACAGATAGGTACAGGAAGCGTACGTTTTCTTCAGTAGCATTTACACTAAGATCGCTGAATTACCTGACTCATTTCACACATCTGCAGAGGGATCTCCTGAAAGAGTTAGGAGATACCCTCCAGGGTTCAGTAGCTCCGGGTTCCATGGACAAGGTTTCTGTGCAGCTCTTCACCCTTACTTCCATAGTTAACTCCTCCATGAGGTTGATCTCATATGCAGCAGATGGAGCGAGCAGGGCAGCCCCAGCAGGAAGAGCTCTCAGGAGACATTCGTGGATGCGGCTTTGTAATTTTACGGAATCCTTCAAGTCTTCCTTTACTAACGTTCCCTTTGATGGTTCATCTCTTTTTGGACCCCTAGTGAAAGAGATTTTGAGTAGGTGTGAGCAGGAAGGAAAAACCTTATCTGTAGTTGGGGTTTGTTTCTCTCTCCCGTCCAGACCCTATCCCAAGGGAAATACAGGAGGGAAAATGTGGTTCCGCAAATCCCAAAAAGGTTTTCCTCAAGCACAAAGTCAACCCACCCCCAGGGTCAGAGGGGGAGGATATAATAGAAGATGCCGCCCTCGCGGCAGAGGAGGTCCGCAACATCAGGGAGACAGAGAACCTTTCTCCGATCGTCCCTTCCATCGACCCTGAGGGGTTGTCTGACTGTCCGTCTCTGGAGGCAGTCGGAAGTCATATATCGCTGTACCCAAGCGCCTGGCTAACTATCACTCAAGATCGTTGGGTACACACAGTAATATCCAGAGGTTACCTGATTCCCTTTATTTCCGAACCCCCAACAAACCGGTCTCTTCCAGACGTACCACCCATCCAACTACACCGTGCAACATCAGAGGTCATCTTGTTGCTACAAAAAAGAGTCATCCAAGAAGTCCCCACAGAGCAAGGAGGATCCGGAACATACTCTCAATTCTTTTTAGTTCAAAAAAGACAGGGGACTGGAGATCAATTCTAGATCTTAGCAGGCTCAACAAGCATGTAAGAAAATCAAAGTTCCGAATGGTCACTCTGCAGTCGATATTTCCCTTAATCGGGAAAGACAAGTGGATGTGCTCAATCGATCTCCAGGACACGTATACTACCACATCAAAATGGACAGGCGCTCCAGGAGACATTTACACTTCCGGCTGGGAGCCAGCCATTTTCAGTTCAGAACACTGCCCTTTGGTCTCACTACAGCCCCCAGAGTGTTTACCAAATGCATGGCAGTGGTAACAGCTCACCTGAGACGTCAAGGATTCCAGGTGTTTCCGTACCTAGACGACTGGCTCCTCACTACTACCACCAAGCATCAACTCATAAGAACCAGGGACGAGACTCTATCCTTGTGCGCCAGCCTAGGCATCACTGTCAACTTGCAAAAATCTGTCATCTCCCTCACAGCATATTGTATATCTAGGCTCAGAAATAGACACAACCACCATGTCAGTAAAGCTAAAACAGGAAAGAGTATAATCTCTACGCAGCCAGATCAGATCCTTATTAAACAAACAAAGAGTCCAGGCCAGAGTAGTACTTCAGGTCCTAGGGACTATGGCTTCTGCCATCTTATTAGTTCCTTTTGCTCGTCTACATATGAGGATTCTCCAATGAATGCTGTTTGCACAATGGTCGATGCAAGACCTTCCATTATCTCACCAGATATTAATAACAAATGCATGCAAAAGGGATCTGACATGGTGGTTACACACGAAACAACTTGTCATAGGCCGTCCACTTGTTCTTCCCCAAGAGAAAGCAGTTTTGACCATGGATGCTTCCCAGATAGGGGGGGGGTATTATCTGGGAAAGACAGTCCAAGGTATTTGGCAAAACCACGAGAACCACTTACACATCAATGTTCTGGAGATGAGAGCGGTGCTATATGCATTGCAAGCACTTCACAGATCCCTTCCCACTGGAACAATTGCGATTCAGTCAGACAACATGACTGCTGGGTGGTACATAAACAAACACGGAGGAACCAAGTCTTACATGCTTTGCAGAGAGGCCTTAAGAGTTTGGAAATGGGAAATGGATACTCAACGCTTCCTGATAGCAACGAATATCCCAGGGAAATCCAACGTAATAACGGATAAACTCAGCCGAGCAATTCTGATGCCTCACAAGTGGTCCCTGAATCCAATGGTTGAGAAAGAGATCTTTCGCAAACAGGGCCAGCCTTGCTGCAATCTATCTGCCACTCACCTGAACACCAAATGCAGCAGCTACTTTGCCCTTATTCCCCATCCGGGGAAGTCAGCCAGGGATGCTCTAGTTCACGATTGGCCCCCGGAACTTCTCTATGCCTTTCCTCTCTTTCCACTCATACCCAAAGTAATACAGAAAGCAAGACAGTTGAGGAGTTCCTTGATCCCCATTGCTCCTTACTGGCCTTGACAAGTTTGGTTTCCTTTCCTGTGGCTCTACCTTTTGGAGGAACCATGGATTCTGGATCCATCTCCAGATCTCCTGATTCATCAATCGGGACAGTTCCACCCCTCCATCCACACCCTCAAATTGACAGCATGGCTGCTCCAATTCAATGTATAGCCAGGTGCATTCTCTTATCTCCAACGGTCAAACACATCCTAATTTCATCCCATAAACCTTCCACTCAGAAAGTATATTCTAGCAAATGGAAAAGGTTTTCCCTTTGGGCTACAAACCGGGGCTTAGATCCATATACAGCTCCTTTAGAATCCATTTTATCCTCCCTAACAACAGCTTTTCATGAAGGAGTGGCAGCCGCTACAGTTAGAGTTCAATTAGCTGTCATTTCCAATTTCCATTTTGGCTTCATGGGAAATCCAATCATGCAACACTCCCTCTGTAAAACCTTCTTAAAAGGAGTTCTTCTTCTTAGGCCCCCAATAAAATAACCTTTACAACCCTGGGACTTAAATTTAGTCCTCTCATCTTTGATGTCTGCACCCTTTGAACCATCCTCGTCGTCAGACTCAAAATTGTTATCATGGAAAACCCTGTTCTTGGTAGCTATAACATCGGCTAGGACAGTCTCGGAACTTCAAGCCCTAACTATTCAATCTCCTTACATTCTTTCACAAGGATAGAGTCTCTCTTAGGACAAACCCTTCCTATCTCCCTAAGGCATGCTCAGACTACAACCTGAATACTACCATTGAGTTACCTGTGTTTTTTCCAAACCACTCTAATAAATCAGAGTATAGACTTCACCAGCTAGATGTTCACAGGATACTCAAATTCTATATACACAGGACCAAAGAATTCAGGAAATCTGATCAACTTTTTGTTTTCTTTTCCGACAAAAAAAAAGGCTTACCTGTTTCAAAAATTACTCTTTCAAAATGGCTTTCGGATTGCATATCCTTTGCTTATCAACAAGCTGGTAGACCATTACCGTTAAATGCTAAAGGTCACTCTACTAGGGCTGTAGCTACTTCATGCGCCTTTAGATCTAGGCTCCCAATTGATACTATTTGTGCAACAGCTACTTGAGCAAGACCACATACGTTTGTCACTCATTACAAATTGGATTTGGCCTCCTGGGACAGGTCATCCTTTGGATCCACTGTGCTGAAGAGTCTCTTTGCTTGAGCCACCTGGGATAAAGGTGCTAGGGACGCTGTCCCACCCAGCAAGAATTACGGCGAGATAAGATTACATAACATAAAGAAGTTATGTACTTACCATAACGTTCCATGTTTGTAGTCCATCTCACCTATATTCTTGCGTCCCTCCCTCCAACCCCCTTTCCGTTTTCTGGGGGATCTAGTGGACCTTTTTTGGGGGCTGCCTGACTTTGCTCTTTATTGTCCACCTGGAATGGATTATGTTTCTAATCCCTTCCTGTATTTTACAACTTCTTTCTTATTATTATTACCTGATAGGTATTTAATACTTTTTTGCAAACTAGATCTGGGGAATTACCATGAGGCACCATGGGATAGGGGCTAGCCTCGAGTCTGTAAAAAGCTCTCGAGCTTTAGTATAGGCCAAGTCGGAGCCGAACCCATCCAGCAAGAATATAGGCGAGATGGACTACAAACATGGAATGTTATGGTAAGTACATAACTTCTTTTTACTTAAAAAATATTTATGAGCACCTACAATGGGGCGACCCGGAGGGCTCTGTAAATTGTTATGTAGTTTTGGCAAACAATAAAAGGCGGGTATCTTATACCCCCTATATCAAATTTTCTCTCAACATCTCCCTGAGTCAAATAACCTAGTCTAACCCCCTTCTCTAATAAAATCTTATATTGTGTCATGGCATTGTTATAATCAAAAATATCACACCTTCCATAAACTTCCTCATTCCTTTGATGCTCATAACAAGAAGTTATATACTCACCATAACGTTCGATGTATGTAGTCCCATCTCGCCTCACATTCTTACCTGTGGGTTCGGAGCCGAATGTCGGCTCCGACTCGGCCAAACTGTTTTAGCTCAAAGTCTTTCTATTGGCTGGGCTAAGATGGTATCTCATGCTGCACTGCTCTCTATCCCCAGATCTAGTTTGCTGCGAGCACCAGCACTCATTCTCCATGCATAACAACACCTAAGGAAAGGAAGAACAAACCAAGAATGAAGGGAGCTCTAAAACCAGACCTAACCTCCAGATCCTCCAGGACGGGGGAAGGAGGGGGGTAAGTAAGAATGTGAGGCAAGATGGACTACATACATCAAACATTATGGTGAGTACATAATTTCTTGATGTTATGTAGTCCAATCTCGCCTACATTCTTACCCGTGGGACAGCGTCCCCAGCACCTAAATCCTGGGAGGCTCAGTGGAAAATACTCCTGAGCACTGTAGAACCAAAGGAAGACCTGCCCCTAGATACCACATCCAACTTGTAATGAGTAACAAACGTGTGAGGAGATGCCCAAGCAGCCGCAGCACAAATATCATCCATAAACAATCTGGCCTGAAAGGCTGTAGCTGTAGATACAGACCGAGTAGAGTGAGCCTTCACCCGGAACGGTAAATCTTTAGCCCCTGAGGAATAAATGAAAGAAATACAACTGGAAATCCACCTGGACAAAGTGACTTTGGAAACAGGAGACCCAATTCTGTTTTCCGTAAAAAAAACAAACAACTGATCAGATTTTCTGAGGTCTTTCATTCTGTGCAAATAAAAACATAATTGTCTGTGCACATCCAACTGATGAAATTTGAATTCTGCCTTGTTTGAGAACTGGGGAAAAAACACTGGCAATTCAATAGACTGGTTAAGGTTACTGACTGATGCCACTTTGGGAAGAAAAGAGGGGTTCGGTCTGAGAGAAACCCTGTCCTTATGAAAAATCAAATAAGGGGGTTTGACTGATAAAGCTTTAAGCTCCGAAACACATCTGGCTGACGTGATGGCTACTAAAAAGGCAGTCTTCCAAGTTAAGAATTTTAAATCGCAAGTGGCTGCAGGCACAAAGGGGGGTGAAGTAAGACCCTGTAGAATAAAGTTTAAGTCCCAAGGCATAACAGGTTGATACCGGAGGACGAAGTAACAAAGTGCCCTTCAGGAAAGCCTTACAGAGTCTATGTGCCATCAGGCTAGGCTCGTCTGCGACATGAAAGGTAGAAATCGCCGCCAATTGGACTTTAATGGTTGCGGCCGCTGAACCCTGGTTAAAGAGCATAGACAAGAACTCCAATACAGACGAAACTGGAGCTGTGTAAGGGTCAATCTTTTTGGCATGTGCCCAGATTGAAAACTTCTTCCATTTGCTGTAATAAATCTTCCTGATCGAGAGCTTATGAGAGGAAGATAAAATATGAACCACCTCTGGCGAAAAATGATGAAGCCTAACTAATGGCGGAAGTGGAGTAGCCAGGCTGTCAACCGGAGGGTCCAAAGAGAGGGATGGAGCTGCCCTGACATGTGTGTCAGTAAGTCTGGTTGTGGGTCCAGAATCCAAGGAGCGTCCATGAGATAGGGATGGAGAAAGGGGAACCAAATTTGACAAGGCCAGTGTGGGGCAATCAGAATCATTCTGCTTCCCAAGGATTTTGCTTTCTGAATAACCTTTGACAGCAAGGGGACCGGAGGGAAGGCATACAGTAGACCGGAGGACCAATTGTGGACTAGAGTGTCCCTGGGTGACTCCCCCTGAGGGGGGATCAATGTGAAGGAGCTGCTGCATTTGGCATTGAGGGGGCTGGCAAAAAGGTCGCAGCAAGGCTGAACCCACCTGCGGAAGATCTGTTCTGCAACTTGACAGCTCAGGGACCACTCGTAAGGCATCAGAATAGCTCTGCTTAGCCTGTCTGGGATCACACTGGACTTCCCCGGAATGTGCGTTGCCACCAGAAAACGTTGGGAAGACACTGCCCACTGCCACACTCGCATGGCCTCTCTGCAAAGGGGATAAGACTTGGTACCTCCCTGCTTGTTCAGATACCACACCACTGACATATTGTCTGAGTGGATTGCAATAGTCCCGAGAAGAAGAAAACTCTGAAGTGCTTGCAACGCTAGTAGCACAGCTCTCATCTCCAGGACATTGATATGCAGATGCAGCTCGTGCTCTTGCCATGTGCCTTGGACTGTCCTGCCTAGATAATGCCCCCCCCCCCAATCTGGGAGGAATCCGTGGTCACCGTGGCAATCAGGGGTGCAGGAATGAAGGGCTTTCCTGCATTCAGGTTGTCGGTGCGAAGCCACCAACTGAGATCCTGTTTGCCCCTGTCTGTGAGTAGAATAGGGTGACAAAGTGGAAGACGTTGAAGAGACCACTGGGCAAAGGGAAGCCACTGAAGGAACCTCATATGTAACCTTGCCAGAGGGACTAACATAATCGTAGCAGCCATTGTCCCCAACAGTTGGAGGACCCATCTTGCCTTCGCTCTTCTCAGAGGGAGCAAGGCGTGAGCTTGTTGTTGTAGGACTCTGATTCTTTCCTGTGGTAGAAACGCCCGCATGAGGACGGTGTCTAGTTTGGCGCCTATAAAAGTGACATGCTGTGAGGGCAACAAGGCAGATACTTCCCAGTTCAATGTGATGCCCAACTGTTGACATAGGTTGATAGTAGCGTCCCTGGTCTGAAGTAGTAGATGCCTGGTGGTGGCAGTAAAGAGCCAGTCATCCAGATACAGAAACACTTGGAATCCCTGACGTCTCAAGTGAGCAGTCACCACTGCCTTGCATTTGTTAAACATCCTGGGGGCTGTGGTGAGACCAAAAGGCAGGGCTCGAAACTGAAAATGACTGGCTCCCAGCCGGAAGCGTAGGTGACTTCTGGATGCCCTGTCCATCTTTATGTAGTAGTAAGCATCCTTGAGGTCGATGGAGCACATCCACACTTCTTTTCCCAACAATGGGAGAATAGACTGCAATGTGACCATTCGGAACTTGGACTTTTGCACACGGGTGTTCAATTGACCGAGATCCAATATGGGTCTCAGGTCCGCTGTCCTTTTCGGGACCAAAACAAATCTGGAGTAAGTCTCTAATCCGATCTGGTCTGAGGGGACATGTTGGATGGCTCCCTTTTCTAGCAGCTCTGAAACTTCTGAAGCTGCGTAATCCCTTTGACTGGGTGGAACATCCGAGATTTTCTTGATTGGAGGGGGATTTGACAAGAAGGGGGTGACATACCCTCCGGAAATTATTTGTAGAACCCATTGGTCCTGGGTGAAATCTTGCCAGGCCTCCGAGTACAATGAGATTCGACCCCCGACTGGCTCCAGAAATGCACAGTCGGGCCTCCCATCAGGAGCGGAGGTAGGGAGAACCACGAAAAGAATTGCGGGCTGACGAGTTGCGGGGGCCTCCTCTGCCCCTAGGGTGGACTCTCCCTGAATAACCACCCCCTCCCCTGCCTCTGGAGAGGGGCTCACCTTGTGCACTGGAAAAAACCTCTGTGATTTCTTGAACCACATTTTGCCACCCCTCTGGGCCTTGGGATAAAGCCTAGAGGGAAGCGAAAAACGGACTCCTACGGCAGACAGAGTTTTTCCGTCCTGCTCGCACCTGGTGAGAGTGTCTTTCACCATGGTTCCGAACAAAGAGGAACCATCAAAAGGGAAGTCGGTGAATGAAGACTTGAAGGCCTTCACGAAATGACAAAGGTGCATCCAGGCCTGCCACCTAAGAGCAACTCCTGAACTTGCTGCCCTACTCGCTTCTTTGGCTGCATAGGAGATTAGCCTCATGGAGGAGTTTGCAATGGAATTGAGGGTAGACATCTGAGCATTGACCATCTGGGCCACCGCCTCAAAAACGTTACCCGTGAGAGTATCTCCAAGCTCCTTGAGATCTCTGTGGAGCCGTGTAAAGTGTGATAAATAATTCAATGACCGTAAGGTAAAGGTCACTGAAGAAAAAGTACGCTTCCAGTACCAGTCCATGGTCCTAGACTACTTGTTAGGGGGATGGACGGTGGAAGAAGTCTCTGCTAATTCCTTCTGAGTGGCAGCTGCCACCACCATGGCATCCACAGGGACTCCCTTGGACAGAAATTCCTTATCAGGAGGAGCAAACAAAAATGTATTGAGTCTCCTGGGGACTGATTCCATAGAGTCAGGGGTTTCCCATACCCTTCGACAAACCAAATTCAGAAGCTCGTCGAAGGGTGGAGATACGCAGGAGGCAGAGGGCTGAGTACCAAAGGTCTTCAGGAAGACCGACTCCTCCTCGGAGGGGGCTTTGGATGGCTAGTCACCTCTTTGTTTCAAAATCTCTAGGATGTCAGAGAAAGAAACATCCTCAGAGGATGACTTAGGGGACCCCTCCGATTCCTCAAGGTCGGTGTCTAATGTGAGAGACTCATCCTGGGAATCTATGTGCTTCCTCTTGCACATCTTCTTTCTGGGTGGCTCCTCAGGCAAAAACTCTAAGGGGCCCTCAGAAATGTGTGGACCACTCATGGGGGTACACTGAGGCCTTGGGCTCCGCTGTCTAGAGATAGATGGCAATCATAGACCTGCACTGGTGTAGTAGGGGACAGAATGACCGACCTGCATGATGCCACTGATGACCTGGCCAGCGCGCCCCGCATGGCCTCGAAGGCTGATTCCCCCGAGTCCGAAGAACAACCAGCCTCCGAAGCCACGACAGGAGTCAAACTTCCCCTTGCCGAAGCACCGAGAGGGAGACTAGGAACCGAGAGGTGTCCCGAAGCCTCTCCTTCTGGTCCGACCAAAGAATCCTGAGTCCTGAACCCCGTGGATGGCACCAACGGGGTCAGAGCTGACGCCGGCACCGATAAGCCAGGAGGGGCTGTCGGAACCGACATAGGGACATCACACAGAGCTGAGCACTCTGGCTCCAAAAGCTGAGATGTGCTCGAAGGAGGAAGTATCGAAGCAGGTTGAGGGATCGGCTCTGGAGCCAACTGGGTCGGAGCCAAAAACGATTTTGCCAAAACCGGTGACTGAAGGAGTCTCTTCACCACTCTATCGCCGTCCACATCTGATAAGGTCCTGGAAGATTTGGAGGATAGAAAAGGAGCTCAAAACCTCCTCTCTGAAGGGGACCTGCGAGGAGGGGATACTGGCCTAATGCTAGGCAATCGGCTCCGAACAGGTTCCAAGAAGATTGGAGCCGAAGCAGGTTCCATAACAACCGACACTTCCTGCGGCCCTGAGGGCAATGGAGCCAAGGATGTCGAAGCAGACTTTGCTATTTTCTCCGGTGGCTCCAAAGAAACTGATGGAGCCGGAGATCTCTTTTTTGATTTAGAGGATTTTGCCTTAGAGCTGGAAGCACTCTTCAGACCCTCCTCGAAGGACGGTTTCAGAAGTCCCTTCAAAATCAATTTATTCTTCCTTTCCTGAATAACTCGTGGACTAAAGGCATGACAGAAGCTGCACGACTCCTGGAGCTGGATCGCTCCCAGACAATACACACAGAGTGTCCATCGGTAATGGACATTTTATAACTGCACCTAGAGCATTTCTTGAAGCCCGAGGGATTGTGCTCCTTAGTATCTTTGGACATAGTTAACCAACAACAATTACGCACCAACAAAAATTATCCACTGAACAAAAGGACCAACGGTCAAACAGTCACAATGCGGGAAAAAGCCAACAACAAACAGAATACCACAAGATCTCTAAGTTAAACTATCCTTAAGACACAAACACAAGGGGGGGGGGGACTAATACCTCTAATTTAAACGTTTTTTAGTCCCAGTAAACTTTTATGACACAAGGAAAGCAAGGGGACAGACTAGGTCCTCTAACTGAAAACACACCTAGCCCGTTGGAAACAGCTAGTGGGATACCACAGAAAAGACGATCAAAAACACAACTTTTCCACAAGACAAGACAAAACACACACAATAGCTATTAAAATAGCTTTTTGCAAAAAATGTCTCTGATAAAGAAGAAAAAGGGTACTTAGCCACAGTGAAGAGCGAGCCCATGACTGAGCTACACGAGCGGCAAATGAGATCTGGGGATAGAGAGCAGTGCAGCATGGGATACCATCTTAGCCCAGCTAATAGAAAGACTTAGAGCTAAAAAAGTTTGGCCGAGTCGGAGCTCGGCTCCGAACACACGGTTAAGAATGTAGGCGAGATTGGACTACATAACATCACTTATTAACATATTGTGTGTAATGTAAAATAAGAAGTTATGTACCTACCATAACGTTCCATGTTAGTTGTCTTCTCTCGCCTTCTTTCTTGCTTGATGGGTTCGGAGCCGATCCTCGGCTCCGACTCGGCACTTGCTAAGCTCGAGAGTCACTTTTACCAGCTCGAGGCAGCCCCATATCCCATGATGCAAGGCGGTAAGTACCCAGATCTCGTTTGATGACAAAGGGCAATAGCACCAAGCATAAACACTTCCCAAAGGAAGAAAGAAAGCCTACAGGAAGGAAGAAGGACCAGCTCTGAATGGTCTTCAGCATAATAATTCCTTATAGAAAAAGTCTGTCCAGGCCTGGGGGAAGGAGGGAGGGTCGCAAGAAAGAAGGCGAGAGAAGACAACTAACATGGAACGTTATGGTAGGTACATAACTTCTTAATGTTAAGTTGTCAATCTCGCCTTCATTCTTGCTTGATGGGACCGCGTCCCTAGCACCTCTATCCTGGGTGGCTCAATGGAACAGACTCTTGAGGACTGTAGAGCCAAAACTGGCTCTGTCCCTGGAGGCCAAGTCCAATTTGTAATGGGAAACAAAAGTATGAGGAGTGGCCCAAGTGGCCGCTGCACAAATAGTGTCTAAAGGAAGTCTAGCTTGAAAGGCTGTAGAAGTAGCTAAGCTCCTAGTTGAATGTGCTTTAGGTTTTGAGCACAGCTGTTTTCCCCTAAGCAGATAAATTTCAGAGATGACAGAAGAAAGCCATCTAGATAATGTCACTTTAGATACAGGAAGGCCTTTCTTGTTATCCGCATAGGAAACAAAGAGTTGATCGGATTTCCTAAATTGTTTAGTTCTGTCCAAATAATATCTGAGTTGGCGGTGGACATCAAGATAATGTAGTTTTTGTTCCGATCTGTTTGAATAGTTTGGAAAAAATACAGGGAGATCAATGGATTGATTCAAATTTGTCTTTGAGGCGACCTTAGGCAAAAAGGTCGGATTAGTTCTCAATGATACTCTGTCTTTGTGAAAGACCAAATACGGGGGTTGAACCGATAGAGCATGAAGTTCAGACACCCTCCTGGCCGATGTAATAGCTACTAGGAATAATGTTTTCCAAGAAAGAAATTTTAGGGAGCAAGAAACAGCTGGCTCGAAGGGGGGAAGAATCAAGGATGTCAGCACTAAATTTAGATCCAATTGAGGAGGAGGATTCCTGATTGGAGGCTTTAGCAGGAAAATTCCTTTCAAGAAGGCTCTACAAAGCCTATGGGACATAATATTGTGATCTGCCATCCCGACATGAAAGTTCGAGATAGCAGCCAATTGAACTCTAACTGTGGAAGAAGAGGAGCCTGCATGAAAAATCTCCGCTAAGAAGTCCAAAACTGCCTGAACTGGGGCAGTGAAGGGATCAATATTCTTGGCCTTAGCCCAATAAGAGAAACGTTTCCATTTGCTTGTATAAATCCTCCTGGTAGATGATTTTAAAGAAGCTACTATGATGTCTCTAACAGGGTTACAGATCAAAGGAAGCCTGGCTAAGGAAGGAAGTGGAGCAACCATGCTGTGAGGTTGAGAGAAGGGATAGACCGGTGCAGCTGACCGGATTGGTGAATCAGAAGGTCTGGCACTGGGTCCAGATGCCACGGCTGCACCAAAAGGTGACGATGGAGGAACGGAAACCAAACTTGTCAAGGCCAATAAGGAGCAATGAGAATCATTTTGGCTCTCAAAACGGTTGCTTTCTGGATAACTTGAGGGATCAGGGGAAAAGGAGGAAAGGCATAAAGAAGTCCCTGGGGCCAATCCTGGGTCAGAGCGTCTCTGGGGGGATGGCCTGACAGAGGGAAGAGAGAGAAGAAGTCTGGGCATTTGCTGTTTTGGGGAGTAGCAAAAAGATCGCAACATGGGCGACCCCATTCCAGAAAAATCTCCTCCACTATAGATTGCTTGAGAGACCACTCGTGAGGCATGAGAATAGCTCTGCTCAATCTGTCCGCTAAAATGTTGGTTTTCCCAGGGATGTGCGTTGCTACCAGAAACCGATGAGAGGAGATCGCCCATTGCCAAAGTCTGAGCGCTTCTCGACACAAGGGGTAGGACTTGGTTCCGCCCTGTTTGTTGATATACCAAACTACAGACATGTTGTCTGTGTGGACTGCAATTGTCCCTACAGGAAGAAAGTCGTTGAGGGCTTGCAACGTTAAAAGCACCGCTCTCATCTCTAGGACATTTATGTGCAGGTGGTACTCGAACGGTTGCCACGTCCCATGAACCATCCTGCCCTGATAATGCCCCCCCCACCCGATCAGGGAGGCATCCGTGGTGACAGTGGATACCAGGGATGGGGGTACAAAGAGTCTGCCTTGGTGAATCTGGGGAGAAGTGATCCACCAAGCAAGATGATTTTTGCAAATCTGTGTCACTAGAATTTGGTGACGCATTGGAAGTTGTTGGTAAGACCACTGAGTGAACAACATCCACTGAAGAAGGCGCATGTAGAAGCGAGCCAGGGGAAGAAGAGTAATGGCCGCAGCCATGAGACCTAATACCTTTAGAACCATTCTGGCCTGTACTTTCTTGTTGGCTAGAATGATCCTGACATGACTTTGAATGTCTGAAACTCTTTGGTCTGTAAGGGTAGCTGACATCCGAACAGTGTTTAAGTTTGCGCCTATGAAAGTAATAGACTGGCAGGGCAATAAGGATGACTTTTCGAAGTTGATCGAGATGCCCAACTGAGAACAAAGATTTATTGTGTAATCCCTGGCTTGAACAAGCTGATGCCTGGTGGTGGCTGACAGGAGCCAGTCGTCGAGATACGGAAACACCTGGAATCCTTGACGTCTCAGGTGAGCCGTAACCACTGCCATGCATTTGGTGAACACTCTGGGGGCTGTGGTGAGACCAAAGGGCAGGGCTCTGAACTGGAAATGACTGGACCCCAGCCGAAAGCGGAGAAATCTCCTGGAGCGTCTGTGAATTTTTATATGATAGTACGCATCCTGAAGATCTATTGAGCACATCCAGTTGTCCTTCTGCAAGAAGGGCAGAATCGACTGAAGAGTGACCATTCGGAATCTTGTCTTCCTCACAGACTTGTTGAGTCTGCTGAGATCCAATACTGGTCTCCAGTCTCCCGTCTTTTTGGGGACCAAAAAGAACCTTGAGTAGATTCCGGGCTCTGAATGGTCTGTTGTAACTGGCTGAATGGCTCTTTTGCAGTAGTTTTGAGACTTCTAACTCTGCAATTTCCCTTAGACCGGGTGGTACATCTGGAAGGGAATTTGAGGGATAGAAAGGACTTTCCTCGAAAGGAATTTTGTAACCCTCGGATATGATCGACTGTACCCATCTGTCTTGAGTGAGAGAACGCCAGGCTTCTGGGTACAGCGATAGTCTTCCCCCGACTGCCTCCAAGGAGGAACAGCCGGGCAACATCTCAGGGATGCTGAAAGGGCTTGTCAGAGAGAGACTCTCTGTTTCCCTGGTTTTGTGGACCCCCTCTGCCTCTAGAGCGGAGTCTGTTGTTGTTACCCCCTCTGCCTCTAGGGGTAAACTGACCACGTGAGTCCGGCGTGACTCCTTGGGATTTGCGGAACCACATTTTGCCACCCTTCTGTCCTTTGGGATAAGGTCTAGAAGGGGTGGAAAAACGGACTCCTATGGCAGAAAGAGTTTTGCCGTCCTGCTCACACCTGGTCAACGTTTCCTTCACTTGAGGGCCAAACAAAGCTGACCCATCAAAGGGAGAGTTTGTGAAGGACGCCTTAAAGGGATCTGCAAAATTACATAGCCGCATCCAGGCTTGGCGTCTAAGAGCCGCACCTGTACCTGCGGCCCTACTCGCTCCATCAGCAGCATATGATATCAGCCGCATGGAGGAGTTTGCCATGGAGTTAAGGGTTCCTAGCTGCAAAGCAATTTTTTCCTGAGCCCCCGCAGCTGTAGGATCCTGCACAACTTCACCTAGCTCCTTAAGGATATCCCTTTGGAGTCTGGTGAAGTGACAAAGATAGTTCAGCGAACGCATAGCAAAGGTGGCTGAAGAAAACATCCGCTTACCATATCTATCCATGGTCCTAGAGTCCTTATTAGGAGGATGGACAGGTACGGAAGGATCTGCAAGTTCCTTCTTGGTGGCAGCCGCCACCACCATGGCATCAGCGGGACACCTTTTGTAAGGAATTGCTTGTCCGACGGGGCAGTAATAAATTTAGAAGGCCTCCTAGGGACAGGCTCTACAGAGTCAGGAGCAGTCCACGCCTTTCGAGCAATAACCTGCATAAGGGGGTCGAAGGCGGAGACACCCAGGAGGTGGAGGGCCGAGATCCAAACGCCTCCAGGTATACTGAATCATCCTCAGAGGGATTATTGGTGGGCCAGTTTCCCCTCTGTCTAAGGAGTTCTAGGATGTCTGAGAAGGAGACATCCTCAGAGGGGGATCTTGGGGATCCCTCTGACTCATCTAAGTCAGTATCTGAAGTGATAGACTCGGGGGAGTCTACGTGTTTCCTCTTACATGTCCTCTTCCGCGGAGGATCCCCCGACAAATCAGGAGAATCCTCGGAAGAGGGGGATATTCCCAGTGGGGAAACCTGAGGCGGAGGATCTCTGGGTCCTGGAGCAAGAGAAGTGGCAGAGATGTCAACAGGCACCATAGAGGGAGGAGCTAAGGGAATAGACTGCTGGCTGAGACCAGTGGCCAGCACACTCTTCATCACCTCGAAGGCCCCCCTCCCAGGAAGGTCCGAGAGAACCCGCTCCGAAGAACTAGGAACTCCAGGACCCACCGAAAAGGAGGGCTCCGAGGCAGATGTCGGAGCCGAGCTCACCAAGGCCAAGGCTCCAAGGGGAAGAGCGGGCTCGGACAAGGGTCCGATGCCACTCACCCCCTCGGAGGAGAACAGGGAAGCCCGGCCACCGAATCCCTCTAAGGAAGGTCTCGAAGAGGAGATAAGAGTAGAGGCTGAAGGAGCAGAAGGGGGTATCTCTCCCTCAGCTATAGCAGAAACCATTACCGAAGACTCCAACTCCAAACTCTGAGGTAGAGTCGAAGGAGGAACTGCAATGGGGTGTGGACTAATAGTCGTCTGCTGAGACGGACTATGTAGCATTTGGGCCAGTGCCTGTGACTTTAGTAATCTACTGACCACTCTCTCCAAATCATGGTCAGAAAGCCTGGATGACCTTGAAGATCGGCTCCGATGGCTCCGCTCCGAGAGGAGAGGCGAAGCCGGAGCCGAAAGTATCGGCTCCAAGGAAGGGGACCTAGACCTCTTCCTCGAACAAACCATCGGAGCCGATGAAACTACTGAAACTGTCGGAGCCGACAACTTATCGGCACCGACAGGTAGCTTCGATGCATCGGCTCCAGCCGGAGCCGATACGGCCATAAATGTAAGGGTGTCGGAGCCGATCGGAGCCGACACCGATGCCTGGGCCACATGGTGGTCGGAACCGATCGGAGCCGACACCGAAGTGGTCGAACCAGAGTCGGCACCGATAGCCATCGGTGCCGAAGGTTTAGGTAACCCAGAATTGGCTCCAGCCGGAGCCGATCTCGACTCTGAATGAGTCGGAGCCGAGGCCACAGGCTTGGACACAGAAGCCTGGGCCTTGGAAGACTTAGAAGTCTTAGATGGGGCCGACTTAGCCGGAGAGCCCTCCGGCTTAAGAAGGCCCCTCAAAATCAATTTATTTCTTCTTTCCTGCAGGACTCTCTGGCTAAAAGAATGACATATAGCACAGGAGTCCTGCAGGTGAAGAGGCCCCAGGCAGTACAGGCAAGAAGTGTGACCGTCTGTCAGAGACATCTTCTGACAGCACGAGTCACACTTCTTAAAACCTGAGACCCTTTCTTTAGACATGGTGTAAAACACACACACACAACACCAGTCCAAGAAATTAAATTAAATATACCAAAAAGTATCAATAACAGACACACACACACACCCTAACAGGGGGGGGATGGGATGGGTTTTAGTCTGACTAAAAGTTATGAGGAGACAGGGAAATTTTCTGTCAGAAAGGGATTAAAACTAAGTAAAAACTAATAATTTTAAGGTTTTTTGTAAAAAGGGGCTAAAATAGTAAAGTAACAATTCACTTACCAGGAGCTGGTAAAAGGAGGACCTCATCAGCGAAGCGGCAAACGAGATCTGGGTACTTACCGCCTTGTATCATGGGATATGGGGCTGCCTCGAGCTGGTAAAAGTGACTCTCGAGCTTAGCAAGTGCCGAGTCGGAGCCGAGGATCGGCTCCGAACCCATCAAGCAAGAATGAAGGCGAGATTGACAACTTAACATCAACTATTTTGTTCCCTTTATCCGAGGGCTTAATTACAATATCTTTTCTTTGGCTCAAATCAACCAAAGACTTCCATTCAAATTTGCTTAAATTATATATAACATCTTTATATTTGTCAAAACCATCAGACAATTGTATTATTTGATAATTCAACATAGCAGAAAATTGCTTTACTCTCATTAGTATAAGGGGGAATGAAAGAACTTTTGTTGGAAATGAAATCAACAGAAAATCCTTTCTGCAACCTTCATATTGAGGGACCACTCGCGAGGAATTCGAATAGACCTGTTTAATTTGGCTGCAATCATGTGGGATTTCCCCAGAATGTGCAATGTTATCAGAAGTCAGTTGGATGAGATCTCCCACTGTCACACTCTCACAGCTTCTCGACAAAGAGGGCAAGATTTGGTTACCCTTGTTTGCTGATAGAGCACACCACTGACATATTGTCCGTTTGAACCGCAACTGTCCCAACGGGAAGAACGCTTTGAAGGCCTGCAATGCTAGGAGGTCAGCTCTCATTTTCAGGATGTTGATATGCGTGTCGATGTGTGTGGGGGACCATGTGCTTTGGACTGTCTTTCCCAAGAAGTGTCCCCCACCCGATCAGGGAGGCGTCCATGGTCACTATGGCCTTGGGATGGGAGGGAACAAAGGGGCGACCTTCTTGTACTTGACTGGAATTTATCTACCACAGAATATAATTTTTGCAAGCCTTTTTGATCTGACTCGATAATGGTTGATGGAAAATGGACCATTGAGTGTCCAGTGAAGAATCCTCACATGGTACCTTGCCAATGATATCAGAATGATTGCTGCTGACATAACTTTGAATGTTTTTTCTGACCT
The DNA here is from genome assembly GCF_019279795.1 of Protopterus annectens. Taxonomy (NCBI): domain Eukaryota; kingdom Metazoa; phylum Chordata; order Ceratodontiformes; family Protopteridae; genus Protopterus; species Protopterus annectens. The sequence continues at coordinate 560,573,549 of NC_056736.1, forward strand.
GGAACTGAACAGCTTGAACTCTTGACAGTGGGGGAGAGGCTGTTTGAGTGACTGTACAGAGCAATGCACCAATGAATTCTAATATCTGTGTTGGTTCAAGATGAGATTTGTTGTGACAGACTGAAATCCCCAGGTGATAGCATAAATGCAGTACATAGTCTTGAGCTACAATCAGATGATGCCTGGTCACAGCAGTTATGAGCCAGTCGTCCAGAAATGGAAACACCCAGAATCACTGCAATCTCATGTGAGCTGCTAGTACTGCCATACACTTGGTAAACATCTCAGGGGCTGTGGTGTGACCAAAGGCAGAGCTCTGAATTGGTAATGACTGGCTCCCAGCAGGAAGTGTAGATATCTCCTGGATTGTCTGTTCATTTTGATATGATAGTACGCATCCTGAAGATCTGCTGAGAACATTCAGTTGTACTTGTGCAGAAAAGGCAGAATGAACTGAACCATGGCCATCCAGAACATTGTGTACTGAACTGACAGATTCAGATTGCTAAGTTCCAAAACTGGTCTCCAGTCCCATTTTCTTTGGCAGTAAAAATAATCTTGAATAGGTTCCAGAGTCTTTTTGGTCTGGAGAGACTTCTTGGATGACTCTTTTTTTTCTAGCAGCTTGTTTATTTCAAGTGCTGCTGCTTCCCTCTGATTGGGTGGAATATCAGGGATTTTGTTTACTACTAGCGAGGGTGGATGGGAAAATAGTTTTATATAACTACTGGATATTATCCTCCACACCCATGAATCTTTTGTAATTTCTAGCCAGGCTCTCTGGTGCAGGGATAAATGAACCCTGACTGCCTTCAGAGATGGACAGTTGAGCCTCCTTTCAGAAGTGCTGACAGGATCTGTCAGAGAAGGTATCTCTAGATCCCTGGTTAAGTGGAGCATTTCTGCAGCAGAGATGGCATTTTACATCAGAATTCCCTCCTCTGCTCTGGGGGAGATATCTCCATGTGGATATTGGAAGAGGCTCTGGGATTTTTTGAACAACATTTTCTGCCCACCTCGTTGGTTCTCAGAGAAGGTCCTTTGAGGAGTCAAAAAATATATGCCCACAGCAGACATGTTTTTTCCTTTCTGCTCACACCTACAGAGTGTGTCTTTTACTTTGGGGTCAAATAAACAACTTCTGTCAAAAGAAGCAATGACAAACAAAGATTTGAAGGGTTCTGCAAAATCACAAAAATGCATCCAGGCATGTCTTCTGATAGAAACGCTTGAATCTGCCTCCCGTGAGATACCTTCACTGTGTGGGAGATAAGCCTCATGGACAAGTTTGATATGGACTGAAGTGTAGCCAACTGCAAGGCAATAGTGCTGTCTGCCTCGGAGGATCTTTTCCCAGTGTGGGATTTCACAAGTTCCTTAATTAAATCCCTAGGAGACTCATGAAGTGTGCCAAATAATTCAGCAACTGAAGGGCAAAGGTCGCCGAAGCACAGATACGCTTCCCAAATCTGTCCAGTGCCCAAGACTCCCTGTTGGAGGGGGTGAACAGAGGAACCTTACTATGCTAGTTCCTTCTTCGTGGCTGCCACTACAACCATGGCATTAAATGTTACTTCCTTGCTCCAATATGTTCTGTCTTTCGGTGATGCCAGGATCCCATCTGGTCTCTTAGGGATAGGCTCTATGGCATCAGGCTCTTTCCATGCCCGTCGAGAGACCAAATCATATACAGGCCAGCTCCAATAGTCTCCAGGAATGCCAACTCCTCTTGGAAGGGTTGTCGAGAGACCAACCACCCCCTTGCTTTAGGAGTTCTAGGATGTCTCCAAATGAGACATTGCCAGATGGCAATTGTGGGGACCCTTCTCCCTCATCAAAGTCAGTATCTTCTGTGACAGATTATTGTGGAGTCCAAGTGCCTCTTTTTACACTTTCTCTTCCTGGGAACTTCTTTGGTGGGATGCTCCAGAGAAGTGTCAGAAGAGATTAGTATAGTGTGCTGGGCGTTCTGGAGAATAGTTTGGGCTGGCTGTCCCAGTGACATAGCTGGATGAGGCCCTAGATGCAGAGTCGAATAAGAGTTGGATAGTCAGAGCCAAAGAGGGGACAGAAGTCCAGACTACTGGAACAGAGAAAGTTTTCTCCACTACCTCGAGTGCAGAATGCCTCAGAGAGAAGGAGATTGATGGCCCCGATAAAACATGCTTAAAGTCCATAAGATCCTTCTGCCCTGAAGACAGACCACTTGATGAGGGAGTCAGAGTCATGCTACCTAGCGCAGAAACTCTGAGGGGCAGAGACAGCTCCATCAGCTTCGGAGCTGATTTCAACACCCAGATTCGGCAGCGATGCTACGGCTCCAAGAATTGTCTAACTCCGAACTGCTCAGGACCGTGCCAGTCACAGATGCCACTGGAGTCGAAGATACCAGTATCTTTGGATCTGATGCAGATGACTCCTAATCTTCGGATCTGACAGCTCCTGAATCAATAGTTGGATCGGAAAAGGAGCCAATTATGGGGGAGTAGAACTGTTAAGGGTCTCTGGACCCAATGGGATCAAAGCCGGAAGAACCCCCATTTAAATCTGTGTTGAGAGTTATTTCATCTTCATCCTGTTCACATCAGCTTCAGTCAGACTCTTGGAAAATCGTATACAGGATGCTGTAGAAGATGGTCTGGAGTGCTGTCTCGATGACTGTTCCAAAAAAGGGAAAGGGAGTTGAGAAGAGACAGGATCTGGAACCAGTTGTGGTGATCAGATCTGAGGGGATTTTTCTGGATGAGATTTTTGATCCGAAGAGGTCACATCCCAAACTTTTACTGGAAGTTTTGGATACAGGGGATGAACAAGTGGTCGGAAACAAGGAAGGTTTTTTGATTCTATATGAAGGGATTCTCCTTTCCTGTCAGCCTTGTGGGTGGTTTGAGCCCCAAAGGATGTCAAACTAGATTCTGAGGGGAACCACCCTCTTAAAATTAGCTTCTTTTTCTATCAATCAGGATTCTAAGATTGAAGGCCTTACAAATATCACAATTTGAATCAAGGTGAGCTGAGCCTAAACAACAGACACACTTTGAATGTGCATAAGACAATGGAATTTTATGGCCACAGGCCACAAACCTTTTAAAACCAGAAGGTTTCTCAGACATAATTTATGAATAAACAAGATGATTAATAGGAAAAACATTTTTTTCTTTTTAATAGAAGGAAGATTACAGAAGAAAAATACCAACTACTGTAAAAAAAAAGGAGTACTAAACAGTACTGTGACTCCCGTGCCCTGGCCCAGCAATCAAGGAGCCTCAATCCTCACCACTAACACCAGTGAGGGGTGTCTCATATAGGAGGAAAGGATAACAAATACACACAGTAAAGTGCAAATTCCCTTAAGAGCACATAAAGATCACAGTCAGTTCGGGGCTGGTCGCTCCCTTGCTCTCCAGATCCCCAAAAGACTCCCCACGGGCACAGCTATAGGGTCCAGATCTCAGCCAGCTGGGCAAGCTAAAATCTCCAGCACCCTCTCTGTCCAACCAGTGCTTCGTGTCCCTGCCCAAGTAGCTGACACACACACACTTTGAGATAAGAGTTTATACAACCACACAGACACTCCTGGGGAAGGCTTGCACTGGTTCTCCAGCTGTGCCCCTTTTACCCAGACTATACGGTAGAAATCACTGGCACCAACCAGCTAATATTTATCATCTACTCAAAGGCCCTTAAAAAGGTGTCCAATTATTACTGTGGAATATTATTATCTAATTGGTAAGTGTGACTAAACAGTCAAGGCTTATTAGAGGGACTTGGTAGAGGAACACTGTAAATATGCAATGTACTCTTAGAGCTTAACGTATCTCTACACAAAACAGCCATAGTTGAAAGGTTTAAAAATATTTAATAATAAATAATAAAAACACAAGACAATACTATTTACTATACAGTGCTAGT
>NC_056736.1:560582460-560684960 GCF_019279795.1 Protopterus annectens
GGCTTGAGTAGTGTTCCCAGTCTATATTAGGGTAGTTGAAGTCACCTAGTATGATGGTGTTTGGAGATACATTTATCCCCTCCAATGTTTTCAGGAAGGCCATGTGAGGTTCCTGAGTTTGAGAGGGTGGCCTGTAACATGCTACAAATTGCAGAGCAGTCTTGCCTATGGTTAATTGCACCTGGATGGTCTCCGATGCATTGTGCGTTGCCACCAACCTTGAGGTGTGGGTGTCCTTTATGAATATGGACACCCCCCCCTCCTTTCTTGGTGTTGTCCGGATTTTGGGGCCGGAACGCATGATATGAGGTGAAACCTGATAGTGCTGGGGTGCTCTCAGGAGCCTTGAACCAGGTTTCTGTCACAGCACAGACATCGATGTTCTCCATACTGAGAAGGGCCTCGAGTGCGTGCATCTTGAGATTGAGACTTCTGGCATTGAGCAGCATTACCCTTAGTTTTTTTCCTTTTTTGTGTTCTAGGGTGGTAGGTTTAGAATTTGATTCCAAAAAGCCAGAAACACAGGTCCACTGCTCGAACAAGGAAACAGTTGCAAAACCACCAGTAGTCCACGTACACCCACTTCAGCTTGAAGAAACAAACTCCGTTGACATAAAACACAGGTTTATTTGTTTTTAAGCCACAAAACACTCCATTCAAGTAGATGGTTTAGCGCTTTCATCTGATCTCTCAGATTTCTTCAGAACCACCATTACCAATTAACACACCCCTTTTATACTCTGTTTGGCGCCAAAAGTTATTCAAAGTTTTAAAAACATTAAAAACTTTTCATAATATATATTTTTCAATGTGTAAAAACTATTACATTCATTACTAACAAACCTGACATTTATATTGTGTACTTTAAATACCAATACAAGACAATTTTATAATATATTATTTGTTGTGTAATCATAAGAACGTTTCATGTTCATAATTGTATAGTCTCCCTTCTTTAATTAAAAATATGCTAAATAATTATTATGTAACACTAAAAAATGCATATATATGTGATTTGCTTTGGACATAAAAAATACTCCAAGAGTATAAGTAACCACAAGAAAAGTCAAGCCCTATCCAACATTAAAAGCGGTTTAATGCTGATGTAGTCATTTAGGCCAGGGGGGGTTGTGGCATCACAAATAATTTGCCATTCACTCTCTTTGTAGGATAAAAAGGTTTTCCAATTACCCCAAATACTGTCATTTCCACCTGGTCTATTATAAAAAATTTAAATGTATGTTCTTGTCCTTTATCTAATACATGCCTGCTAAGTGCATTCTTTGTATCCTTTTTTCTAATTTTATATAGATGTTCATAAATCCTCGCCCTGAGTTTCCTCTCCGACTTGCCGTCTAAATAGGCTGAACAGATGGTACACAGGGCGAGGTATACCACCCTTTGACTGTTACAATTACCCCTAAGACCCTTCACTCTAGTTTTTGAAAAATTATCCAATGTTGTGGTCTTGTCCTCATTGATGTATTTACAATAGTTACAACTACCACAGCTTTTTGTCCCACTCCAAATCTTCTTATTGTTTTTATTATTGTCAGTTGATTGTACTTCCAATAGTTTTTTCAAATTTGGTGCTGTTTTAAATACACATGTCAATTTAGTCCCTATGTATGTTTTGATATTGTCATTGCAAGTTAACAATTCCCAATATCTTTTAAGAGTGTCTATCACAATATTTGAGTAAGGGTTAAATCTAATTACACACACGGTTCTATTGACCCCTGACCATGTCTTCTTGTTCTTTGATTCAAGTTGAACACCAAGTAGGGACATATATTTGATGTTCCAATTATTTTAACCCAGAGCGTTACTTCTTCCACCATCCCTCTCGGGTATTTTCTCTCCAAAAACATCTTTGCAATACCTTCAATTTCTTTTTCCATGATGTCTTTAGTAGAGGACATCCTTGCTGCCCTTATGCATTGTCCTTTCAGGATGTTCTTAAAAATATGTTTAGGATGACAACTGCCAAATTCAATGTAATCGTTAGAAAACGTAGTTTTTCTATGAATCTTTGAGCTGAATCCATGTGAAGTTGTACTAATGAATGTGTCTAAATAGGCTATCCCACAAACTTCTTTTTTGTATGTAAATCTCAGGAAGTCAGTGCTAGAATTGATGAAATCAATAAATCTTGGAATATCTTCTTTTTGGCCCTTCCATATGATAAAAATGTCGTCCAAAAATCTTGAATACAATGAGATGCTCTTGAAAAATTCACTTTGAAAGAGAAATAGATTTTCCCATTCTAGCATGACTAGGTTAGCGAATATGGGGGCACAAGATGCCCCCATAGCCACTCCCCTAGTCTGCCTGAAATATTCACCCTCAAATTCAATATAGTTGTGGTCCAAAATTAACCCCATCATGTCCAAAATTAGTGATATTTTGTCCCAACTCAATCCTGAATACCTTTTCAAGCTGTTCTCAAAGTATTCCAATCCTGTTGTGTATGGGATGCAAGAAAATAAGTCTTGAACATCTATTGTTAAAAAAGTTATTTCTTCTGACCATACATCAACTGTTAACCTACTCAGAAATTCCCAGGAGTCTTTTATAAGATGCGGCACTGAATCATAAATATGTTTTGTCCACTGGTCAATCGCCACACCCAAATTATAGGTTTTGGAGTTGGAACCTGCAATGATCGGCCTAAATGGTGGTGACTCTAGTGATTTGTGAATCTTCGGAATGCCGAAGATGTGGGCCAATCTTGGGTGTTCAGTTCTCAAAAAGTTATAAATTTCGTTTGTTACACGGTTGTCCAGTAAGTATTCTTCAATCACCAGATCTATCCTGTGATAACCTATGTTTATTTGATTCAATGAAACTTCTTCATAGTTGTTTGACAAGAAAAGGATGTCCTGTATAGCTCTGGTGTAGTTAATAGTGTCAAAAATAATGATGCCCCCACCTTTGTCAGGCTTCATGAGTCTAATGTTTTTGTTATTCACAATTTGTTGTAGACAATCCCTCTCTCCTTTGGTTAGGTTATCATTAAACATGGAAGTCAATAAATTGGTCTTATAAATATCCCTATTGAGTTTATAAATGTCTTTAAGTACCATCTTTTCAAAGTTAACAATTTGTGGATGGGAAGTCGGTATGTATGCACTTCTCTTACTTAGTCGGGTGGTGTAGTTTCCCCTACTTGAAGGAACATCATCCCTATCTTGGAATTGTAGGGCCAAATTAAGTTTATGCTAAAGTGATACATTTCATAGGAAATGACTGTCCAAAGAGCCCCAAAGTTACAACCAAGGACAATATTAATAACTATTTAGGTCATGTCACACCAAAGGAAGGTAACAACACTTTAACTAAAGTTGATGGAAACCCGGTTAATTTAGAGGTGGCACCTATTGAATTCAGTTCCCCTACAACCAACAGGAAGGGCCCTTTGATTTCAACCCTAGCAGGTTTCAAAGTTTACAACTACACTGAATTTTTTGTGTCTCAAGATTTTTACAACCTTTTCAGTAAGGGAATGAAATATATTCCCACTGTAAAATTTAACCTAGTTGATACGGTGAAGGAAATCAAATTATTCTGTAGAAGACTTAATTTGGCCCTACAATTCCAAGATAGGGATGATGTTCCTTCAAGTAGGGGAAACTACACCACCCGACTAAGTAAGAGAAGTGCATACATACCGACTTCCCATCCACAAATTGTTAACTTTGAAAAGATGGTACTTAAAGACATTTATAAACTCAATAGGGATATTTATAAGACCAATTTATTGACTTCCATGTTTAATGATAACCTAACCAAAGGAGAGAGGGATTGTCTACAACAAATTGTGAATAACAAAAACATTAGACTCATGAAGCCTGACAAAGGTGGGGGCATCATTATTTTTGACACTATTAACTACACCAGAGCTATACAGGACATCCTTTTCTTGTCAAACAACTATGAAGAAGTTTCATTGAATCAAATAAACATAGGTTATCACAGGATAGATCTGGTGATTGAAGAATACTTACTGGACAACCGTGTAACAAACGAAATTTATAACTTTTTGAGAACTGAACACCCAAGATTGGCCCACATCTTCGGCATTCCGAAGATTCACAAATCACTAGAGTCACCACCATTTAGGCCGATCATTGCAGGTTCCAACTCCAAAACCTATAATTTGGGTGTGGCGATTGACCAGTGGACAAAACATATTTATGATTCAGTGCATCTTATAAAAGACTCCTGGGAATTTCTGAGTAGGTTAACAGTTGATGTATGGTCAGAAGAAATAACTTTTTTAACAATAGATGTTCAAGACTTATTTTCTTGCATCCCATACACAACAGGATTGGAATACTTTGAGAACAGCTTGAAAAGGTATTCAGGATTGAGTTGGGACAAAATATCACTAATTTTGGACATGATGGGGTTAATTTTGGACCACAACTATATTGAATTTGAGGGTGAATATTTCAGGCAGACTAGGGGAGTGGCTATGGGGGCATCTTGTGCCCCCATATTCGCTAACCTAGTCATGCTAGAATGGGAAAATCTATTTCTCTTTCAAAGTGAATTTTTCAAGAGCATCTCATTGTATTCAAGATTTTTGGACGACATTTTTATCATATGGAAGGGCCAAAAAGAAGATATTCCAAGATTTATTGATTTCATCAATTCTAGCACTGACTTCCTGAGATTTACATACAAAAAAGAAGTTTGTGGGATAGCCTATTTAGACACATTCATTAGTACAACTTCACATGGATTTAGCTCAAAGATTCATAGAAAAACTACGTTTTCTAACGATTACATTGAATTTGGCAGTTGTCATCCTAAACATATTTTTAAGAACATCCTGAAAGGACAATGCATAAGGGCAGCAAGGATGTCCTCTACTAAAGACATCATGGAAAAAGAAATTGAAGGTATTGCAAAGATGTTTTTGGAGAGAAAATACCCGAGAGGGATGGTGGAAGAAGTAACGCTCTGGGTTAAAAATAATTGGAACATCAAATATATGTCCCTACTTGGTGTTCAACTTGAATCAAAGAACAAGAAGACATGGTCAGGGGTCAATAGAACCGTGTGTGTAATTAGATTTAACCCTTACTCAAATATTGTGATAGACACTCTTAAAAGATATTGGGAATTGTTAACTTGCAATGACAATATCAAAACATACATAGGGACTAAATTGACATGTGTATTTAAAACAGCACCAAATTTGAAAAAACTATTGGAAGTTCAATCAACTGACAATAATAAAAACAATAAGAAGATTTGGAGTGGGACAAAAAGCTGTGGTAGTTGTAACTATTGTAAATACATCAATGAGGACAAGACCACAACATTGGATAATTTTTCAAAAACTAGAGTGAAGGGTCTTAGGGGTAATTGTAACAGTCAAAGGGTGGTGTACCTCGCCCTGTGTACCATCTGTTCAGCCTATTATGTAGGCAAAACGGAGAGGAAACTCAGGGCGAGGATTTATGAACATCTATATAAAATTAGAAAAAAGGATACAAAGAATGCACTTAGCAGGCATGTATTAGATAAAGGACAAGAACATACATTTAAATTTTTTATAATAGACCAGGTGGAAATGACAGTATTTGGGGGTAATTGGAAAACCTTTTTATCCTACAAAGAGAGTGAATGGCAAATTATTTGTGATGCCACAACCCCCCCTGGCCTAAATGACTACATCAGCATTAAACCGTTTTTAATGTTGGATAGGGCTTGACTTTTCTTGTGGTTACTTATACTCTTGGAGTATTTTTTATGTCCAAAGCAAATCACATATATATGCATTTTTTAGTGTTACATAATAATTATTTAGCATATTTTTAATTAAAGAAGGGAGACTATACAATTATGAACATGAAACGTTCTTATGATTACACAACAAATAATATATTATAAAATTGTCTTGTATTGGTATTTAAAGTACACAATATAAATGTCAGGTTTGTTAGTAATGAATGTAATAGTTTTTACACATTGAAAAATATATATTATGAAAAGTTTTTAATGTTTTTAAAACTTTGAATAACTTTTGGCGCCAAACAGAGTATAAAAGGGGTGTGTTAATTGGTAATGGTGGTTCTGAAGAAATCTGAGAGATCAGATGAAAGCGCTAAACCATCTACTTGAATGGAGTGTTTTGTGGCTTAAAAACAAATAAACCTGTGTTTTATGTCAACGGAGTTTGTTTCTTCAAGCTGAAGTGGGTGTACGTGGACTACTGGTGGTTTTGCAACTGTTTCCTTGTTCGAGCAGTGGACCTGTGTTTCAGGTTTAGAATTTGAGCCTTGCCTAAAAAAGGCACTATGGGGGTGGCAAGAGCCTTTGCCAATATCCGGAAGCCTAGCGGTGACAGGTGCAAGCCGTCCCTTGCGAAGCAGCGTGGCTTGTCCAGCATGTCATCCCAGGCAGACAGACATTGGATCCCCTTTGAATGACACCAGAATTTAAGCCAATTATTAAAGCTGATCATCTTATCACTGTATTGTGGCATCATTCTAGGTGAAGGTAGGATACTGCTCAAGGTCAGGGTCATACCTGCCTGGGCTACATAATCAGAGAGCTCCTCAATGTCTCTTTTCATGTAGTCCAAGGAGGTACGTCTCAGGTCGTTGACACCAGCGTGGACAATGACTGAGTCGTACTTGTACCTGCTGTTGAGAGACCTGAGTGCTTGCGTTATGTGGCGGATTCTAGCGCCCGACAGGCAGCTTACTGTGACCTTCTCCTTACTCAGTCTGGTGAGCGGACGCCAGTGTGTCTGACTATGGAGTCACCTATGACAAGTATGTTTGGTGTTGTATTTGGCCTTAAGGGCAGTGACTGCTTTGCACACTGATTTTGTTGTTTATGTGTTGTTTGTGTGGTGTATTGAGTTTGCAGTTGCTTGGGTGTCTGCTTTGGAGGCCTCTGCTGTTTAGGTAAGTTTTTACTCAGAGCCTCCGAGTATGTCTTAGTGTGTTTATGTATTTGATTCAGTGGTGTGGTTGAGTTATGTGAGACTGGTATTGTGGTGTGTGTAGTTGCCTTCTCCTCCTGCCTGGTCTTGCCAGTCCTGAGTTGAGAGAGCTCAGCCGCCAGTCTGGCTAAATAGCTGCATCTCTCACAAGTGTTAGTGTTACGTGGGAGGAGGAGAGGGTTGTCCGTGTACATGAGGCAATTGTAACATTGTCTCAGAATTCCCAGATTCACCAACTGGGCAGGAGAGGACGCCAGCATCTGACCCTTCGACATGCTAGAAAGAATTATGAGTTGGTATTAGACAGAAAAGTAGTGGGCTTAGCAGGGAAGTGGGCACTCCTGGGGGGTTTTGCTAGTGAGAGATTTGTATAATATAGGAGTGCTTGACCTGCAAAGAGAATGCTTATAAGACAAGGGATATGCTTATAAGACAAGTGCTGAGCTTTTTGAGAAGAAAAAGCTATTTGGAACAAGTGCTGCACTTTTAGTGAAGGTGTAAACTGTTTAGGTTCCTAACAGAGCAGTTCTAAGGGAAAAATTGAAGAACAGACTTTCTGGAGCCAGAAAGAGTTTAACCTTGTTTAACCGGCGCTGCCCGATGCTGCTCTAGTGGCAACTCCGTGCTAATTCGCGCTAAAGCACGTTAAAGCGTGCTTGATAGCAGGGGCTGGAAAGAAGCAGGAATAGACCCAAAACGGACAATAAAACTACAGTTTCAAGTCAGTAACCACCTCTACGGGGGGCAGGGAAGCTGCTCAATGTTATTCACTGCCACTGATCAACACAGAGACCCTCCTTCAGCCCAAGCAAAAATGGCCTCACAGAAACTTTTAAACAGTTCAGGAACAGCAAGCCTGTAACTGAACTTTTTTAACTCTCAGAAAAGTGGGAAAAAAGCAAGATTTTTTTTTTTGTTTTGTTTTTTACAGAGATAGCAGAGGTTCACAAGTAATATCAAGTTATAACAGTGCAGTAAATGACCCCACACAAGAGTGCTAGGTCAAGGACAGAAAATATGCAAGTTTTAAGAAAAAAACGATTTAAAATTAAGTGCAAACAGGAAATTCAGCAAACAGCTTTTGGTTGTGCTGTAAATACAGCTACTAATACAGAAATCAAGTTTAACAAGCCAGAAAATGCTCAAGCTAGGCAGCTATGCAGAAAAACTTAGCAAATAAACAGAGAAAAATACTTAAAATCTCAAAAGTGGCTCCCTTCTTCTCTCAGCGTTTTTTCCTCTTGGAGGGTGCTTCACCAACAGCCAACAAGCCTGAAAAGACGCCCAAACCACGAGGCAACTAGGTTTTAAGAGAGGAAGATGAAAGAGTTTTGGAAATGACCCCTAGTGGCCAATAAAACTACAGTTTCAAGTCAGTAACCACCTCTACGGGGGGCAGGGAAGCTGCTCAATGTTATTCACTGCCACTGATCAACACAGAGACCCTCCTTCAGCCCAAGCAAAAATGGCCTCACAGAAACTTTCAAACAGTTCAGGAACAGCAAGCCTGTAACTGAACTTTTAACTCTCAGAAAAGTGGGAAAAAGCAGGATTTTTTTTTTTTGTTTTGTTTTTACAGAGATAGCAGAGGTTCACAAGTAATATCAAGTTATAACAGTGCAGTAAATGACCCCACACAAGAGTGCTAGGTCAAGGACAGAAAATATGCAAGTTTTAAGAAAAAAACGATTTAAAATTAAGTGCAAACAGCTTTTGGTTGTGCTCTAAATACAGCTACTAATACAGAAATCAAGTTTAACAAGCCAGAAAATGCTCAAGCTAGGCAGCTATGCAGAAAAACTTAGCAAATAAACAGAGAAAAAATACTTAAAATCTCAAAAGTGGCTCCCTTCTTCTCTCAGCGTTTTTTCCTCTTGGAGGGTGCTTCACCAACAGCCAACAAGCCTGAAAAGACGCCCAAACCACGAGGCAACTAGGTTTTAATTGAGGAGGATGAAGGAGTTTTGGAAATGACCCCTAGTGGCCAATAAAACTACAGTTTCAAGTCAGTAACCACCTCTACGGGGGCAGGGAAGCTGCTCAATGTTATTCACTGCCACTGATCAACACAGAGACCCTCCTTCAGCCCAAGCAAAAATGGCCTCACAGAAACTTTCAAACAGTTCAGGAACAGCAAGCCTGTAACTGAACTTTTTTAACTCTCAGAAAAGTGGAAAAAAGCAAGATTTTTTTTTTGTTTTTGTTTTTTTACAGAGATAGCAGAGGTTCACAAGTAATATCAAGTTATAACAGTGCAGTAAATGACCCCACACAAGAGTGCTAGGTCAAGGACAGAAAATATGCAAGTTTTAAGAAAAAAACGATTTAAAATTAAGTGCAATCAGGAAATTCAGCAAACAGCTTTTGGTTGTGCTCTAAATACAGCTACTAATACAGAAATCAAGTTTAACAAGCCAGAAAATGCTCCAGCTTTGAAATGTAATAGTTGGTCAACTTTCATTTGTGACGTGCAATGTAGAACCAGAATACTGTGATATATAACGCTGCTGAATAGCATAATAGAAGAGTTAGGTTAAGAAGGGACGTGATGATTAGTGATCAGCAGTATGGTTTCATGCCAGGAAATAGCACTACAGATGCGATGTTTGCTCTAACAGTGTTGATGGAGAAGTACAGAGAAGGTCAGAAGGAGTTGCATTGTGTTTCTGTAGACTTAGGGAAAGCATATGACAGGGTGCCTAGAGAGGAGTTGTGGTATTGTATGAGGAAGTCGGGAGTGTCAGAGAAGTATGTAAGAGTGGTACAGGATATGTACGAGGGTAGTGTGACAGGGGTGAGGTCTGCGGTGAGAGTGACGAATGTGTTTAAGATGGAGGCGGGATTACATCAAGGATCAGCTCTGAGCCCTTTCTTATTTACAATGGTGATGGACAGGTTGACAGTCGAGATCAGACAGGCGTCCCCGTGGACTATGATGTTTGCAGATGACATTGTGATCTGTAGTGAGAGTAGGGAACAGGTGTAGGAGACCCTGGAGAGATGGAGATATGCTCTAGAGAGAAGAGGAATGAAGGTCAGCAGGACTAAGACAGAATATATGTGTGTGAATGAGAGGGAGGATAGAGGAATGCTGAGGATGCAAAGAGTAGAGGTGGCGAAGGTGGATAAGTTGGGATAAATGGTTCAGAGTAATGGTGAGTGTGGAAGAGAGGTGAAGAAGAGAGTACAGGCAGGATGGAGTGGGTGGAGAAGAGTGTTAGGAGTGATTTGTGACAGACGAGTACCAGTAAGAGTGAAAGGGAAGGTCTACAAGAGGGTAGTGAGACCAGCTATATTATATGGGTTGGAGACAGTGGTACTGACAAAAAGGCAGGAGTTAGAGCTGGATGTGGCAAAGTTAAAGATGTTAAGATTTGCACTGGGTGTGACGAGGGTGGACAGGATTAGGAATAAGTATATTAGAGGGCCGGCTCAGGTTGGAAAGTTTGGAGACAAAGCCAGAGAGGCAAGATTAGGCTGGTTTGGACATGTGCTGAGGAGGGATGCTGAGTATATTGGGAAAAGATGCTAAGGATGAGGCTACCAGATAACAGGAAAAGAGGAAGGCCTAAGATAAGGTTTATGGATGTGGTGAGAGAAGACATGCAGGTGGCTGGTGTGACACAGCAAGATGCAGAGGACAGGAAGAAATGGAAACAGATGATCCGCTGTGGCGACCCCTAATGGGAACAGCCAAAAGAAGATGATAATCGCTAGAAGAGATGTAGTAAAGTGAAAAGGGAGAAAGAAGGGGAAAGCTACTACCGATAATAGCGCAACTACCCCAAAGGGAGGGAAAGTGAAAGTAACCTAGTAAAAAACGGTTACTAAGAAAAAAGGGAGTTTCAATAAAATGGGGAGAAAGTGGTGAAAGTTAGACTAAAACAGCAGGAAAAAATTTAATAGTGTGAAAATCCCACTTATCTGTTCAAGAGCACAGGAATGACCACATCTTCGCAAAGTGGCAAACTAGATCTGAGGTAAGAGGGAAGGATGATTATGGGTAAGGGGAGGTGCCCAAGCACCTTTTGGTTGCCACAAGCTATTCTAAAGGCCAAGATGGATTCGACGGATCAGATCCAAACCCATATGTAAGGAAGGAATGAAAATTGACAATATCAGATCAAAATGTAATAGCCTTAGACAACAATTTGAAAATAGTCTGTTTTGACAAAGGTTATCTCTTCTTCTTACCATTACACGAAATGAACAACTGATCCGAAGATCTGAAAGCTTTAGTTCTGTCAAGATAATACCTGAGTTGTCTGTGGACACCCAGGGGATGGAGTATCCTTTCTCCTTCATTTGTAGGCTTAAGAAAGAAAAAAAGTTGTGTAAGTAAAACTTGCCATACCAGTAGCTGTTCGAATGATCACTGCAGCAGTAGCCTTAGCTGTAAGTGTTATATCCTGCAAAGGATATAACATCAGGCCAGCTTCCAATGTTTCAATGCACCTTTCATGCTTCTAAAGTGTCAGACGGCTCAAGTTGAACTGACTAAAAGACAAGTTTGGGCAAGAAGCCTTTCAGAGCTTTCCTGCCAGCAGAGACAGGAAGGCTAAGCCCTGAAAGGCCTATACTAGGCAACAAAGAATAAATATCCACACCATGACAAAAAACACACTAAAAAAGGAAATGGAGGGAGGGAGCAGCTACTGCAGCAGTGACCATTTGAACATTTACTGTTATGGAAAGTTTTACATACATAATCTCAATATGTTTATCATACTGATCACTGATGTAGTAGCCTTAGCTATATGGGTAGATAACTTTAGCTACTACATTTGGGAGGTGAAAGAAGAAAAGTCCAGGAAGCCCTGGAGAATGGTGGAAAAGTTTAATCTGGACTTAGAGAAGGAATCAAGTTTTCAGTACTTTGTAAATGTTTCTATAGATGACCAAGTAGCAGGTTCGAGAATACTTTAGAATTCAACTCTTCAAAAAGCCATTCATGAAGCCAAGGCCTGGTAGAGTGGGCCTTGACACTGCCTGGAAAAGTTTTGTTATGGTGAGTATAACAAAAGGCAATAGCCTTAGACAACCATTTGGAAATAGTCTGTTTTGACACAGGTTGTTCCTTCTTCTTACCTTCATAACAAATGAACAACTGATCCAAAGATCTCAAAGATTTAGTTTTGGCAAGATAATACCAGAGTTGTCTGTGGACATCCAAGGTATGGAATATCCTCTCTCCCTCATTTTTAGGTTCAGGAAACAAAAGAGGATGATGAAATGTTTGGCTTAAAGAAAACTCAAATACCACCTTAAGCATAAAAGAAGGATTAGTTCTCAAAGAAATCCTGTCCATATAGACAATGTGATAGAGGTGACTCACCCTAAGAGCTTGCAACACAGATACTCTTCTTGCAGAAGTCAGAGCAATCAGTAAAACTGTTTTGCATGTTAAGAACCTCAAGTCGGCCAAATCAGCAGATTCAAATGGAGCAAGTGTTATCTTCTCTAACACAAAATTAAGATCTCGAGGGGCCACCAGTTTTCTTGGTGACCTCTCATGCAAAACCCTTTTCAAGAACATTCTGACATGAGACTGCAGTGAAAGAGGAGGATCCATGGAAGGCATACTGAAATAGCCGATAAATTAACTGGGATCGAGGAATATGAAAGGCCATAGGAGAGTAATGCACTTATTATGAAACCAGAGAGCAACTAATCATGAATGGGTGCTGGTTATGTTGTTGGCACCAACAAGAAAACCTTTTCCATTTGCTAATATATGATTTTCTAGTAGCAGGCTTTCTCGCCTCCATTAGTACCTGCTGCACATCCAATGTAAACAGGTACCTAAAAGGAATGAAGACCCTGTCATCCAGGAGGTCAACTGATATTAATTGATGCTGAGTTGTATCAAACACCCCTTTTCTTTTGGGAGTAGATCCAGCCTGTGAGGAAGCTTGTGGTAATTGCCCCTGCCCATTTCCAAAAGAAGGGAGAACCACGGCTGTCTTCGCCAGAAGGGAGTCACCACAACAATCTTGGGGGATTCCTTTTGAATCTTCAGAAGTATCCATTATAGACTTGGTACTTGCTGGGTTTATTTTATTTTTACTAAGTGTACTGCAACAGTTAATTGCTATTGCTTTAATTCTATTTTATTCTTTTGTTTGTGAGTCTGATGTTTAACAAAGTTTTACAGCATTAAAAATTTATCAAGGCTGTCATATATTCCAGAAATTTACACATAACTCATCCATATAATAGCTTAACAATAAATCATATTAGATATCAAACTCAACAATCCAACATATTAGAATTTTTTTGTTTGTTTTGTTCATTGTCCACTTTACTTACAATTTGATATGGGCATTTGGTTTCTCTGGCAAGTTTTTGAACTGATAAGCGTACACTGACTTGTCTTGGTGTTTTAGCATTTATCATGTGTTGCTTGTTGGCAATTCTAAATAAAGCAATAAAACAAAACAAAACACGGTTAGTACAAATACATCTCGGTACAGTTGTTGCAGACTTTGAGAAGCAGTATAGTCCATGGTTGTGGCACAGATCTGAGAAAAGAATGTCCAAGTTTTAAAAAAGTGTGTTAAATTACACAAGAAAAAAACAAAATGATTATCTACAGTCATCATACTTTAAATAGCTTACTATATATTTGTATATTTTATTCATAAACAAAGTGACAGACAAAAATTAAAAAAAAGTTATGTACTCACCATAACATTCCATCAGTGTTATCCATTTTTATTCTTCCTCAACAAGTGCTCCGGATCTGACTCTCGGATCCAACTCTGCCACTTTTTACAGCTCGTGGATACTGGAAACTCTCAAGCTCCACCCTTACTCATAATGCTCTAGTCTCCTACCATACCTCAGATCTTGTTTGCTGGATTTATAGCTTCAAAGAAAAATAGAAACAATTATAAAATGAGAAACCAGTACCTGGAGTTCAAAGGCAGAAACATTCTTTCCCTTATTATTTTCTCGCTCTTCCAGAAGTCAGAAACTAAAAGATAGGGGGGTGGAGGGATGGGTGTTGAGGAAGAAGGAAAATGGACAACACAGATGGAACTTTACTGTGAGTACATACCTTTTTTATCTGATGTTGTCAATTTTTATTCATTCCTCAACAAGTGGGACAGAGTCCCCAGCTAACTGAATCCCAGGAGGACTCTAAGGAGCGATATTCCTGAGCACTGCTGAGCCGAAGGCTACTCTTCCCCTCAAGACCAGATCCAATTTGTAATGAGTAATCAAGGTATGAGGATTAGCCCAAGTTGCAGCTGCACAGATATCATCCATGGAAGACCTGGATAAGAATACTGATGAAGCTGCCATGGACCTGGTTGAATGGCCTCTTAATGATTTCGACAAGAGCAAACAGAACTTGCTGCAGACAAATCAAGTACAATCCATTAACCATTTAGCTAGAGTTATTTTGATATCAGGTTTGTCCAAGTTTGATTCTGCAATAACAAAAAAAATTGATCTGTTTTTCTCAAATCTTTTGTTCTGTGCAAATAGAAATGCAACTGTCTGTGAACATCCAACAAATGCAACATGTATTCTCCTTTGTTGATGAAATTTGAAAAGAAAACTGGAAGATTAATAGATTGATTGATGTTGGA
The DNA here is from genome assembly GCF_019279795.1 of Protopterus annectens. Lineage (NCBI taxonomy): Eukaryota > Metazoa > Chordata > Ceratodontiformes > Protopteridae > Protopterus > Protopterus annectens. The sequence continues at coordinate 560,597,023 of NC_056736.1, forward strand.
TTCTGACAACACCTTAGAAAGGATGGATGTGTTGGTTTGTAATGCTACTCTATCTTTACGGAAAATTAAATGAGGAGGCTTAGAAGATAGAGCTTGAAGTTAAGACTCTTCGAGCATAGGTTATAGCTACTAAAAAGATAGTTTTCCAGGTTAAAAAAAAGAAGTTATGTACTCACCATAATGTTCCATGTTTGTTGTCCATCTCGCCTTCATTCTAACTGGTTGGGTTCGGAACCAATCCTCGGTTCCGATTCAGCCATATACTAAAACTCAAGGTCTTCCACTGGCTCATGGCTGTATCTCTATCCCATCATGCTCTAGTGAAGCTCCCCAGATCTTGTTTGCTGATAACATTAGGAACCTAAGGTACCATCAATACATATTATGAAGACAATGAAGAAGGTCAGAGACACACTTGCCAGAGAAATAACCTCTGTCCTCTTTTGCCCTCCAGGAGCCATAGGTAGGGGGATGAAGGGTAGGATGTAAGAATGAAGGCGAGATGGACAACAAACATGAAACGTTACGGTGACTACATAACTTCTTTATGTTATGTTGTCCTATCTCGCTTTCATTCTTACTGGTTAGGACAGCGTCCCTAGCACCATATTTCCTGAGTGGCTCACAGAAGTATATTCTTCAGGACAGTGGAGCCAAAGGAGGCCCTGTCCCTGGAGGCCAAATCTACTATGTAACGAGTGATAAAGGTATGAGGCGTTGCCCAAGTTGCAGCAGCACAAATGCTATCAAGTGGTAGTCTAGCTCTAAATGTGAAGAGGTTGCCATGACTCTTGTAGAAGTAGCTTTGACTTTAAAGGGGGGAACTTTGTTATTAGATTTATATATAAAAGTGATACAATCTGAGAGCCATTTTGAAAGAGTGACCTTAGATATAGGGGTACCTTTCTTTGCTTCTGAAAATGACACAAATAACTGATAAGATTTCCTGACGTCCTTTGTCCTATTTAAGTAGAAGCATAATTGCCTATGTACATCCAGTTGGTGAAGCTTATATTCTGCCTTGTTGCCATGATTTGGGAAATAATGGTAACTCTATGGGCTGATTTAGGTTACACTCTGAACATACTTTTGGCAGGAAGGATGGGTTTGTACGAAGGGGATGCTCTATCTTTATGAAAAAGCATATATGATGACTTGATCGATAAAGCTTACAGTTCTAAAACTCTTCTGGCAGAAGTGATGGCAATCAACATACTTGTTTTCCATGTTAAGAATTTTAGATCATATGATGACGCAGGTTTTAAGAGGGGAAGGATCAAACAGGACAGAATAAAGTTTAGGTCCCATGCTGGTAGGGGTGTTTTTATGGGTGGTCTTAACAAATTAGTACCCTTCAGGAAGGCTCTGCATAGTTTGTGGGACATCAAGTTAGAGGCAAAATCGCTTATATGGAAATTAGATATTGCTGCTAACTGTACACAAATGGTAGCTGCAGCTGCGCCTTCATTCAATAGTTTTGCCAGAAATTCAAGAATAGAACTTAAAGGAGCAGAGAAGGGATCAATGTGTCTTGTTAATGCCCAGGAAGAAAACCTTTTCCATTTACTGATATATAATTTTCTCGTTGAGGCCTTATGACAAGAGAACAAGATATGATTGACCGAATGAGGGAGGTTAGGAAGCCTGACTATATTTAGAATTGGAGCAGACAAGCTGTCAATTTGATGGCTCGAAGACAAAAGTGGAGCGTTCCGGACATATAAGTCAGAAGGTCTGGAACTGGGTCCAGAACCCATGGCTCCTCCTGAAGATGAGGCCAAAGGAAGGGGAACCAAATCTGAAGAGGCCAATATGAGGCAATGAAAATTAGCTTCCTTCCCAACAAGCTGGCTTTCTGGAGAACCTTGGGTATCAGTAGAAAGGGAGAGAAGGCATAAAGGAGTCCCGTGGGCCAATTGTGTACAAGTGCATCCCTTGGTGACTCCCCTGGACAGGGGATAAGGGCAAAATAGCTGCTGCATTTGGCATTCATGGAAGTGGCGAAAGGTCGCAGTAAGGCTGGTCCCATTTGCGGAAGATCCTCACCACTACTTTTTGTTTTAGGGACCACTCGTGAGGCAAGAGAATCACTCTGCTGAGTTTGTCTGCTATCACGCTGGACCTAGCCAGGATGTGCATTGCTATTAGAAAGCGCTGGGAGATTGCCCACTGCCATGATCTGAGGGCCTCTTGACAAAGGGGGTAAGACCTGGTCCTTCCTTGTTTGTTTATGTACCAGACAATCGACATATTGTCTGTATGTATTGCAATTGTTCCCAGTGGGAGAGAGTCCTGGAATGCCTGCAATGTCAAAAGCACCGCTCTCATCTCTGGAATATTGATGTGCAAATGGGCCTCATGATCCTGCCAAGTGCCTTGAACTGTCCTGCCCAGATAATGCCCCCCCCCTACCCTATCTGGGAGGGATCTGTGGTCAGTGTGGCTACCAGCTGAGGGGGAAGAAATGGCTGACATGATGTTACGTGACCGGAGTGAAGCCACCAGACAAGGTCCTTCTTGCAGGACTCTGTTAACAGAATTTGATGAGACATGGGTAGTTCCTCTAACAACCACTGGGAAATTAGTAGCCACTGTAGAAACTTATTGCAGCTGCCATGGTTCCCAAGACTTTCAAGACTGTTCTTGCCTGTACTTTTGTTTTGGAGAGAAGGTGGGAGACTTCTTAACTCAGAAACAACGACTCTTTCTGTAGGAAGTTTTGCCTTCATGTGTATTGTGCCTAGATCTGCCTCTATAAACATGATATGTTGAGATGGCAACTAGGCAGATTTTTCGTAATTTATTGTAATTCCTAGGTGACACCAGACAGAGCGAGTGGTGTCTTTTGATTCCAGTAGTAGATGCTTGGTGGTGGCAGTTAGCAGCCAGTGGTTGAGATACAGAAACACTCTGAATCTTAGACATCTCAGATGAGTCATGACAACACCCTCGGGGCTGTAGTGAGATCAAATGGCAGAGCTCGAAATTGGTAATGACTGGCTCCCAGCCGGAAGCCCAGATGACTCCTGGATGGCATGTCTATATTTATGTGGTAGTATGCATCCTGGAGGTCTATACAGCACATCCAATTGTCTTTTCCCAAAAATGTGAAGAATCGACTGCAGTGTTACCATACGGAACTTGGTCTTTTTTACTGATTCATTTAATCTGCTGAGATCCAAAATTGGTCTCCAGTCCCCTGTTCTTTTTGGCACTAAAAGAATCTTGAGTAAGTTCCAGATCCTATTTGGTCTGCAGGGACTCTTTGGATGACTCTTTTGTCTAGCAACTTTTGAATTTCTAGAGTTGCTTGATCCCTTTGATTGGGTGGAACGTCTGGGGTTTTCTTTATGTTTGGGAAGGGAAGAGAAAATGGTATGGAGTATCCTCTGGATATGATTCTTTGTACCCATTTGTCTTTTGTTATTTCCAGCTAGGCTTTTATTTACAAAGATAATCGACCCCTGAATGCCTCCAGAGATGGACAGATGGGCCTCCCTTCAGGAGTGCTGAAAGGGCCTACCACAGAAAGAATCTCTGTTGCCCTGGTTTTGCAGACCCCCTCTGCTATGTGGACGGCGTCTTCCATTTGTACTTCCCCTCTGCCCCTAGGGGAACAGTCACCATGTGTGTCCTGAAAAACTCTCTGGGATTTACGGAACCACATCTCCCCCCTGCTTCTGGCCTTTTGGATAAGGTCTAGAAGGTACAGAAAAACAAACTCCTATGGCAGAAAGAGTCTTTCCTTCTTGTTCACACCTGGTTAGCGTCTCCTTAACTTTTGGCCCGAACAAGGACGAGCCATCAAATGGGGCATTAATAAAGGAAGATTTGAAAGGTTCCCCAAAGTCACATAAGCACATCCAGGAATGTCTCCTTAGGGAAATTCCTGAATCCGCTGCTCTGCACGCTCCATCTGCTGCATAAGAAATGAGACTCAGTGAGGAGCTGACCAGAGATTTTAAGGTGGAGAGCTGAGAGGGAACCTTGTCTGAAACCCCTGGACCTTGGAGAGTATCTCCTAGCTCCTTTAGGAGATCTCTTTGTAACCCTGCAAAATGTGTCAGATAGTTCAGCGATCTAAGTGCAAAAGTCACTGAAGCAAACATGCGCTTCCTGTATCTGTCCATTGTACAAGACTCCTTGTTCAGTGGATGAACAAATGAGGATGTTTCAGAATGTTCCTTTTTGGTGGCTGCTGCCACCACCATAGCACCTACAGGGACACCCATGGTCAGGAAGTCTTTATCTGAAGGGGCTGTGATGAACTTATTTGGCCTCCTAGGGACAGGCTCCACTGCATCTGGAGACTCCCATGCCTTTCGACTAACTAGTCCCATAAGTTCGTCGAAAGGTGGAGACATCCAAGTGGCTGAAGGGTGAGACCCGCAGGCCTTCAGGTAAACAGACTCCTCATCAGAACAGTTAAAGGGCTTCCAGCCGCCTCCCTGCTTAAGGATTTCTAGGATGTCCACGAAGGAGACATCCTCAGTGGGCAACCGTGGGGACCCTTCCGACTCATCGAGGTCTGTGTCCGAGGTGACTAACTCATCTGGGGAGTCCAAATGCTTCCTCTTGCAGTGTCTCTTATAAGGGACCTCTTCAGAAGCGTATTCTGGAGAGGTTTTGGAAGAGAGGGGTTCACCCGATGGGGTACCCTGAGGCCTAGTGTCTCTGCTGGTCTGTGGATGGTGTGGTGCAGAGACGGTTGCCGGCACCTTAGGGAGAGAAATGTCGGAACTCCTGAGTGGAGCTGTCTGAGGAGACAGCAACCTCCTCATCAGCACAAAAGCCCCCCTCCCCTGATCCGAAGACTCCTCCGGCTCCAAAGAGCAAGAATAAATCCCAGGAATCAAGGGGGTCGACTCCAAGGCCGATGTAGGAGCCAAGCTCACCCGTGCAGAAGCCCTGAGAGGCAGGGTCAGATCCGCCAACTGTCCGATCAGACTCCCCGGACCCGACTGGAGAGCGTCAGTTCCTAGACTCCTCAGACAGAACCAAGGATGTCGGAGCAGATGTTTCCGAAGATGCCAGGATGGTTCTCGGCACCGATGGTTCCACAACAGTCAGTTCCAAGCATTCCTGCTCCAAGGTCCAGGGTCGGCTCGGAGGAGGAATCGATGTCGGTGGAATGGTCTTGGCTGGCACCAAATCCCTGTGGGCTGGAGCCAAGAAGGGTTTAGCCAGAGCCGGTGTCATTGAAGCCTATGCACCACCCTATCCACATCACTGTCCGAAAGACTTCTGGAGGACGTAGAGGAGAGGGTAGATGATCTTACTTGACTCTACAATAGGTGACCTCAGAACAGGAGTAACCGGCTCCTGAGTTCAATCTCCATTGGCGCCGATGAAGCAGATTTTGTTGATTCTGAAATAGTCGGAGACGGAGATGCAATTTTGCTTAACATTTTAACAGGCTCAGATTGCCCTGAAGAGGGACAGGATCTTTTAGGGGACTTGTCTGATTTGGATGAAGGAGATTTCACTGATCCTGATGTGCCTGGACCTTCTTCTAGAGCTTCTTGGAAGGGGGACTTCAACCCTCTCACATTTAGTTTATTTTTACACTCTAACAGCACTCTGGAGCTAAAACAGTGGCAGATCGAGCATGACTCCTGAAGATGTACTGCTCCCAAGTAGTAAGCACATATAGTATGGAAGTCAGTGATAGACATCTTCTGGTTGCATCTAGTACACTTTTTAAGGCACGAAGGCTTAGTTTTTTTATGCTCCTTGGACATGCTTAAATCACAGAGCACACAATCACACACACACACACAACAGCAGCAAACAAAAAAACTGCCAAACAACTATTTAACACTCTAAATAACAACAGTATAATTATATATGAAACAAACTTTTTTTTTTTTTTTTAATACAGAAAATTCAGCAAGGAAGAGAGGAAGTTAGGTAGCCCTCTAACTAAAACGGGCAGCGGAAGCCCTCTAACTTAAACAGGCTAATGTTCCTTTTTTTCAAGTAGTAGGAAGAAAAAACTATTAATAATAAACAACAGCAAGATGCCCTCTAACTAAAATGGGCAGCAGCAGCCCTCTAACATAAACAGGCTAATGTCTTTCTATTTTTTGTTTAACAACAGTAGTAAAATGTAACCGGGACAGGGAGAAACAAGGCCCAACGAAAAAAACAATGACCTGAAGCAACAATAACAGCAATGTACTTTGCTAAAAAACTATAAAAAGCACAAGAAAGTAAACACTAACTATATTTAATTGAACAAGAAATATTTACAACAAGGGGATAATAAAGGTAAAAGATAATAAAATGTTGATCACTTAACCAGAGCCAAGATGGAAGCCTCCGATCTGTTTAGCAGCAAATGAGATCTAGGGAGCTTCACTAGAGCATGATGGGATAGGGATATAGCCACAAGCCAGTGGAAAACCTCGAGCTTTAGTATACGTCCGAGTCCAAACCCAACCAGTAAGAATGAAGGCAAGATGGGACAACATAACATTTTCAGTTCAAACTTTGCCGACATTTCAAATGGAGACTGAGTTAAAGCTTGCAACACCAAACTAAAATCCCATGGCAGAGTTGGATCTTTAAGGGGGGAGGGGTCTAAGAAGATAAGTTCCCCTTATAAAGGCTTTACAAAGTTTTGAAGAATCTAAGGAGGAATCATTTACTCCTACGTGGACATTAGAAATGGCAGCTAATTGAACTTTAACAGTTAAGGCGCTTGTCCCTTCATTAAAAATTGCACCCAAAAACTCAAGAACATTAGGTATTGGTACTGAAAAAGGGTCACTGTCTCTTTGCTGTGCCCAAAAAACAAATCTCTTCATTTACTTATGTAAGTGTTTCTACTGGAAACTTTATGGTAAGACAAAAGAATGCAACTTACAGGGGAGGAGAGCCTTAGTTGTCTGGCTATCAATGGAAGTGGAGAAACCATGAGGTCAACTTTAGGCCTGAAATGTCTGGTTGTATCATTTCTGCTGGGTGAGACAAGAGGACTGGAAAGGGATCCAGAATCCATGGTGGGTGAACTAGATGAGGTCAAAGAACGGGGAACCAAATCTGACGAGGCCAATAAGGTGCAATGAGGATGACTGTGCTCCTCAATTGAGATGATTTCTGGAGAAACTTGGGAATTAGAAGAGTTGGGGCGGTAAGTATAAAGGAGACTGGGGGGCTAATCATGGAAGACAGTGTCTCTCAGTAAATCCCCCGCTGGAGGGATTAGGACAAAGAACTTGCTGCACTTATTGTTGAGGTGGGATGCAAACAGGTTGCAGCAAGGTTGACCCCACTGATGGAATATCTTTTCCACAACTTTCATGTTAAGAGATCACTCATGATGCAATAAAATGGACCTGCTCAACTTGTCTGCTATCATGCTGGATTTCCCCGGAATGTGTGTTGGTATCAGAAATTGACTGGATGAGATCTCCCACTGCCACACTCTGAGAGCGTCTCGACACAAGGGGTAAAAATCTGGTTCCTCCTTGGTTTTGATGTACCATACTACTGACATACTGTCAGTCAGAATCGCAATAGTCCCAGAAAGGACAGAGTCTTGAAAAGCCTGTAGTGCAAGGAGTACTGCTGTCATTTACAGGACATTGATATGCGTGTTGGCCTCTTCTGGTAACAAAGTGCTTTGGACTGTTTTTCCCTAGAAGTACCCACTACCCACCCAATCTGGGAAGCATCCATGGTCACTATGCCTTTGTATTGAGAAAGAATGAAGGGACGGTCTTGTAATATCTGATCTGAGCGAATCCAGTACAAGAGGTACCATTTGTATTGCTGATTTATTCTGATCTTCGTGGACATAGGTTGGTGTAGAATCGACCATTAAGTTACCAGTGACCACTGAAGAATTTTCATGTTGCATCTTGCTAAAGGAACCAGAACTATCACAGTAGACAATGACCCCCTAGGCTTGCAGAATCAAGAGAGCTGACAGACAAAAAATTTTAATTATCTTTTCACTTGAAATTGAATAGTCTTTACTCTTGGTAACAGAAGAGAGGCTGTCACTTATGCCATACTGAACAAGGCTCCTATGAACTTTAATGTCTAAGATGGTTCGAGGTGAGATTTGTTGTGACTGATGGTAATTCCTAGATGAGAGCAAAGTGCTGGAGTACATAATCTCGTGTTTTTATCAGAAGATGCCTGGTCAGAGTAGTTATGAGTCAGTTGTCCAAGTACGGAAACACCCAGAATCCTTGCAGTCTCAAGTGAACTGCTACTACTGCCATGTATTTGGTGAACACCCTAGGGGCTGTGGTGAGGCCAAAGGGCAAAGCTCAGAATTGATATAGGCTGGCTCCCACACAGAAGGCATTTCCTTGACTGTCTATTCATTTTTATGAGACAGTATGCATCCTGAAGCTCTACTAAGCACATCTAGTTGTCCTTGTGCAGGAAAGGCAAAATGGACTGAAACATGACCATCTGGAAATTTGTATACTGAACTGATTTGTTCAGATTGCTAAGATCCAAAATTGGTTTCCAGTCCCTTGTTTTCTTTGGCAATAAAAAGAATCTTGAGTTAAGTTCCAGACTCTTTATGGTCTGGGGGGACCTCTTGGATGACTATTTTTTTCTAGCAGCTTTTTTATGTCCAGTGCTGCTGCTTTCCTCTGACTGCACGGAACATCGGGCATTTGTGTACAGTTAAAAGGGGGGGGGGGATTATACAACCTCTGGAAATAATCCTCCGCACCAATCTATGTATCTTTTGTAATGTCTAGCCAGGTTCTCTGGTGCAGGGCAGGGACACATGACACCCAACTGCCTCCAGAGGTGGAGCGCTGGTAGGAGCTGTCAGGGAACGAGTCTCTAGATACTTGATTCTGCAGGTCTCCTCTGCTGTGTGGGCGGCATCTCCCATTACAGATCCCCCTCTGCCCCTGGGGGTGCCATCTCCACATGTGTCATGGAAAGTACCCTGGGATTTTTTGAACCACATTTTTTGACCACCTCACTGATTCCTAGAGAAGGTTTGCTGAGGAGTCAAAAAATGTATGCCCACTGCAGACAGGCTCTTACAATCCTGGACAGTGTGTCCCTAACTTTGGGGCCAAACAAAGAACTTCCATCAAAGGGAGCACTGATAAAGGAAGACTTGAAGAGCTCCATGAAATCACAAAGGCACATCCAAGCATGTCTCCAAATGGAAATGCCTAAACCCACTGCCCTTGAGGTACCTTCAGCTGCATGTGAAATGGGCCTCATGGACAAATTCGAAATGGATTATAAGGTAGACAACTGTGAGGCAACAGATGTCGCTGCCTCAAAAGTGATGGTCTCGGAGAAAGATTTGGATAGTTCTTTAATCAAATCTATCTGAAGTCTGGTGAAATGTGCCAAATAATACACGTACATGAGTACAAAAGTCGCTGAAGTATATACACACTTCACAAATCTGTCCAATGCCCTGGACTCCCTGTTAAGGGGATGGACAGACAAACTCTGTTCCATGAGTTCCTTTTTTGTGGATGCCACTATGACCATGGCATATAGTGGTACTCCTTTGCTCTAGAATTCAATTCCTTTCGGTGATGCCATGATCCTGTCTGGTCTCTTGGGAATCAGTTCAACAGAATCAGATTCCTTCCATGCTCTCCTAGAGATCAAGTCAATGAGCTCATCGGCAGGTGGAGTCACCCAAGATGTAGATGGGCCAGATCCAAAGGCTTCCAGGAATACCATTTCCTCTTGAGAATGGTTATCAGTACACACACAACTCCTTTGCTTGAGGATCTCCAGGATGTCTCCAAAGGAGATGTCATCAAGTGGTGATCCTGGGGACCCCTCCCCTCATCAAAATCAGTATCTTCTGTGGCTGACTCTTGAGGAGAGTCTAAGTGCCTCCTCTTGCACTTTCTCTTCTTAGGGACTTCTTTGGCAGGATGGTCCAGAGAAGTATCAGAATACAACAGTACATTGTACTGGGTAGCCTGGAGTCTTTGGGCTGGCTATTCCTGTGAAGTACAGTGTTGAGGCTCAAGGCACAAAGACATGAGTTTAGGAAGACTGATCCGAGGAGGGGAACATCATCCTTCTTCAAGAAGTAGAGAACACTCGCTCCACTACTGCAAAGGCAGAATGCCTTGAGGAGAAGGAGGTCGACGGTGATGAGATTTGTTTCTGGACCATAAGGTCCCTCTGACCCGAAGGCCAGCCCCCCCCCCCCCCCCCCCCCCGTGGCAGAAGTCAAAGCTGAGCTGTCCAAAGGAGGCAGAGAAAACCCAGACAACTTTGGAGTCGACTCCAACACCTCAGACCCAGTAGCAACTCTATGGCTCTGACAGTCATCTGGCTCCAACAAGCTCAGAACTACTCCACTCACATAAGGTATCAGAGCAGAAGATACAATAAACTTTGGATCTGACACGGACAGTACCAGAAGTCTAAGCATGACAGAAACAGGATGTGGTCCACAACTCATGGCCCATTAAACCAATGTGCTATAAAGGCCATATTCTGCCACTAACCAAAGCAAAAACTGTTGAATTAAAAGTGCTTCTCTCAGGAAACAGCACCAAACCATGGTGAAAGCATCAACATTGCCAATGCACCCTGCTACCCATACCTGGCAGAACTAGTCAAGGAGACAGTGTCTCTTGCCTCTTATTTTACTTTCACACAATGATATTTTCATCTGTATTGCTGGCTAAATATGTCTGTAACCACAACAAAGTTCACTCACATCTCAACACGACACTACGGCTCTCAGCATAAAACAAACAAGAAAATATAAAATGTAATGGGGAAGGGAACTTAAACAGTGAAGATAAGAATAATGCAGTACTCTACTAAAACGTGAGCACCATACTTGTTCAAAAGAGTATGGACAGAATCCAAGCTATAAATCTGAAGGCTGGGTGGAGAGTCCAGCCAGCAGCGCTTAGGTAACTGATAAACTGATAACTGACATATCAGAATCACCTTTTGCTTTGAGAAAACAACCAGAATTAGTAACATTTGCAAGTCACTGCTTCTCAAATTGTAGTTGCCAGAGCTCTAAGGTGAGAAGCTGCAAGGAACTCTGCACCCATTTTTGGAAAAAGGTGTAACAAGACCCCCAAAACGGCTTTCTATAGAAACATAACAAAAACCTAGTATAAAAAATCAAAACCAGTTTGAAATGGTTTGTTTACAAATTGTCTGTCTCAAATTGTTATTGTTGTTCGTCCATTGTTGTCGACGATGACCAAAGACATCACGTGAAGGAGGTTGACTGAGTACGGTGTGTCCATCTGTGGCTGATCAATCTGATGCGGGCTTGAAAAGCTCTGCCGCACGTTGGACACAAGTGATCATTTGAGTTGGTTGGCAATGAGTTGGCTGTGGATTTACGCAGCTCACGCTTCCTCTGTGCCTCTGTAGTCCTGCTCTGCTCGTAAGAGATAGCACCTTTGCTGATACAGTTTCGCCAGGTGGGGCGATCTTGTGCTAGGATTTCCCAGGAGTCTGGGTCAATGCCAAAGCTCTTCAGAGGGACTTTCAATGTATCCTTGAAGCACTTTTTCTGCCAACCTTGTGTGCGTTTGCCTACTGCAAGTTCACCATAAAACAGTCTCTTGGAGAGGAGTGTGACTGGCATACGTACAAGGTGCCCTGCCCACCTGACTTTCCTCAGCAGGGTGTGGATACTTGACAGTCCAGCTTGAAAGAGGACAGCTGTGTCTGGAACTTGTCCTGCCAGGTAATTTTCAGCAGCCTTCTTAAGCAGTTCATATGGAAGCGATTCAGCTTTTTGGCATGATGCTCATACAAAGTCCATGTCTCACAGGCATACAGTAATGTGGGCAGTATAACTGCCTTGTACACTTTCAGCTTTGTGAACAGTTTAATGCCTCTCCTCTCCCACACTGACTCCGGCAACCGTCCAAATGCGGAGTTTGCCTTGGCGATGCATGTGTCTACCTCATCATCAATGTTCACAAATCTGGAGAGTGTGCTGCCAAGGTATGTAAACTTGTCAACAGCCTTCAAGATCTCGCCTTCAGTGGTGACACTTGGTTCTACATACATCTTCTGCGGTGCAGGCTGATGCAAAATCTCAGTCTTCTTGGTATTAATTGTGAAGCCAAAGTTTCTGCAGGCAGTGGAAAAGCAGTTCATACTCTGCTGCATCTGGGCCTCTGTGGCAGCATTGAGTGCGCAGTCATCTGAAAACAGGAAATTGCGCAGAAACTCCTCTTTAACCTTGGTCTTGGCCAGTAGCCTCCGCAGGTTGAACAGCCTGCCATCAGTCCTGTATCTAATCTTGATGCTGGTTTCTTCATCATGGCAGAAGCCATCTGCCAGCATGGCCGAGAATATCATGCTGAACAGCATGGGTGCCAATACACAGCCGTGCTTAACTCCTTTGGTGACTGGGAAGGCATCAGAGGAGTCTCCATCGTCCAGTACTCGAGCAAGCATGCCATCATGGAACTGCCGCATCATATGATAAATTTGCCTGGGCAGCCAAACTTCTCCATGATCCGCCATAGCTCCTCACGACTAACAATGTCAAAGGCTTTGGTCAGGTCCAGGAACGTTGTATTAAGGTCCTTGTTTTGTTCCTGGCACTTCTCCAGAATTTGATGTGCTGCAAATATCATGTCCAGTGTCCCTCAGCCTTCTCTAAAGCCACAGCTGGCAGGTGTCCATCTTCCATGAGTTGAATGAGACGGTTGAGGAGGACTCTGACAAGGATTTTGCCGGCAATGACCAGGAGAAAGATTCCTCTGTGGTTTTCACAAGACTGCCTGTTTCCCTTTCTCTTATAGAGATGGACAATGGAGGCATCCTTTAGCTCTTGAGGGATAACTTCCTGTTGCCACATGGTTTGGAACAGCTCGGTGAGCTTCTGTAACAAGACTGGTCCCCCTGTCTTGTAGATTTCAGGAGGAATGGAGTCAGAGCCTGGTGCTTTACTATTGGAGAGAAGCTTAATTGCTTCCTTAACCTCTGATTCCTTTGGAGGTTCTTCCCGGGAGGTGTTAATGGCTACTTGTGGCATGCGGTCAATGACTTCAGTATTGATAGAGGAAAGCCTATTCAGGACACTGTTGAAGTGCTCAGCCCATCTTTCCAGGATGACTTTCTTGTCAGTAAGCAGGGTGGACCCATCAACACTGAGCAGCGGTGATGTTCCAGAGGACTGTGGCCCGTAGATGGTCTTCAGGGCATAATAGAAACGTTTGGAGTTGTTGCTATCAGCATACTTCTGGATCTCATCTGCCTTTCTGCTAAGCCAGGAGTCTTGCATAGCTCTGAGCTTTGCTTGCACCTTGCTTTTGATGGAGTTATAGGCTGCTTTCTTGAAGACAGATGTAGTGTCTTCCTGGAGGGATCTGAAGGCTTCAAGCTTCTTATCCAGCAGCTTCTGAATGTCTTCATCATTATCATCAAACTAGTCCTGGTGTCTGCATGTGTTCAAGTCCAAATGAGCGAGAGCAGTATTGTAGACCACATCCCTAAAGGCTGCCCAGTCCTCTTCTATGCTGTTGGTGCCAAAGCTGAGTTGGTCAAGCTTACTGTCGAGGTCCTCCATGAGGTTCTGGTGCACAAAATGCTGTTCTAACTTGCTGACATTCAGGCACCTATTGGTCTTTTTCCCCTGCGGGCACCGCAGGCTGAATGTGCATTAGCTGCAAGGCAAACAGCAGATTTCACCTCCTAACATGGATGCCAGGATTATAAAATTGTTGGTACTGCTCTACAGGTCACACAGGTCATGAACAGTAATGTCACTCACTAAAAAGTCAAGATCCATCTGTTCCTCAAATGTGAAAGGTTGGCACACTTACAACTTACTGGGAGGACATAGTACTCCTTTAAGGACAGAATGACCATTAGCAATTAATTGCTGCACTTTCTAATTGTTCAGTCTAAAGCAAAAGTATAGCTATCAGTTCAACCCATGGCAGAAAATCCAAACATTATCAGAAACACATTAACCAGACCTAAAGTATTTTACATGCCTATATAAAAATCAAATTTTCAGTCTTTGTAAATATGGAAAATTTTACACAAGAATGAAAATGTCTGTCTGAAATATAGTATGCAGCTGCTCCAGTGCATCTGAACCTAGTAGAACAAACTAAGAACATTTACTATGGACTATCCCATTATTATGAACATTTTAAGAAAATATGTTAATTTAGGAGCAAAGGTAATTTATAGACAGAGAGAGCAAAATAAAATGTTAAGTACTCACCATAATGTTCCATTTGTGTTGTCAATTTTCATTTTTACTCATTCTTCAGCTGATCGGTTTAGTTCTGAGACTTTGATCTGACTAGGCTGCTTTTACCAAATTATCAGATCCTAAACTCTCGAGTACCTCCCTTTACCCATAATGCCACAACAACTTAACATACTTCAGATTGAGTTTGCTACCCTTAAATATAAAAAAAAACACCCTAATATATTAACTAGCAAAGGCAAAAAGGAAAAAGGAAAAAGAAAGCTGGAGTTAAAACAAGGACAGAGGTTCCTGTACAACTCTTAGATCTCTCCAGAAGCAAAGGATGGGGTTAGCTGGGCAGGAAGTTGAGGAAGAATGAAAATGAATAACGTAGATGGAACGTTATGGTGAGTACTTAACTTTTTACTTGCTCTCTATATATTACCTTAGCTACCAAATGGTTAACATATTTTCTTAAAATGTTCATAATAATGGGATAGTCCAGTCCTTTGCATTCATTCCTCAACTGATGGGACAGAGTTCCCAGCTAATGTAACCTTGGGAGGCCCTCATGGAGGGATATTCTGCAGCAAGTCAACACCAAAGGCCACTCTGTTCCTGGAAATCAAACTTAATTTGTAGTGAACAATGATTGTGTGAGAATTAGCCTAAGTTGCAGCTGCACAAATTTCATCCAAGAAAGCCCTTGACCAAAAGGTTGAAGAAACTGCCATAGACTTCGTGGAATGAGCTTTAAGAGGTATGGGCAAGGATACACTTTTTTCCCCATAAACAAAGGAGATACATTTGGTTAACCACTTGGCTAATACAACTTTGGATACTGATTTATCCAATCTGTTACGAGAAAAGAAAGAAGATAAATAACTGATCAGATTTCCTGAAGTCTTTGGTTATATGAAGATAAGAATCCTAGCACTCTCATGTGAGCTGCTACCACAGCCATACATTTGGTGAACACACTGGGAGCTGTGGTGAGACCAAAGGGCAGTGCTCTGAACTGGCAGTGATTGACGACTGGCTCCCAGACAGAAGCATAGGTATTTTCTGGAGAGCCTGTTCATTCTGATGTCATAGTATGCATCCTGAAGATCTTCACCGCACATGCAATTGTCCTTTTTCAGCAGTGACAAAATGGACTGAACTGTGAATATCCAAAACTTTGAACACTGTACAACCTGATTTAACTTTCTGAGATCCAGAATCGGTCGCAAGTCCCCTGTCTTTTTTAGCACTAAGAAGAATCTTGAGTAAGTTCTGGACCCTCTCTGGTCTGGGGGAACAAGCAGCTTTTTTTATTCAAGAGATGCTGCTTCCCTCTGACTGGGCGGAATATCGAGGATTTTCTTCACATTGGTGGGAGGGGTTAGAGAACGTGGTATGGTGTAACATTTGGATATGATTCTCTGCATCCAAGAATCTTTTGCAATAGACAGCTAAAGTCAAACACTCCAGACTGCCTCCAGAGGGGAACTGGCAGACCTCCTTTCCCCGAAACACTGGTTCTTAGGGCCACATTTGCCACATGGGTAGCATCTTCCATTCAAGTTCCCTCCTCTGCCTTCTGGGGGAACTCCCTCCACATGAACCCTGGAAAGGACCCTGGGATTTCATAAACCACATTTTTTTACCTCCTTGCTGGTTTGTAGAGAAAGACCTTTGAGGGTTTGAAAAAACATACTCCCATGGCAGACAGGGTCTTTCCCTCTTGTTTACACCTGGAGAACGTGTCGTTAAAACTTGGGCCAAACAGAGAAGATCCATGAAAGGGAGCACTGATGAACACATACTTAAAGGACTTCACAAAATCACATTAATCATCCAGTTATGTCTCCTTACGGCTATGTCTGAACCCACAGCCTGTAAGGTACTTTCCGCGGCATGGGAGATAAGCCTCATGGATGCATTTAAGATGGATTAGAGGGTGGCCAGTTGCAAGGATATTCCGTTTCCATCCTCGGACGACATGGACCCAGACAGAGATTTGGCAAGTTCCTTGGTCAGACCTTTTTGCAGTCTCGTGAAATGTCCCAAGTAATTCAGTGACCTGAGGGCAAAGGTCACCGAAGCATACACACTCTTCTTAAATCTGTCCAAAGCCCTAGACTCTCTGTTAGAGGGATGGACAGAAGAACTCTTCTCTGCCAGTTCTTTCTTTGTTGCTGCAGCCACACAATCATGGCATCAAAAGGCACTCCCTTGCTCCAGTGTATGCAGTCTTTCGGTGGGGGGAGGCTAAAATATTGTCTGGTCTTTTCTGCATTGCCTCAACAGTGTCCAGCTCCTTCCATTTCCACCAAGAGACAAAGTCAATGAGCTCATCGGCTGGGGAACTTACCCAAAAAGAAGATGGACCAGGCCCAAAAGTCTCCAGGAACATTAATTCCTCCTTGGAGGAGGTGTTAGATGACCAGCCCTCTTTTTGTTTCAGGAGCTACAGATGTCTCCAAAAGAGACATCTTCAGATGGTGATTTAGGGGGCTCCTCTCCCACATCAAAATCAGTGTCCTCTGTAAGAGATTCCTGGGGGGAATCTAAGTGCCTCCTCTTACACATCCTCTTCTGAGGGACTTCCTCACTAGGAAGTTCTACGGAACTATCAGAAAAGATAACAATGTCCAGATGCACTGGCTGGAGACTGGTTCTGGCTGGCTGTCTCAGTGGAAGGTATGATTGAGGCTCAGAGTAAAGAACAGTAGGAGACAGTGTTGTCTGATCTGGGGGGTGTTTTTTCTCTAGCCAAGGAGAAAACCCTCTCCACAACCTCAAAGGCAGAATGCCAAGAGGACACAGAAGTTGAAGGTGCCGAAGCAGGAATATCTCTGATCATCAGCTCCTGCAACTCCACGAGCACTCTACCTGAGGAGGGAGTTGGACCTGAGCTATACAGTGCCGAGGCTCCGTGGAGGAGTGTTAGCATCAAAATCTTCAGGGTCAACTTTAATCTCTCAGATCTGGCACTGATGCTTCAGCTCCAACAGCCCTCTGGCTCTGAGAGATTTGGTGCCAAATAGCTTAGGAGAACCATCAAAGTCGAAGAACAACTAGTCTTCGGATCTGATGAAGACACCCCCAGGAATACTGGATCCAAAACAGAGGGACGAATCGGAGAAGTAAATACCAACACGGAGGTGAACAAATGACGGCTCGTAGACCAGGTTGGGGTCAGAGCATGGAAAACCCCCATCTGAATCTGTGCACTGAAGAGGTTCCTCATCATCCTGTCCATAATGTCTTTCACGAGGATTCTGAAGGATCTAAATGAGGACAGGGTGGATGAAGGCCTACAGTGTCTTCCTAGAACCCCTCCATGAAAGGAAAAGGGAGCCTAGATATTAATTGGATGCAAGAGACCAAGTGAAAATAGGACCCAAGGGGCCTGGGTTTCAGAACAACTGGATCCGAGGCAGATGGATCTGACTTCTTATATACCTCTGCCGGATGCTCCATTGAAGGAGTTGATGCTGAAGCCACCAAACGATCATGAGACCTTTTGTGGGACTCCTTCTCCATTGACACAGATTTGGGCTTGCTTTTGTTAGGCTTCTTGGGGGGATCTGAGCCCCAAGACCAAGGAAGTGGAAGAAGAAGAAGGGAAAAGACCTCATAAAACAAACTTATTTCTGTGAACTGTAATGGCCGTGGAGCTGAAACCACAGCAGATCGCACAGTCCACTATGAGGTAAGCAGGACCTAAACAGTACATGCATTCCCTGTGGGCATCGGAATTGGGAAGCCTGTGCCCACAAGTAATGCATTTTTTGAATCCTGAAGGTTTATCAGATATAGTGAGCAGGGATAATATACTTATAACTCTAGAGAAAAAAAAATTAATAAATCACTACAAAAAACAGATTTTTTTTGTATGTATATATGTATGTATATATATATATATATATTTATATATATATATATATATATATATATATATATATATATATATATATATATATATATATATATATATATATATATATATATATGTGTGTGTGTAGGTAGATATATATATATATATATATATATATATATATATATATATATATATATATATATAAAAGGGGTAGAAAAGGGCGTAAGGGGAAATAAAAACTACCAACAATAGCAAATAATATACTCTAACAGTAACAAGAGATACCAACAGTGGTATCGGAAACAGTATCGGAAAGAGTAGCTTAAAAAGATCAATCAAAGCTAAACTAGCTTACAGAATATGAGAGGGAGGAAAAGAAACAGTAAAATACAATAATTAACTCATGGAACAACAGTAGGAGAAAAACTCAAAAAACTCCAAGTAACATTCATGTGTAAACTGATCCACATTTGATGCTTATAGCAACAAATGAGATCTGAGTAAGTTACGTTGGCGGGGCATTGTGGGTAAAGGGAGGAGTTCAAGACTTTAGGATCAGAAGATCTGGTAGAAGCAGCTGAGTCAGATCTGAATCTCAGAACCAAACCCATCAGCCGAGGAATGAATGAAAAGGACAACATCAGATCTTGAGATATTGTAATTGTCCATTAGCACCTTCAGAAGGAACATTTCATCTTAAATATTATGAAAAGTATTATTCTTAATAACACAAATTATACTTCGAGACATATGTACAACTAATGCTTGAAAGACCACGATTAACTGGAGACACCTTCTTCAAATTACACAAATTATATTAACTGATGTGCCTTTTTAACTTTCAGGGAAAAGAAAGGAAATAGAGATTTTTATAAAACAGAAGCTGCTTCCATTTAACATCTCCATTTTTTTCAGTTATACATATATTATATATTAAATTGGTTTACTTAATTTTATAAATTTAAATTTGATGCAGAAGGGCTTATTTTTAGAGCAGTGTTCATCTTCGTTAGCACATCGGTTCCATCTCTCCCCATTGGTCCTAGTGCAGTCTTGTTTAGTTTATAGTGTTGCAATACTGTGCTGCTTATATAGATAGTGCTGCCTGACAAGCTCTGTGACATGCATGGCAGTATAACAAGTGCTATCCATTTAATATTAAATGAGTAATACAGAGAGTGCTACCTGATAAGCCCCATGATACATGCAAATGGTAAAACAATGACATCCATGTACTATTAAATAAGTGCCTGACAAGTTCTGTGACATGCAGGGCAGCATAACAAGTCAAATCTATGCAGTATTAAATGAGTAACACAGGCAGTGCTGCCTGACAAGATCTGTGCCATGCAGGGCAGTATAATAAGTCCCATCTATGTAGTATTAAATGAGTAACACAGGCAATGCTGCCTGACAAGCTCTGTGACATGCAGGGCAGTATAACAAGTCCCATCCGTGTATCATTAAATAAGTAATAAATGCAGTGCTGCCTGACAAGCTTTGTGACACATGCAGAGTGGTATAATATATATCATCCATGTAGCATTAAATAAAAAATACAGACAGTACTGACTGACAACCTCTATGACAAGCACAGGGCAGTATAACAAGTGTCATCCATGTTGTATTTAATGAGTAATACAGGCAGTGCTGCCTTATAATTTCTGTGACACGGACAGAGCAGTACAACAAGTGTCATCCATGTAGTATTAAATGAATAATATGGGCAATGTTGTCGTACAAGCTCAGGTTGGTATAACAGGTGACAAATGCTATCCAGGTAGTATTAAATGAATACTACAGACAGTGCTGCCTGGCAAGCTCTGAGACATCTAAGTATCTATCACTTCTATTCAACTGTTCATTCATTTGGTCATCACCTAATAATTTATTATGCTTCATCCCTACACCACCAAAATGCAGTCTGCAGGTGAAAGAAGCAAAAATCATTTATAATATTGCAAGACAATACCTACTCTGCTCCCTTCATGCCCTGCCAGAATGTTCATCTTTACAGTTACAAGGTTGGCATAATGATTTCAGTGTTTACCTCACACACACAATGTGTAGGGTTTGATTCTCACTATTGGGAAACGGGCTAGGTTTAAAATGACCATAAAGATAGCTAGCCTATAATGAACTATGAACCTTTTGGTGCTGACTATATTTCTAACAGACTACATCTGATGTCCTCTAATTTCCACTATATACATTCATCCAATCGCACATCCTAACGTACATTCATCATTATATGCATTCTTTCTAACTCATTAGCTACAGTCAATTTAATTTCCCATTGATGCTTAGACTTATATACATTGTAAGTCTCACATCCATCCTTACAAACACATATGTTCCCTTTTGCTTTACATTCTAATTTGTTATGTGACCACTGTTAGCCACATCCTTACCTGCCACTGCCTGGCAGCTAACTAGAACAGAAGGAGGTACTGGAGCTTTTGAATCATACTTTCTTTAAAACACATATAGCACGTAAGGCGTGATACTCACCTTAAGGAAGAGACTTGTCAGACTTTCCAAGATGGCTGCACACCAATTAAAAGCTTAACTGCAGCTCTCCCAGTGTGAAAAAAGAAACTGAGAGACAAGGGTAAGGAAATCTGTCACTTTTAATAAATTCAGTTACTGGATAGTAAGCACACTACCTGGATGCCAGTAAAGAAGAAACTAAGGGAGCCTGAAGAGAAAGCACTGACAGGGAAGAATCCTGCAGCTGTTCAGCAAAAAGCAGTTCAAGTTCCAGTTTGGTACAAGACTTAGCTTCCAGTAATCTAAAGGAAAAAACAAGTCAAATAAGGTCAGAGCTGATTAAAATAAGTGAAACAGTGAAGGAGTATATCAACTCAGTTAACAAATGGATGGAAAACGAAAGAAGCTTTAAATAGATATTCAGATGAGCTGATAAAACTGCAAAAAATTAGAGGTCATAATGAAAATGGTAGAATTAGAGATTAGAGGACATATCACTTACAGAAAATCTGACATTTTCTGCTGAACCAGAGAAACTTGAAGGAACAGACTGTATTAATTTTATAAATGCACAAATAAGCAACTGGACTGGTATTCCTCTGCAGGAACTGTTAATTGAAAGAGCACACTGTGTGTATACTCCAAAACTGACCACAAGAAAGAATCCAAGACCTGTATTAGTAAAAATTGACAAGTACCAGTAGAAATAGTTAATTCTAACAAAACTGTGGCAAAAGGGCAAATTATTAAAGTTGGACTCAACAGAATATTTCTGAAAAATGATTATTCACTGTACACCAGGCAGAAGAAAAAAATTATTCCAGCAATCAGGAATGCTGAGTGGCAGGTATGAGATTCAAGTTGCTGTATCCAGCTGTCTTCAGAATTTTTTTGTGGAAGACCAAAGTCCTTTTTTTATGCAAAACAAGCTAAGGAGGGCATAAAAAAATTCTGAAGTATAGCTGTATAAGAAAAAGTATAAAAAGTGGACTTGTTAAACTTGTGGGGAACTGGCAGGCATTTGCCTCACTTCATATCATTAATGTTTGAAGTACACCAAGGGGAAGGGAAGAGGAAGAAAAAAGGTAACAGTAAGTAAAACAATTTCTGTTCTTAACAGTATTTCTATGAAACTTTTCAGGATATAAATTATATATTTTATAGTAAAGCATTCTTAGTTTTTCTTCTATATGTTACAAATACTAAAGTAAGCAGATACCTTGTTCTCTTTCTTTTTTTTAGTATTAAGAAACATAGACATCACAATGCAAAGACAGAGAAAAGGCTAGATAAAACATGTTTAAATTAATAAGCCATAATCTTGGATTGCTAAGGTGAGGGAATAGGGTGGCAAAGAACACATATCATAATATATGTAGAGTTGATATGTGTTCTCTAACTTTTGCATAGGCAAATGTGTGAATTAAGGCACTTGGCTTAATCTAACAACAAGTTTTATGTGGAAAAAAGTAAATAAGAGGACAATGAATATAATGAAAAATTTCCTTTAACGATACATGTTTTGGCTTGTCCTTAGAAGCCTGCCACTGAGAACTACATTTTGTCTCATGTTTGGATGAAGATAAGCTGATAATAAATCAATAACAAGTCAGAACACTGTTTACTTCAAGGCTAAAAGTTAATGTTTTATGAAAGCATACATGTTATTTTTCATATTTAGGTGGGGAATAAAGATAAAAAATAACCATTACCAACTAATGTAAATAGAAGCACAATCAATAACATGTGTCTTAGTTTGGATAACCTCAATTTTAGGGTAATTAATACCTGTGTTAGCAGCTCTCTATTTCAGCCAATTGTTCTAGTAGGAGGATTAAACTTAATTATTTGAAGATGTACATAGTTCTGTGTTTGTACTAAGTTTAACAGGTTATGGGGGTGTTCTGGGAGTATGTTTTTTGAGGGTTTTCATTAAAAACAAAACATCTTGTGAAATGTAACATAGGTTCCATTGATGATAAGAACAAAAACTGTATAAAGGTTTAACCTGCCAAACATTAGTGGTTGCAAGTATCACAAAAGCTGGAAACAAACATTACAAAAAAATGTTATATTTAATAGGTGGGAATAATGGCAGCACTTTTTATTATCTTGGAATTTTAAAGGTCTCAGTACTATAAACAAAAAGGAAGGAATATTTCATCATTTTCATAAATGCAGAGTGAAAATAGCAATGCTACAGAAGACACACTTGGAAAGAAATGAGCATCTGAATTTGATAAATAAAATATTTCAGTATGGATATTCAGCAGAGACAAAAGAAAAGAGGAGTAGTTATATTAATAGCCAGAAGAGATCAAATAGTGATAGAAGAGGGGAAAAAGGATAATTAATAGCACATCTGTAGTAATAAGTGGCTACTGACAAGGGATAAGGATTAGAAAGGCATGTATTTAAATTCCACCTAAAACTGCTATTATGGAGCATAAAAAATTGGGAGAATAATCAGCTTTCTGCAGGGGATATTACTTATAGGTGGGGACTGGAATTTGATTTGCAACAATGAGGATAATCAGGTTTCTGCAGAGAATATTACATACAGGTGGGGATTGGAATTTGATTTGCGACAATCAGGATGTATCGGGGGGAGGGCCTAAAAGGGAAAGTATAACAAAAGAGGGTAGATTTCTGAAGAAATTTATGAAAATATTTTGTATAAAAGACGTGAATTCAGTATTGGGAACTCTGAATTTATATATTATTCCCCAAAGTACAATAACTGGGCTAGACTAGACGGAAATTATATTTCACAGGAACACGTCCATTTAATTGAGAACTCTGATACACATCCAATAACTATTTCAGATAATACACCAATAAGTACTAAGATAAAAATTCAGGGCGGTCTTCCAAGATGGCTTCACACTGAGTAACAGCTTAATTTCATCTCTCACAGTGTGAAAACAGAGATTCAGAAAAGAGAACTGAATTTGTCTTTTTGGGTAAATTTCAGTTACTGGCTAGTAACTGCATTACCAGCATGTCAACAAAGAAATGTAGAGAACTTCAAAAAGAGTTGAGGAAAAAACACTGTATGGGAAGAATCCTACAGCTGTTCAGCAAAAAGCCAAGCTCCAGCAATGGTGAAAAACATGACCTCCAGTAATTTAAAGGAAAAATAACTCAAATGTGCTCAGAGCTGATTAAAGTAAACGAAACACTGAAGAAGTATATCCACTCAAATAACAAAAGGCTTGAAAAAAATGAAAGAAGTTTTAAACAGATATTCAGATGAGCTGACAAAACTGCAAAAATCAAAGGCAGAATGAAGAAAAGGCTGTCTCAGCATGAGACTGCTCAAAAAGAGATGTTTACAAAAGTCACAAAATTAGAGGACAAAGCGTGTAGGGAAAACCTGAGACTTTCTGTTATACCAGAGAAATTGGAAGGAGCAGACTGTATTAATTTTATGAAAGCACAAATAAGCAACTGGACTGGTATTCCACAGCAGAAGTTGTTAATTGAAACACATTATGTGTATGGTCCAAAGCTGTCTATGAGAAAGCAGCCAAGACCTCTAACAGTAAGGATGAAATCCTACCAGCAGAAGAAGTTGATTCTGACAAAATTGTAGCAGAAGGACAAACTATTAAAAGTTGCAGACAGTAGTTTGTGTAAAATGACTACTCACTTTACACCAGGCATAAGAGGAGAAAATGTATTCCAAAAATCAGGGAATGATGAGAAGCAGGTATGAGATTCATGCTGTCTAGAGAATATTTTTTTTTCTGGACAGACAAAGTCATTTTTGATGCAGGATCTGCTAAGGAGGAAATACAAATGCCTGTCCAACAAAAAGTGAGCTATCAAACAGAAGTGGATTCTGCTTCTTATTCTTTTGATAATAAAGCACAGAGACTATGGCAGTGAAACTTTTTATAATGTTTCAAAGGAAAATGCTGGACAGGCAGAATAAGGCACAACAGTTGACTAGCAGAACCAGGAGTACATCGGAAATAAACCAGAGACTGGTTTTGTGAGATGGCGATAACAGGAAGAAAATCAGCAACTTGGAAATTAATGAATAAATGTGGAATTGCAAAGCATCAATTACATTTGTGAAATATGGTGAAACAAGAAATCCTGGAAATATTGGACTTTTTTGACTTTGTTAAACCTGCAGGGGACTCCAAAGCATATGCCCTACTTCATATCAGTAATGCTTGGAAGAACATTAAGGAGAGGCGAACAGAAAGGAAAGAGGTAACTGTAAGTAAAAAAATAAGTTATGTACTCACCATAATGCTCCATCTGTGTTGTTCAGTTTCATTCTTCCTCAACAACTGGGCTTGGATCCAACCCTTGGACTCAAGTCGGCCACTTTTTACAGCTTGTGGCTACTGGAAAATCTCAAGCTCCTTCCTTATCCATAATGATCTACTCCCCTACCATACTTCAGATCTTGTTTACAGGCCTTATAGCTTCACAGGAATATTAGAACACTAGTATGAGAAAGCAATACCTGGAGCTCAAAGGAAGGAACATTGGTTCCTTTATTACTTTCTCATTCTTCCAAAGTCATAAACTAAATGGTAGGGGATTGGAGGGAGGGGAACTGAGGAAGAATGAAAATGGACAACACAGATGGAACATCATGGTGAGTACATAACTTCTTTATCTGATGTTGTCAATTTTCATTCATTCCTCAACAACTGGGACAAAGCCTCCAACTACCTGAATCCCCAGAAGGACTCTAAGAAAGGATTATCCTAAGCACTGTTGAGCTGAAGACTGCTCTTTCCCCGAGACCAGATCCAATCTGTAATGAGTAATAAAGGTAACAGGATAAGCCCAAATTGTAGACACACAGAAATCGTCCATGGAAGACCTGGAGAAAAATAATGATGATGCTACCACAGACCTGGATGAATGGGCTCTCAAAGGTTTTGGCAAAGACAAGCCCAATCTGTTATAGAAAAAGGATATGCAATCAGTCAACCATTTGACTAAAGTTGCTTTATCAACTGGTTTGCCCAATTTCGACTCCGCAAAATAAAAGATTGATCTGTTTTTCTGAAAATTTTTCTTCTATGTAAATAGAAACGTGACTGTCTGTGAACATCCACCAAATGTAACATGCATTCTCCTTTGTTTGTGAAATATGGGAAGAAAAATGGAAGATTAATGGACTGACTGATGGATTCTGACACCACCTTAGGAAAAAAGGAAGGGTTGGTTCGTAGTGCTACCCTATGTCTATGGAGTAAAGACAAGGATGGAAGTTCAGAAAGTCTTCAAGCCAAGGTTATAGCTACCAAAAAGATAGCTTTCCAGACTAAAAATTGTAGTTCACATTTTGCTGATGGTGTAAAAAGAGATTGAGACAAAGCTTGTAATACTAATTTAAATCACATATATGAAAATTAGAAATGGCAGCTCGTTGTACATTAACAGTCAAGGAACTAGCCCCTTCATTAAAGACTGTAGCCAGAAACTCAAGAACTTTACATATTGGTGCTGAAAAGGGTCAGTGTCTTTTTACTGCTCTCAAAAAACAACTCTTTTCCATTTACTTCATTAAATCTTCCTAGTGGAAGCATTAAGAGATATAAAAGTATATGACTATGACAGATGGGGAGGAGAGCCTAGATACTCTGGCTATCAACAGAAGTGGAGAAACCATGCGGTCAGCTTTAGGCCTGGGATGTCAACAAGGCCCCTATGAACTCTAATGTCTGAGATGGTTCTAGCTGAGATTTGCTGTGGTTGATGGTAATTCCTAGATGAGAGCAAATCGGGAGTACATAGTCCCGAGCTTTTATCAGAAGATGTCTGGTCGGAGCAGTTATGAGTTAGTCGTCCAAGTATGGAAACACCCGGAATCCCTGCAGTCCACAGGAGAAGTCATCAGGTGGTGATCCTGGGGAGCTGTCTCCCTCATCAAAATCAATATCTTCAGTGATCAACTCTTAAGAAGAGTCTAAGTGTTCCTCTTGCACCTACTCTTCTTAGGGACTCCTTCAATGGAATATTCCGAAGAATTATTGTAAGAAATAAGTATACCCTGCTGGGCAGCCTGGAACCTTTGGGCTGGCTGTCCCTGTAGAGTACAGTGATGAGGCTCAAGGCATAAAGACATACGGGATCCAGAGGGCATATCTGAGGAGGGTGGAATAGTCTACTCCACAGAAGCAGAGCAGACTCTTTCCATTACCTCAAAGGCAGAGTCCTCTGGGGAGAAGGAGGCTGACAGAGCATAGAAGACATGCTTCTATACCCTGGGTCCCTCTGACCCAAAGAAAGTCCACCTGAGGCAGAATTCGGAGCTAGCTATCCAATGTCAAAGCTCCAAGGGGCAGAGATGGCTTCAACAACTTCTGAGTCAACTCTAACACCTCAGATCCAACAACAATACTATTGCTCCGAGAATCATCCAGCTCCGACATGCTCGGAGATGATGTACTCAAAGAATGTAGTGGAGCCAAAGATACAATAATCATCGGATCCGAGACAGACGGTCCAGAAAGACTCAGATCCAGGGGCTCCGAAACCATAAGTCGCATTGGAGAAGCAGCCACCAAGATGAGGGCGGGGGGGTTGTAGCACTAGTAAAGGTCTCCAGACCCTAAGGGATAGAAGCCAGGAGTACTCCCATCTGAATCTGTGCCAAGAGAAATCTCCTCATCATCCTATCAACATCAGCTTCTGTCAGGCTCCTGGAAGAATGACAGGCCGAGGCCACAGAAGGGCACTTGGAATGTCGGCATCTCTCCAAAAATGGGGATGGCAGTTGGGAAGGGACTACATCCAAAAAGGGCACATGCCTAGTCCGAGGTAAGGTTTTCGATCCGAGGATATCGGGTCCAATGAAGCAGATAGGACATCTGACGCAGACAGATCTGAAGATTTAGTTTTTGGGCTGAGCTCCAGATAGAGATGCTGAGAAGGCCCTGGGAAAAGACCTTTCAGAATGAGTTTGTTGTTGTGGTCTACCAAAGCACAGGTGTTAAAAAGCTTTGTAGCTCTCACAGTCTTTTAAGTGAGCAGGACCCAAGCAATACACACACAAATAAAGTGCATCAGACAGTGGAATCTTGTGCCCACACTGCTTACATTTCTTAATGCCTGAAGGGTTTTCAGCCATTTTAAATAAATATCTAATAATAAGATTAAAGAAAACATTTTTTTAAAGGAAAGAAATAAAAAAAAGAAAGAAAGGGGAGAAGAAGTTACCAATCATGGTAATCAACAGAAGCGAAAAAGGAAAATACCAGCAATGGTAGTAAGAAATACACTAAAATATTGTAGGATAAGGGAGGATATATATAATATCTAATTTGCAGAAAGCAAGGTCAGAAAAATATATGTAATTAAGCCACTTAACTGACTAACACTTGAGAGTTCACAGTGACCACATCTGTACTCGAAGGCAGCAAATGAGATCTGAAGTATGGTAGGGGACCACAGCATTATGGGTAAGGAGGAGCTCGAGAGTTTCCAGTAGCCACGAGCTGTAAAAACAGTCCAAGTCAGATCCAAACCCAATTGTTGAGGAATGAATGAATGAATGAATGAAAACTGACATCATATCAATTTTTGTTCTTAACAGTATTTTTACAAAACGTGACCTATACTGCATGTTATAAAGTAACAATTTTTCAGTTATTTTTGCATATAACAGAGATACTAAAGTAAACAGGTGCCCTTTTTTTCCTTCTTTTTTCTTTCTTCTTGTTCAATTTAAAAATTGCATGTACTGCAATACAAAAAGAGAAGAAAGCCTGGACAAAAGTATGATATAAGTAAAATTTATATGCTTTTTCAAACATTTGTGTAGGGGAATGGGAATGACTGGATTGAGGCCCTTGGCTCGATCTAATAGCAGGTTTTAATGGGGAAAAAAGAACACTGAATGTAATGAAAAGTTTTCTTCTAGCAAATTAATCTTCACAGTGTAATATGAGAAGCTTACAGCAGAAGGCAACTGTGTATCTGGTTCTCATGTTTCTGTGGGGACAAGCTGATAAGAGCCATAAAAACAGAATACTTTTTTCTTTCAATGGTTAGGAGATTTTTTTTCTGAAAACTTTCATACTGTTTTCTACATCTGGGACAGGAATAAGGGTAAGACAAAAACAATCAGCACTTATCGTAAGTAGCTACACAACTTGCAGAATGCATCTTAGCATGGATAACCTTCATTATTATATACATTAAGCTGAGTGGAGGAGGGGCACTGACCAAAACTCTGACTTGTGATATATAACAATTAGTATACTGGTTGGGGGGGGTTGCTTATTTTTACTGGTTATTGGTTATTCTAGCCACTTATAGCACTTTTTATTGTCTGCTGCATACTTTTACTGTATTTTATTGCTACAAACGAATCTGCACAGTTGTACTAAAATTGCCTGCCCAGGGCATGTTAAATCACATCATTAAAGCATACTGTTTGTAAAGCTGTTTTAGCTAGTTACTGTCACACTGTTTGTAAAGCTTCTTTAGCTACTTTCACTGTGTGAAAGGTATTAACTGGAAATTTTCTCCATTTGTTAAGCATCTGTTTGCTTGTTTTGATTTCCTGCCAAGGAGTATATCATATAACTGATTTGTTTGTAGTTAAAAGCATTCTCTAGAGTCTCCTTGCGCCTTTATCTGTTTAAAACTTTTATTTAGTGGTTCACTACTGTTTTTCTGCTGTGATAAACATTTCTGTAGTGTTTTCTGCCTAAAATAGTGTAGCTAGTAGCTGTAGCACAGCCAGTTCAGGTTTGCTGTCTCCGGGGCCTGATTGCTTGTTTACAGTGTTTGTTTGTTCTGAGCACATGTTCCAGGCCATCTTGGCTTAACCGAAGCCTTTCTTCACTTTAGTAAGAGTAATTGTTGTTGATTGGCTACTGGCTGGTAAAGGTTGGCTGGTTTTGGGCTTGCAGTAAGCATTCATTGCCAATGGAAAATAGCTGCATGACTGCCAAATCATACACTGATGCTCTATACGAGCAAGTACACAAATGCATGGACCTTGCCATACCAAATAGAACTAAGACGGTCTGCTCCAAAAATAGGAAGCCAATCTGGTGGTCCCCAGCCGTCAATAAACTCTACAACAGAAGGAAGAAACTGTTGCAGAAAAAAAATGAAGTCACAAGACTGGAAAACCTCCCTTATCAATCTCAACAAAAATCTGAAATCCTTTATCAAATCCTCTAAAGCCAGCTAGGAAGGCAGAATTGCACCTGGCACCAAAAACAACCACAAAGCTTTCTATAGCTATATCAAAAACCTCTAAGGCAATACCCAAATTTGCTCTGAGTTATTGAACAATGGCACCTCCTATACTGAGCCAACAGATATAGCCAATATACTGGTCTTCAGATTCAGTGCCAACTTTATCCCTCCCCCCCAAGGGCCCTATCACAATACCAGAAGAAAGCCTGGCGCCTAGCATTTCGGTGTCACAGGTAAAAGCTGCATTGTCCAAAACCAAGAATACAACATCCATGGGACCTGATAATATCCCTGACTGCATCCTACAGAGGCAACAGAATGAACTGGCACCACATCTGTGTGCCCTGTTCAACCACAGCCTTACCTCAGGCTATGTCCCAAACGAATGGCACACTGCTACAGTCATTCCACTACATAAAGGGGGAGCAACTACAGACCCTGGGAACTATCAACCCAGTAGCCTGACGAGTCTGGTATGCAAAGCTATGGAGCGCATCATCATGGACCTTCTTTTACAAAGAGATAGGCAATCTCCAAACTCTTGATCCCACACAGTTTGGCTTTCTCAAGGGGAGATCCTGCCTGCTGAACCTGGTTGACTTCTTCAAGGCAGTCACCAAGACTGTGGATGAGAGTAAGGCAGTGCATACAGCCTACCTTGACGTGGCCAAGGCCTTTGATACAAGTCCCCACTCAGATTACATTGACAAATTCACCAAACTAGGCATCAATCCTTACATCACTAGGTGGGTTGCAAACTGGCTCACAGACAGGACCCACTGAATGGAAGCTGCAGATTCCAAGTCAGACTGTCGACCACTCATGAGTGGAGTCCAACAGGGCTCAGTCCTGGGCCCTCTCCTGTTTGGCATCTACTTCTCAGAAGTCCAGGCCAACACAGAAGGACTCTAGTTGACCACGTTCACTGATGACAGCAAGCTAGGAGACATTATCAACTCCCCAAGTGATGCTGAAATCCTACAAAAGGGCCTCTCTGGGACTAATGACTGGTGTCAGAACCATGGCCTGAAGCTTAATGCCAAAAAATGCGTTATCATCCCCTTTGGAAAAAACTCAGTTCCTACAAATTACCATGTTGATGGCAGCCCAATGAACACTGAAGTGGCCCTAAAAGATCTGGGCACCCAGGTCGACAGCCACCTCACCTTCGATCACCACATTGCTACTGTGGTCAGAAACTCCTTCTACATGGCACATCTTATAACCAAAGATTTCGCATCCAGGAAAAAAGAGGTCATCATCCCTCTCTACTCATCCCTCATTAGACTAATCATCGAATATAATGCCCCGTTTGGCATTTACCTGACCAAACACCTACAACAGCTGGAGAGGCCACAAAAGTACCTCACAAAAAGGATCCTAGGCCTTAAACACATGTCCTACATGGACAGACTCAAGAAACTTCAGCTGTTCTCAGGCTCTTATCGTCTAGTTGGAGGTGATCTCTGCTTGATTTACAAAGCCATGTCCTACCCAGCCCTACTTGAAATGCTACACCTAAAGAAATTCCAGTCCTACCACGCCACATGCTCCAAAAATCACAACCTCGTTATCACAATTAACAGAACATGCTGGAGGGACAGGTTCATCTCCCAAAGACTGCCCATACTCTGGAATAAGCTTCCCATTCATGTCAAGCAAAGCACCTCACTGGCCCTCTTCAAGAGAAATCTTGATGAGTGGATGGGTAACATAATGTTCACCCCTGGGATCACTCCAGTTGCCCTACTGGACAGGGGCACTGTGAACTAACATCGGGTGGCACGGTGCCTGGGCAATCTTTGGGGGCTACGCTTGTAAAGGCTTCAGGGCTATGAACCTATGAACCTATAGGTAAATTCAAGCCTCTGAGCGTAGCTATCAATCTGGGACAATTGTTTCTGTTAGGAGGATTAAACTATTATTTGAAAATGTGCATAGTTTTGTGTGTTTGCATTAAATTAATAAGTTCTAGAAATGTTCTAGGGGTATGTTTATTTATTCTTTTTTTGTCTGAAGTGTTTCATTTAAAAAAAAGTCTTGTAAGTTGTGACATAGGTTCAAATGGATATGACAAGAAACAACTATATAAAAATCAACCTGCCAAACATTAGCTATGCATGTAACAGAAAAGATGAAACTATACATTAAAAAAGCTGTTATATTTAACAGGTGGGAAAAACAACATTTTATTATAATGACAACACCTTCCATAATATCTTTAAATGTGAACTGTCTCACAAGTATATACAAAAATAAAAGAGTACTGAACTATGTTTAAAAATGCACAGTGCAAATAGCTCTGCTACAGGAGACACATTTGGAAAGAAATGAGCGTGTGAATTTGATAAAGAAAGGATTTCAAAGTAGTTATTCAGTGGAATATCTGGGACAAAGGAAAACAGGAGTGTTTATATTCATTTCCAGCAGAGCTCCAATAATGATAGAAGAGGATAAAAAGATAATAATGGTTGATTTGTATTAGTAAGGGGCTACCAGCAAGGGAAGAAATTTACGGTGGCATGTATTTATATTTCACCTACAACTGCTGCAGTAGAACTTAAGAAAATTCTAGGACAAGTAATCAGCTTTCAGCAGGGAATATTGCTTATAGATGGGAACTGAAATTTCATTTGCAACAGTCAGGATGCATCTGGTGGGACACAGAAGGGAAACTATAATAAAAGAGGGTAGATTTTTGAAGAAATTTATGAAAATATTTGGTTTGGAAGATGTGAATTCAGTAGAAGGAGCTCAGAGAATTTACATATTATTCCCCAAGGTACAAAAACTGGGATACGCTAGACAGAAATTATATTTCAAAGGAACATGTGCATTTAATTGAAAGCTTTGCTATGTACTCAACAAATATTTCAGATCACATGCCAATAACAACTAAAATAAAAATGCAGGGTAATGAAATAAAAATGAGACAATGGCGCTTCCCCAACATTCTGTTAAATAGAGAGAAAATTAAGGAATGGGCAGTGGAAACTATTTGGGAGTCATTAGAGATGAATGAAATGTCTTCAGAAAATATAACTATGAGTAGGATAAAATGAAAGTGGAGTTTAAAAATAGAGTGGAAATAAAAGAAAAAGATATATGGTTAAGAAGTAACAAGAATTATTTAGTGGGACTGACAAAGGTTAAAGCATTACAGAATAGGGGGTATTTCACAGAACAAGAACAGGTGCAAATGCAGAGTGCTAAAGAGAAGATAAGGGACTACCTCAATAACATGCATGAGTTTAGAAAGATTGCTGTTAAGCAACTGGTTTTGATAATAACTCCAAACAACAAAAGCTT
Source organism: Protopterus annectens (assembly GCF_019279795.1). NCBI lineage: Eukaryota > Metazoa > Chordata > Ceratodontiformes > Protopteridae > Protopterus > Protopterus annectens. The sequence goes on from NC_056736.1 coordinate 560,630,043, forward strand.
TTAGCACAAAGGCTCAGGCAACAGAAAGTAGAAAGGATTGCTGCCAAGCTTAGGGAGCCATTAACAATAAAAAAAAGCAGAGATCCTGCAGCGGTATTAGAAATATTTTAGAATTTTTGTGAAGATCTCTATAGACTTTTTGTGAAAATCTCTATAAAGTAGATAAAGGTGGAAATCAAAATGGAAGTGATTATGGAAGAGTTAAATATGCCAAGGTTAGAGGTAAATAAGGCTCAATTACTAACAGGATACTAGGAGATGAGATAAAAATGGTGATGTATCACCAATCTACATGAAAGTCTCCAGGAATAAATGGTATTCATGTGGAAGTTTGGAAGCTAGAAGGAAAGAAAGTGCTAAAGATCTGGAATGTTTCGTTTAACAGTACTTTAAAAGGAGGAGAAGCACCAGCATCCTGAGAAAAATACCTAAAGATGGTAAAGACACATCAGATCCAGTTCCATATTGGCCCATTTTGATTTTAAACCATGATTATAAAGTGTTTACTTCTATAATGGCTAAAAGAATGTCAAAGGTGACACCAAATTTAATAAATAGGGATCAATGTGGTTTTGTGGAGGGGAGACAAACATTTGCTAATATTAATAGAACAATGATGAGCCAGAGGGAAGCAGAAAGTAAGAAAATACCACTGTTGTTGCTGGGTCTTGATGCAGAAAAAGCTGGGATTTTATGAGTAGGGCAATGGAAGCATATGCATTCCCTGATAAAATTATAAAGTTGATTAGGAGAATATATGAGGAATTAGAGGCATAAATTAAAGTATGTGGGGGAGGGGGGGTTCTCCCTTAACTTCTGTCTGAGCAGTGGAATCAGGAAAGTGTGTCCTCTCTCCCTTTTGTTATTTGTGTTATATTTAGAACCACTGGCAAAGACAATAAAAGACTCAGAAATTCAAGGATATAACCAGTATGATAATCAAGAAAAGTTGGCTTTATTTGCAGATGATATTATTTTGTACCTGATAAAACCAGAAAATGATATTTCAGCATTGTGGAATATCCTGAGACAATTTCAAGTCTTCTCAGGATACAAAATTATTAGAAGTAAATCAAAGGCAATAACTGTAAACTGTGTACCCACAAGCCAATTGGTTTAGCAATACCCATATTTATAAGACATGATAAAATGAAGTATGTAGGAGTATGGGTTGAAAATGATTCTGTTGTATCACCTAAGAATACATGGGAAACGACTAAACAAAATATAATACAAAAACTGTGAAACTGGAAGCTCTGCTTTATGGATACGGATAACAAGATTCAAGCAGTAAGCAGTAGAAATGTTTTAGTCCCCTTAGTTTTATACACAGGTCAGGCATATTTTATCAACCAGAGAAGTTGTGGATAGCAACTAATAAAGAGTTGAAGGATTTTATCTGGAAGTGGAAGAAGGCAAGTGTCAAGTATGATAAGCTGACCCTACCAGCAGAACAAAGTGGTTTGGGATTACCAGATTTGAAGGGGTATTTCTGAAGCACACAGTTAAGTCTCCTATACACAACACAAGCAGAAAGCTATAATTCAAAGTGGAAAGGGATGATGATCACACCTCTTAACTGAACAGATTTTTTTGTAGAATGTCCAGATTTTTGACACATAATTTTCTGGATTTTTGTCACAAATCAGTGAGGACTGACTTCGTTAAATAATGACAGGCATGTGAGTTTCAGATTTCATATCCTTCAGAAAATGAGTAACGACACAAGACCTTTTATTCTAGCAACTTTCTACGTTTATAAGAGCAATATTTAAATGTTACCCTATTTTTGGGGCAGTGTTCCCCCATTATCTTAGGCTCTAGCCACATTTTTTTGTGATAAGAGGTTGAAAGCTATGATGATGATGAAATGGGGGGAAACTGAAGAAATAAGGAGTAACTTGGATTTTGGATGTAAATCCATATGGAAACCATACAGAATATATTCATAATGCAGCAGAAAGTTTTCTAAGAACTAAGCCAACACAGGAATGGAAACAGGAGATTCTGCCGACATGGATGACTGCAAGTAGGAGTACAGGGAATAGACAAGGCAGGGCTGGAATTTACTGGAGAGGCAAAGGAACTAAGTACAGAAAGTATATAATTACAGAGGGAAAGGTTTCAGAATCCAAGAATTAATTTGGACTGCAGACTATAGGCTGCCTTCTCCATCAAGTATAGATATCACAGTATAGGCAAAGAGAAAGGAACAGGGGGATCCTAAGTGAAAGACCACCATTGGTAAAGTTTTTTTAGTAGAATAGAAGGTGCTTTTAAAAAGTGATAATTTCTAGGGCATATACAATTTTGCATGGTAACTATATAAATGAATCAGGAGAGGTTAGAAAGGACTGAGAAGAGAGAATGGATAAGCAATTCACAAAGAAACAACTGAAGAATAGATACATGGCTCCCAAATATCCAACAAGGTCTAGACAATTTAGGATCTTCGTAAGTGTTTATGTAGGTATTTTTATACCCCAAGTAGACGACAAAAAAAGTTTCTTCAGGTAGATCGCAAATGTTGGCAGTGTGATGAAGAAGAAACAGGTACCTGGGAGATTATGTTCTCAGAGTATAATGAGTTGGCAGAGTTTAACAATTCCCTAAAGAGTACTGTGTCAGGAATACTGGGCAAGCAAATGAGTGTAACTAAAGAAATTATTTTTTGAGCTGGGATACAGGATCTAAATTGCTGGTGGCTACCAAAAAAAGGAATTACTAAAAAATGGAAATCAAAGTCTAAACCAACCGTTCTTGAAGTAGTAAATATCATAACAAAGATAAAGTAACAGGAAGTGGAATCTTTAGAAAAGGGAAAGAGTAAATTATATAGAAAATGAAAATTGTGGGAATAATACATGCAGAAAACTGTTTTGGAGGAGGAATGAGGTTTAAGAGATGGCAGGAACTGAAGAATGTATGTAATGCTGGTGTGATTATATTGTATAGGACAACATAAATTATATATAATGATTGTACATGTGAACCTGTTAAAGTGGTTTGATTGCTTTTATATAAATGTAGGTTTGCCTATGACACAAGTGATAATTCAATAAAGGTGTTTCAAAAAGGGGAAATACTTTTCAAGATATTGTCATTTATCACCACAGAGTGCCTGTCATATTCCATTTTATTTTTTTCATAGTATCACCCATCACCCAAAAAACATTAACCCACCATATATACTATCACCAACTCCACCTAATCAATCCATTGTTTTTATATTTTCTTCCATTTACCCTCCTACCATTCTTATTCCTCTACTTATCAGGCCACTGTATCTTCAACTATTCATAGCCATCCTTCTCTTTCATCTTAGAGTTCCTCTCTAGCAAGGAATATCTAATTCCTTCATTATCTAACATGGATGCATATAGTTAGTACAGTAACAATTCCCTGCAACAGTGCTAATATTACACCACATATCAAATATATGATTTCTCACACCTTTCAAAAAAATCAACCCCCCATATTCAAAAGCAAGCTTGTATACCTTTTCCTTTCCCTAAATCCAGTACTCCCACTAGTCATTAATTTGTCGTGTTAATTTACTAATATCTAAAGTGCAAACCCCAATTCTTGTTAACATAAAACTTCTTCCTTACTACAAAATATTTTTATAATTATTATGATAACAAGTGCAAATTACAAATTCTCACTCCTCGCTCTAAATAACAGATTAATCACAAACAGGCATATTATTATTTCACATTTCAGTGATCACTTAATCTAAAGAAATGTTATATCAGGCATTATTATTCATGCGTGCATGGCCGCCTTCACTTATAGGCAAATTAGGTGGCTGCCTGGGGTGCCCTTTGGTTAGGAGCACTTTTCTGGCTTCATTTATATATTTTTCCAATTTCTTTGCTAAGATTTACTTTTAGAAAAAAAGTGAGGAAAAAGTAATAAACAGTGTTAGAAAGGCGTCCATAGCCAAATGGCACCTAGTTGTGGAGGTGACACTCACAGGTAATTGCCATGTGATGGCAGGGACTAAAAAATTCCTGAAATTAATTTGATCAATTTGCAGAGTTTTTTACATCTTGCCATCACCTGGCAACTACCTGAAAACTTACACAAATTAAACAGTTGATCGATTATTAGTAGTTATTAGTAGCAGCCAGCCACACAGTGAGGTAAGGCAACCAGATATCCTTTTATATTCTGGTCTGCTCCTCCTAGCATTGCTAAGCAGTACAGTCAGTCATTAATGCTAGACATAAGAGTTTCTTATTATTTATTGTGCATAAAATGCACGTTAATGAAATGCCGGTTTTTGCCTCCTTATTTTCAAGTCGCTGCTTCTCAAATTGTAGTTGCCAGAGCTCTGAGGTGAAAACGTGCAGAGACAACTGCACCCATTTTTGGAAAAAGGTGTCACAAGACCCACCCCCCCCAAAATGGCCTTCCAAAGAATCATAACAAACACCTAGTATAAAAAAATCAAAACCAGTTTGAAATGGTTTGTTTACAAATTGTCTGTCTGAAATTATTAGCTGCAAGCAAACAGCAGATTTCACCTCGTAACATGGATGCAAGGATTATACATTGTTGGTACTGCTCTATAGGTCACACGGGTCATGAACAGTGATGTCACTGACTAAAAAGTCAAGATCCATCTGTTCCTCAAATTTGAAAGGTTGGCACACTTACAACTTACTGGGAGGGCATAGTACTCCTTTAAGGACAGAATGACCATTAGTAATTAATTGCTGCATTTTCTAACTGTTCAGTTTAAAGCATAGGTATCAATCAGTTCTACCCATGGCAGCAAATCCAAATATTATTAGAAACACATTAATCAGACCTAAAGTATTTTACATGCTTACATAAAAATCAAATGTTCAGTCTTTGTAAATATGGAAAATTCTTCACAAGAATGAAAATGTCTGTCTGAATTATAGTATGCAGCTGCTCCAGTGCACCTGAAGGTAGTAGAACAAGCTAAGATTTACTATGGACTATCCCATTATTATGAACATTTTAAGAAAATATGTTAACAATTTGGGTGCAAAGGTAATTTATAGACAGAGAGCAAAATAAAAAGTTATGTACTCACCATAATGTTCCATCTGTGTTGTCCATTTTCATTCTTACTCAGTCTTCTTCACCTGATCGGTTCAGATCTGAGACTCTGATCTGACTTGGCTGCTTTTACCAGATTATCAGATCCTAAACTCTTGAGTACCTCCCTTTACCCATAATGCAACTACAACTTAATATACTTTTCAGATTGAGTTTGCTGCCCCTAGATATAAAAGGACACCCTAATACATTAATTAGCAAAGGCAAAAAGGAGAAAGGAAAAACGAAGCTGGAGCTCAAACAAGGACAGAGGCTCCTGTACTACTCTTAGATCTCTCCTGAAGCAAAGGATGGGGTTAGCTGAGCAGGAAGTTGCAGAACAATGAAAATGGACAACACAGCTGGAACGTTATGATGAGTACTTAACTTTTTATTTGCTCTCTCTATAAATTACCTTAGCTCCCAAACGGTTAACATATTTTCTTAAAATGTTCATAATAATGGGATGGTCCAGTCCTTTCCATTCATTCCTCAACTGATGGGACAGAGTCCTCAGCTAATGTAACCTTGGGAGACCCTCACAGAGGGATATTCTGCAGCACGTCAACACCAAAGGCCACTCTGTTCATGGAAATCAAATCTAATTTGTAATGAGCAATGAAGGTGTGAGAATTAGCTCAAGTTGCAGCTGTACAAATTTCATCTAAGAAAGCCCTTGACGAAAAGGCTGAAGAAACTGCCAAAGACTTCATAGGTTCATAGGTTGATACTAGGCTATCTGCCCTAAGGCATTTATAAGCCTAGCCAGAGTGTGTTTGGCTTTCGCCAACCTTTTAGATTAGTTGACTGTGCCTCTGTATAGGTGGTCACAGAAAGTAGCCCTTTTAAGGCTAGTTTACTGTACCTCTGTCAAGCAGAGACACAGAAGAGATCCCAGGGGTAAACTTGCGATCTCCCATCCACTCGTCAAGATTTGTCTTGAAGAGGGTCAGTGAGGGGCTCTGCCTAACATGGATTGGGATTTTGTTCCAGAGCGAGGGAAGCCTCTGGGATATGAATCTGTCCCCCCAGCATGTCCTATTTATTTCTGTGCTGAGGTTCAAGTCCCTGGAGCGTGTAGCTCTAAGGGATTTGGATTTCCTGAGGTGAAGCATGTCCAGTAATTCTGGGTTGGACATGGCTTTATAAGTCAGACACAGATCGCCTCTGAGTAGGCGGTATGCAACTGAGTAGAACTGGAGTTTCTTTAGCCGAACTGCATAGGGCATCTGTTTGAGCCCCTTGATCCTCTTGGTGAGGTACTTTTGGGGTCTTTCCAGTTGCTGCAGGTGTCGGGTAAGGTACATCCCAAATGGGGCATTGTATTCAATTATGGGCCTGATAAGTGATGAGTAGAGGGGCACAATGACCTCTCTTGATCTAGATGTGAACCCTTTCGTGATAAGGTGGGCTATATAGAAGGTCTTTCGAACCATTTTGGCGATGTGATTGTCAAAGGAGAGATTGCTATCTACTTGGGTCCCCAAGTCCCTAATTACTTCTTCCGTACTTAATAGATTACCACCTATGTGGTCATTTATGGACACTTTGTTTTTCCCCAAAGGGGATGACTATGCACTTTTTGGCATTTAGCTTCAGGCCATGGCTCTGGCACCAGTTATCCATCTCTGTGAGACCCTTTTGAAGGATACTTGTGTCAGCCGGAGAGTCGATTATGGCACCCAGTTTGCAGTCATCTGCGAACTTGGTCAGCCATAGTCCACCCATGTTAGCCTGTACCTCGGAGAAATATATACCAAACAAGAGAGGTCCCAGGACTGAGCCTTGTGGGACACCACTTGTAACTGGTTTAGAGTCTGACATGACACCTGCTATTCTGACCATGTGGGTTCTATCCCTGAGCCAGTTTGCAACCCATCTTGTGACACAGGGGTTGATATTTAAGCTGATGAGCTTATTTATGATGCCCGAATGGGGTATTGTGTCGAAGGCTTTTGAGAGGTCCAGGTAGGCTGTGTGGACTACCTTCCCTTCATCTATGGCTTTGGTAACTGTTTCAAAGAAGTCGACCAGATTCAAGAGGCAAGATCTGCCCTTAACAAAGCCACATTGGGTAGGATCCAGTGTCTGGAGGTTCCCAATGTCTTTGTTTATGATTTCCATGATGATACGCTCCATAGCTTTGCAGACCAGGCTAGTCAGGCTTATAGGGCGATAGTTTCCGGGGTCTGTTGTGGCACCATCTTTGTGGAGTGGGACCACTGTTGCTGCACGCCATTCCTTGGGTACATGTCCTGTAGTAAGGCTGAGATTGAACAGTGACTTTATATGAGGGTTTAGTTCTTCTTAGAGCTCGTGTAAGACACAGCTTGGGACACTGTCTGGTCTCATTGATGCTGTGTTTTTTGCTTTGGAGAGGGCAGCTCTCACCTGTGCATCTGTGATCTCAGGAAGGCTACACTCTGTTGGGATAGACATTTGCTCTTTTGGGGGGCGCGGGGGGGGGGGAGTTTGCACTGAACCTTTCTGCCAGGATGTTGGCAATGTCTGTGGGTTCAGTGGATTTTTTGTCATTTTGCACTAACTCAGAGCATATCTGGGAGTTGCCTCGCAGGTTTCTGACATAACTAAAGAAGGCCTTGTGATTATCTTTAGTGTCTTGTGCAATTTTTCTTTTGAAGCTGGCCTTAGATGATTTTATGAGGGATTGTAGTTTCTTGCTAGTACTGATCAGAGACGCCTTCCCTTTTTGGGATTTTGCTCTATCATGTAGTAGCTTTCTCCTTCTGTTGTATAGCTTATTTATGGCCGGGGTCCACCAGACAGGTCTCCTGCCTTTGGAGAAGTGAGTCTTGGTTTTATTTGGGATAGCATGCTCCATGCATTCCTGTAGGTGTCCATAGAATGCTTTTGTAAAGGATTCTGCATTTTGGGCCGTATTTTCCACTGGCCCGGGGGCTTTGAAGGATTCCACCTCGGTTTTGAGAAGTGTGAAGTTTGCTTTTGAGAAGTTCTTCACCATGGTTTCTTTGGCTGGGGGTGGGGACGGAATATGGATGACCAGTGAGATTAGTTTATGGTCTGATCTTTCCAATGAGGGGTATACCTCTGGTGTGGAACATAAATACCCTATGTTAGTGATGACCAGATCCAATATGTTTTCTCTTCTTGTGGGAGTGGTGATCAGTTGTTCCATAGCATTTGAGTTTATAAATTCTATGAACCGTTGGGCGAGGGTGTTTGGGCTTGAGTAGTTCTCCCAATCAATGTTTAGGTAGCTGAAGTCACCCAATATAATAGTGTTTGGAAAGACCTTCATGTTCTCCAGTGTTCTCAGGAAAGCCGAGTGAGATTTCTGTGTTTGGGAGGGCAGTCTGTAGCAGGCTACAAACTGAAAGGCAGTTTTGCCCACTGTTAGTTGCACATGGATGGTCTCCGATGCTTCGTGCAGTGCTACTAACCTGGAGGTGTGGGTATCTTTGATAAATATGGATACTCCCCCTCCTTTTGTGGTTCGGTCCGAGTTTTGGGGCCGAAAAGCATGGTATGAAGTATAACCTGTTAGTGCTGGGGTGCTCTCAGGAGCCTTGAACCAGGTTTCTGTTACTGCACAAATATCGATATTCTCCATACTGAGGAGAGTCTCGAGTGTGTGCATCTTGAGGTTTAGACTTCTGGCGTTGAGCAGCATTACCCTTAGTTTTTTTTCTTTGTGTTGTCTATGGAGGTGGGTTTGTCTTTTGAGCCTTGCCTAAAAATGGCACTATGGGGAAGCAAGAGCCTTTGCCAGTATTCGAAAGCCCAGGGGTGACAGGTGCAAGCCGTCCTTAGAGAAGCAACGTGGCTTGTCGAGCATGTCATCCCAGGCTGACAGACACTGGATCCCCTTTGAATGACACCAATACTTTAGCCAATTGTTAAAATTGATCATTTTGTCTTGATACTGTGGCATCATTCTTGGTGAGGGTAAGATGCTACTCAAGGTCAGGGTCATACTGGCCTGGGCTACATGATCAAATAGCTCCTCTATGTCTCTTTTCATGTAGTCCAGGGAGGTATGTCTCAGGTCATTCACACCAGCATGGACAAGGACAGAGTCATATTTGTACTTGCTTTGGAGTGACCTGAGTGCTTGTGTTATGTGGCGGATCCTGGCACCCGACAGGCAGCTTACAGTGACCTTCTCCTTGTTCAGCCTGGTGAGTGGGACGTCAGTGTGTCTGACAATAGAGTCACCTATTACAAGTGTATAAGTGTGTTGTTTAGCCTTAAGGGCTGTGACTGTGTGGCACACTGACTTTGTGAGCTATGTGCTACGTGGGTATTGTTTCGTGGTAGGGGTTGCTTGGATGTCTGCTTTGGAGGTCTCTGCTGCTTAGGCAGATTTTTATTTAGTGCCTCCGAGTATGTTTTTTTGTGTTTATGTGTTTGGTTTGCTGATGTGATAGGTCTATGTGAGACTGGATTTGTGGTGTGTGTGTGGTTACCTTCTCCTCCTGACAGGCTGTGCCAGTACTGGGTTGAGAGAGCTTAGCCTGCAGTTTGGTTGTATAGTTGCATCTCTCACATATATTTGAGCTTGTTGGGAGGAGGAGAGGGTGGTCTGTATACATAAGGCAGTTGTAACATTGCCTCAAGATTCCCAGATTCACTAGCTGGACTGGAGAGTAAACCTGAAACTGACTTTTGGACATGCCTGAATAATATTGGGAACTACTTGTTGACTGATCAGAAAGAACCAATAGGGAGCAAGTACTTAAAAGGAGTATAAGAGGATGTAGTGCTTAAGTTTATTAGTGTTTACCTATGAAATTACTTATACGAGCAAGTGCAGGGCTTTATAATGAAAATAGAGTGCTTATTTTGAGATTTAGAGCAGTTCTAAGGCAAAAAGTGAAGAGCAGACTTTGTGCAGCCGGGAATAGTTTAAACCTGTTTAAGCGGCGCTGCCCGAACCTGCTCTGTGCGCAACACCGTGCAAAAAGAGAGTTGTGGGGTTTTAAGAGAGAGAGATCAAGGAGTTTGGAATTGACCCAAAATGGCCAATAAAACTACAGTTTCTAGGCAGTAACCACTCCTACAGGGACAGGCAGGCTGCTCAGTGTTAACCACTGCCACTGGTGAACACAGAGACTTCCCTTTAGCCCAAGCAAGCACTGGCCTCCAAGAAACTTACACACAGTTCAGAACAGCAACTCTGTAACTGAGCTTTCTTTTAAATTAGAGAAAGTGGGAAAATAGCAAGATTTTTTTGTTTTTGTTTAAGGATAGCAGAGACACACAAGTAACAAACTAGTCAGAACAGTGCAATAAATGACCCCGACACATGTGTGATAGGTCAGAGGAAGGAAAAATGCAATTTAAGAAAAAATTATTTTAAATTAAGTGCAACACAAAAAATGCAGTAAACAGGCTCTAGGTATGTTCTAAATACTGTTTCTAACCCAGATATCAACTTTTGCAATCAAGAAAACGCCGAAAAGTAGGCGGCAATGCAGTTTTTCTAAGAAATAAATCACAAGAAAATACTTAATATCTCAAAAGTGGCTCCTTTCTTCTCTCAGCGTTTTCTCCTCTTGGTAGGTGCTTCAGCAACAACTATCAAGCCTGGAAAGATGACAAAAACACGCAGCTGCAGGGTTTTAAGAGAGAGAGATCAAGGAGTTTGGAACTGACCCAAAATGGCCAAAAAACTACAGTTTCTAGGCAGTAACCACTCCTACAGGAATGAGCTTTAAGAGGTATGGGCAAGAGTACACTTTTTTCCCCATAAACAAAGGAGATATAATCAGTTAAGCACATGGCCAGTATAACTTTGGATACTGATTTACCCAATCTGTTACAAGAAAAGAAAATAAATAACTGATCAGATTTCCTGAAGTCTTTGGTTCTATGAAGATAAGAATCCTAGCACTCTCATGTGAGCTGCTACCACTGCCATGTATTTGGTTAACACCCTGGGGGCTGTGGAGAGACCAAAGGGCAGTGCTCTGAACTGGCAATGATTGACGATTGGCTCACAGCCAGAAGCATAGGTATTTTCTGGACTGCCTGTTCATTTTAATGTCATAGTATGCATCCTGAAGATCTACCCAGCACATCCAATTGTCCTTTTTCAGCAATGACAAAATGGACTGAACTGTGACTATCCAAAACTTTGAATACCGTACAAAATGATTTAACTAGCTGAGATCAAGAATTAGTCTCAAGTCCCCTGTCTTTTTTAGCACTAAGACGAATCTTGAGTAAGTTCTGGACCCTCTCTGGTCTGGCGGGAACTAGCAGCTTTTTTATTCAAGAGACGCTGCTTTCCTCTGACTGGGTGGAATATCGAGGATTTTCTTCAAATTGGTGGGAGAGGTAAGAGAACATGGTATGGTATAACATTTGGAAATGATTCTCTGCATCCAAGAATCTTTTGCAATAGACAGCCAGAGTTAAACATTCACTGACTGCCTCCAGAGAGGAACTGGCTCGGCCCTGGTTCTGGGGGCTACATCTGCCACATGGGTGGCATCTTCCATTCAAATATATTTCTCTGCCCTAGGGGAACTACCTCCATGTGAATCCTGGAAAGGACCCTGGGGTTTCATAAACCACACTTTTCTACCTCCTTGCTGGTTTCTAGAGAAAGGCCTTTGAGAGGTTGAAAAACATACTCCAAGGCAGACAGGGTCCTTCCCTCTTGTTTACACCTGGAGAATGTGTCTTTAAAATTTGGGCCAAACAGAGAAGATCCATGAAAGGGATCACTGATGAACACATACTTAAAGGACTCCACAAAATCACATAAATCATCCAGACATGTCTCCTGATGGCTATGTCTGAACCCACAGCCTGTGAGGTATTTTCTGCAGCATGGGAGATAAGCCTCATGGATGCATTCAAGATGGATTAGAGGGTGTCCAGTTGCAAGGATATTCTGTTTCCATCCTCGGACGACATGGGCCCAGACAGAGATTTGGCAAGCTCCTTGGTCAGACCTCTTTGCAGTCTCGTGAAATGTCCCAAGTAATTCAGTGACTTGACGGCAAAGGTCACTGAAGCGTACACACTCTTCCCAAATCTATCCAAAGGCCTAGACTCTCTGTTAGAGGGATGGACAGAAGAACTCTTTTCTGTCAGTTCTTTCTTTGTCACTGCAGCCACAATCATGGCATCAAATGGCACTCCCTTGCTCCAGTGTATGTAGTCTATGGGCGGGGGGAGGCTAAAATTTTGTCTGGTCTTTTCTGCATTGCCTCGACAGTGTCCAGCTCCTTCCATTTCCACCAAGAGACAAAGTCAACGTGCTCATCGGCTGGGGAATTCACCCAAAAAGTAGATGGACCAGACCCAAAAGCCTCCAGGAACACTAATTCCTCCTGGGAGGAGGTGTTAGATGGCCAGCCCTCTTTTTGTTTCAGGAGCTCCAGGATGTTTGGAGATATCTTCAGGTGGTGATTTAGGGGACTCTTCCCCCACATCAAAATTAGTGTCCTCTGTGAGAGATTCCTGTGAGGAATCTAAGTGCCTCCTCTTACACATCCTCTTCTGAGGGACTTCCTCAGTAGGAAGTTCTACGGAAGTATCAGAAAAGATAACAATGTCCAGCTGGACTGGCTGGAGACTGGTTCTGGCTGGCTGTCCCAGTGGAAGGCATGGTTGAGACTCAGAGCAAAGAACAGTATGATACAGGGCTGCCTGATCTGGGGGGTGGGATGTTTCTTCTCTAGCCAAGGAGAAAACCCTCTCCACAACCTCAAAGGCAGAATACCTAGAGTTCACAGAAGTTGAAGGTGCCAAAGCAGGAATATCTCTGATAATTAGCTCCTGCAACCCCACCAGCACTCCACCTGAAAAGGGAGTTGGACCCAAGCTATTCAGCGCCAAGGCTCCGAGGAGGAGAGTTAGCTCTGAAATATTCAGGGTCAACTTTAATCCCTCAGATCTGGCACTGATGCTTCAGCTCCAACAGTCCTCTGGCTCTGAGAGATTTGGTGCCAAATAGCTCAGGGGAACCATCAAAGTCGAAGAACAACTAGTCTTCGGATCTGATGAAGACACCCCCAGGAATACTGGATCCAAAACAGAGGGTCAAATTGGAAAAGTAGATACCAATGCGGAGGTGAACAAATGACGGCTCATAGACCAGTTTGGGGTCAGAGCCGAGAGAAACCCCATCTGAATCTGTGCCCTTAAGAGCTTCCTCATCATCCTGTCCACATTGTCTTCCGAGAGGCTTCTGAAGGTTCTAAATGAGGACAGGGTGGATGAAGACCTGCAGTGTCTTCATGGGACCCCTCCATGAAAGGAAAAGGGAGCCTAGATATTAATTGGATGCAAGAGAACCAGTGGTGATAGGATCCAAGGGGCCTGGGTTCTGGATCTGAGGTAGATGGATCTGATTTCTTCTGCAGGATGCCCCATTGAGGAAGCTGATGCTGAAGCCAACAAACGATCATGAGACTGCTTCTCCACTGACACAGATTCGGGCTTGCTTTTGTAAAGCTTCTTGGGGGGGGGTCTGAGCCCCAACAACAAGGAAGTAGAAGAAGAAGAAAGGAAAAGACCCCATCAAACAAACTTACTTCTGTGAACTGTTATCGCCCTGGAGTTGAAACCACAGCAGATCGCACAGTCCACTATGAGGTAAGTAGGACCTAAACAGTGCATGCATTCCCTGTGGGCATCGGAGTTGGGAAGCCTGTGCCCAAAAGTAACGCATTTTTTGAATCCTGAAGGTTTATCAGATATAGCGAGCAGGAATAACATACCTATAACTCTCGAGAAAAAATTTTTAATAAATCACCACAAAAAATAGATTATTTTGATATATATATATATATATATATAAAGGCTCCATATTACGCTGTCGCAGACAGAGGTTGTTGAATGCGTCTTTGTCAAACAGTAAAGCGCGAAAAGACAAAATAGCGAAGTGGCTGTTCAGTGAATTCTTTCCCTGAGAAAGAGTTTGTTTGTCCGCTTTCGCTACTTTGCCTTTTCGGCACTGTAGTGTGATCTCGGAGTTGGTATATTTAAGTAAAAGGGGTGCTGGGGGTGAAGCCCCACACATTAATAATGTTTTACTGTCTTTTTTTTGTTTGTTTTTGTTTCAGAGCAGCGATTGTTTTCCAATGGAAAATAATCGCGGTTCTGAAGTTTCGACATTGTAAGCTTTTGCATATATCGGGTTGATTATCTGTCGTTCGCTCTTCTGAGCGTGCGATTTGATAATATAGACCCTATATATATATATATATATATATATATATATATATACACACACACACACACACACACACACACACACACACACACACACACACACACACACACACACATACATATATATATATATATATATATATATATATATATATATATATATATATACAAACACACATACATAACGAGAGAGAGAGAGAGATACAGAAAGGGGGGGTAGAAAAGGACGGAAGGGGAAAGAAAAACTACCAACAATAGAAGATAAAATACTCTAACAGTAACAAGAGTTACCAACAATGGTATCAGAAACAGTAATGGAAAGAGTAGCTCAAAAAGATCAATCAAAGCTAAACTAGCTTACAGAATATGGGAGGGAGGAAGAGAAACAGTAAAATACAAGTACTAACTCATGGAAGAACAGTAGGAGAAAAACTCAAAAAACTCCATGTAACATTCAAGTGTAAACTGATCCACATATGATGCTTATAGCAACAAATGAGATCTGAGTAAGTTACGTTGGTGGGGCATTATGGGTAAAGGGAAGAGTTCAAGACTTTAGGATCAGAAGAACTGGTAGAAGCAGCTGAGTCAGATCTGCATCTCAGATCCAAACCCATCAGTCGAGGAATGAATGAAAAGGACAACATCAGATTTTGAGATATTGTAAGTGTCCATAAGCACCTTCAGAAGGAACATTTCATCGTAAATATTATGAGAGGTATTATTCTTTATAACACAAATTATACTTCGAGATGTATGTACAACTAATGCTTGAAAGACCACGATTAACTGGAGGCACCTTCTTCAAATTACACAGATTATACTAACTGAAGTGCCTTTTTAACTTCCTGGGAAAAGAAAGGAAGTAGAGATGTTTTATAAAACAGAAGCTGCTTCCATTTAACATCTCCATTTTTTTTCAATTATATGAATATTATATATTAAATTGGTTTACTTAATTTAAATTTGATGTAGAAGGGCTTATTTTTGGAGCAGTGTTCACCTTCGTTAGCATATCTGTTCCTTCTCTCCCTGATGTCGGACCTAGCGCAGTGTTGTTTAGTTTACAGTGTTGCAGTACTGTGCTGCTTATATAGATAGTGCTGCCTGACAAGCTCTGTGACATGCATGGCAGTATGAAAAGAAGTTATGTACTCACCATAACGTTTCATCTGAGTAGGTAAATTAATTTGTCAGCAACCTGTGGGTATCGGATATGACCTGGATCTGAGCTGGCAGCTTTCCAAGCTTGAGATCCGAGCTCCAAACTCCTCCCCTTACCCACAATACCCTGCCATCTCCTTCCAACCCCCAGATCGCGTTTGCCCATTTATACATTATCACAAGACAATACCACAACCTGACAGGTAAAACCTAACCTAAGGTTTAAGAAAAACTGGGACCATACTATGGTCCAAGTATCTAAAGAGCCTGGTTAGGGGGAAGGAGGGAGGGTCGGTTGCTGACAAATGAAGTTACCTACTCAGATGGAACGTTATGGTGAGTACATAACTTCTTTATCTGAAGTAGTTAACTTCATTTGATCAGCAACCTGTGGGACAGAGTCCCCAGCTACCGAAACACTTGGGAGGTCTTCAAGGAAGGATATTCTGGAGCACTGCACAGCCAAAGGCTGCTCTACCTCTGGAGATCAAATCCAACTTATAATGAGAGATAAAGGTGTTTGAAGAGGCCCAAGTAGCCGCAGAACAAATGTCATCCAGGGGAATCTTTGACCAAAAGGCAGCAGAAGTAGCCATTAAACGGGTTGAGTGAGCATGGACCCCTAAGGGCTCAAGCAAACCAGAAATCTTGTATGAAAGTAAAATGCAGCTAGAGATCCATCTGGCTAGAGTCACCTTCGACACAGGCTTCCCCAAGAAGGGCTTCGCAAAAGAAACAAAGAGCTGCTCAGATTTTCGAAAGGCAGCTGTTCTGTGCAAGTAAAAGCGCAACTGTCTATGCACATCTAAAATATGAAGTTTATATTCCCCTTTATTCTGATAATTAAGGAAAAAAAAATGGTAGATTAATGGACTGATTGATGTTCGCCTCAGAAGCCACTTTAGGTAAAAAGGTTGGATTATTCCTGAGAGAGACCCTGTCTTTATGGAAGACAAGATACGAGGGCTTAATACAGAGGGCCTGAAGTTCCAACACCCTTCTGGCTGAGGTGATAACTATTAAGAAGGCAGTTTTCCAACATAGGAATTTCAATTCAACTGAAGCTGCAGGTTCAAAGGGGGGTCCGGTGAGAGCCTGAAGGACCAAAGTCAAGTGCCACGGGGGAAAGGCATTTCTAATGGGAGGCCTTAAGAGAAAGATGCCTTTCAAGAAAGTCTTACAGATCTTAGTGGAGGCTAAGGGACTGAAATTGTCTCCAGTGTGGAAATGGGATATAGCAGCCATCTGTACCTTTACAGTAGAAGAGCTGGCCCCTTGTTGGAAGATGTGAGATAGGAAATCAAGTACTGCTGGAATAGGAGCAGTGAAAGGGTCCAAATTCCTATCGGAGGCCCAGATGGAAAAATGCTTCCATTTGCTATTGTAAACCTTCCTGGTAGAGGGCTTATGAGCCGCTACCAGGATGTATCTCACTGCCGACGAGATACCAGGAGTCCTAGCAACTAATGGAACTGGATCAACCAAGCTGACAGCTTGAGGTCGACCAGATTCAGGGGTTCCAATCCCAAAGGGTGAGATATCAGATGGGATCTAAGGTCCAAAGAGGAACTATGAGGTGAGTCCGTAGAAAAGGGAACCAGGTTTGACGAGGCCAGAATGGGGCTATGAGGATAATCTAGTTCCTCAACCCACGAGCTTTCTGTAAGAATTTTGTCATCAATGAAAGAGGAGGATAAGCATAAAGAAGACCGGATGGCCAAGCATGGACTACAGCGCCTCTGGGGCTTTCCCCCGGGGGGGGGGGGATTAGAAAGAAAAACTCGCTGCACTTTGCGTTTGAAGGCGATGCGAAGAGATCGCAGCAAGGCTGGCCCCACTTGCGGAAGATCTGATTCGCTACTAAGGGGTTCAGAGACCACTCGTAAGGTGAGAGGATAGTTCGACTCAGCTTGTCCGCCAGGATGTTGGACCGACCCGGAATGTGCGTTGCTGACAGAAAGTGGTTGGTGGATATCGCCCAATCCCAAACTCTCATGGCCTCTCGGCAAAGAGGGTAAGACCTGGCTCCCCCCTGTTTGTTGATGTACCAGACCACCAACATATTGTCTGTCTAAATTGCAATATTCCCTGGAGGAAGAAGGGCATGAAGGGCCTGCAAAGCTAGATGTACCGCTCTCATCTCCAGAACATTGATATGCAGCACGGTCTCTGTCTGAGTCCATGTACCTTGGACAGTCCTGCCCATGCAATGCCCCCCCCCCCCACCCAAGGCGAGAAGTGTCCATGGTTACTGTGGCTTGGGGTTGCGGCATTATAAATGGTCGTCCTTCCCAAAGTTCCTGAGACAGGATCCACCACATGAGGGAATCCCTGCAAACTCTGCTGAGGTGGATCAGAGAGGCCAACGGATGCTGAAAGATCGACCACTGAACCTGCAAGGTCCACTGGAGGACTCTCATGTGTAAGTGCGCTAAGGGTTAAAGGTTGATTGCCGCTGCCATGGACCCTAAAGCTCTCAGGACTAGTTCTGCTGATGGGGCTTGAGGTTGAAGGAGGGCTAAGACGTGGAGGGTCAAGCTGCAAAGTCTGTCCGACGTCAAAAAGGCCTTGGATTGAAGCGTGTCTATCCTGGCCCCTATGAAGTCCAGGACTTGGGCAGGTTGAAGAAACAATTTCCTGTGGTTTATAGAGATCCCTAACTGGGAAGCCAGGAGCAGGAAATAATCCCTGGATAAGCAAAGTAGATTCCTGGTGGGAGCAATAAGGAGCCAGTCGTCTAGGTATGGAAAAACCTGTATTCCCTGAAGCCTCAGGTGGGTTGCTACAACCGCTACAACCTTGGTGAACACCCCGGGGGCTGTGGTGAGGCCGAAGGGTAGGACCCTAAACTGGAAGTGACTGGCCCCTAGCCGAAAGTGGAGGAACCTCCTGGAATGCCTGTCCATGAGAATGTGGTAGTACATGTCCTTGAGGTCTATGGAGCACATCCAGTCATTCTCCTGCAATAGGGGGAGAATAGATTGCAGTGTGACCATCCGGAATTTCTCCTTGGCAATGAAGAGGTTCGTAGTAGAAAGGTCGAGGATTGGCCTCAAGTCCCCCTTCTTTTTTGGCACCAAAAAGAACCTGGAGTAATTGCCTAACCCGAACTGGTCTGGGGGGACGTGCTGGATGGCTCTTTTTTCTAGCAGCTTTTCTATTTCTAAAGATGCAGCCTCCCTCTGATTGGGTGGTACATTGGGGAGGCGCCTCAATCGAGGAGGTAAGTTTACGAAGGGGATAGAGTAACCTCTGGATATTACACGAAGCACCCAGCGATCCGTCGTGATGGACTCCCATTGTTCCAGGTGCTTCGAAAAACGCCCTCCGACTGCCTCCAGAGAGGAGCAGTCAAGCAATCCCTCAGGGCTGCTGCGTGGATCGATCAGAGAAAGGTTCCCGCGACTCAAAATTCTTCTGGCCCCCTCTGCCTCTGGGCCGGTGTCCACTTTGTCCCCCTTTGCCTCTGAAGGACGAAGGGTCCGGAGCGTAACGAGACTGCTGAGACTTCCGGAACCACATGTTTTTTGTCCTCTCTGGTTCCTAGAAAAGGACCTTTGAGGAGCCGATTCCGACGGCAGACAGCGTCTTCCCGTCTTTCTCGCTTTGAACCAGCGTATCTCGGACAGTCTTCCCAAATAGGGTAAAACCGTCGAAGGGAGCGTTAGCAAAGGACGCCTTGAAGGGTTCCGCAAAGTCGCAAAGTCGGAGCCAGGCGTGACTCCTTAAGGTGATGCCTGATCCGATGGCTCTAGCGGCTCCCTCCGTGGCATGGGAGAGTTGCTGCATAGACGTGTTTGACACAGCTTTTAGCGTGGCCATGCGAGTCAAGAAGGTTTGTTTGTCCTCGGCCAACATGGACTCTGGGTGAGATTCAGTGTATTCTTTGACCACATCTCGCTGGAGCCTAATAACATGGGCCACGTAATTCAGCGCCCTTATAGAGAAGGTAGCTGAAGCAAACATCCGCTTTCCAATACGGTCCATCGTCCGAGACTCCTTATCAGGAGGATGGACCGAGGAATTATCCTGTGCTAGTTCCTTCTTGGTGGCAGCCGCTACCACCATGGCATCTACGGGGGAACCTTTGCTCCACGCTGTCCTAGCCACCGGGGGGCAGAGAATCTTATCAGGCCTCCTGGGGATTGGCTCTACAGTGTCCGGTTCCTTCAACGCCCTGGTAGTGATCAGGTCCACCAGGGGTTGGCCGGAGGGGACACCCAAGAGGTAGACGGGCCTGCGTCGATTGCCTCCAGAAACACTGACTCATCCGAGGAAGGCTTTTGGGCTGCCCACCCCCCCTTTAAGCGCAGCATTTCCATAATGTCTCCAAAGGAGACGTCTTCGGGGGGGTGACCTGGGGGAACCTTCCCCTTCCTCTAATTCGGTGTCTTCCGTGAGGGACTCGGGGGAGTCCAAGTGCCTCCTCTCACACTTGCATTTGTGAGGGATCTCCTCGGGGGGGCTGCCCGAGGAGAGCTCACCAACAGGGTCTTGTTCCTCCGAAGGAACTGTCTAGGACATTGACGCAGGCTGTCTTTGGGGCCGGACGATGGAGGACAGGCCCATATGCAATGGAGTGGTGGCTGGACCCGTAGTAAGAGCAGGGGGTCTCGAACCTCTCGACAGAACCCTCTCCACCACGTGAAATGCCAAGGGTGAACCACTCTGTTTGGGATCCGTGATCAACACCCTCGGGTCCGACGTGGGGACCGAAGCCGGGCCCGAAACGATCGGATCCAAAAGAGAGGTGTGCCTCGACCGCAATGGAGCCGAAAATGCACCAGCCCTCTTGGATCCGACGCCCGGCCCTCGGCCCCAAGAGCTCGGATCCGGAAAAGGATCCGGCAAACTCGAAGGCACAGCCGGCATCGAAGTAGCAACCACTATCGGCGTCAACGACTCCCCGGCTCCGAGACTACTCTGATCCGATGGTTCTGAAACCCAATAGTGGGACGGAGAAGGAGCTATGGGGGCGAAAAAGGTGGCTGAACTCCCCCCCAGGGGAGGAGGCAGGAGCACTGCCATCTGCATCTGGGTCTGTAGAAAGTGACGCATCATCTGGTCTATGTCGGCATCGGAAAGGCTTCGTGTAGACCTAGACGAGGCAGCCGAAGCTGGACTGGAGGGCCGCCGCGACGACCTCAAAGATGGCCGGGGCTCCTCCTCTGGCTCCGGCGAGAAGCGTGGAGAGAGGAGCCGAGAGGGGGAGGATCGGGGAATCTTCTTAGGGAAAGAAAGGAGTTTAGCCGGCGGGGCCGAACAGGCTGACTCGGCCTGCCGCTTGTGGCTCCTGTGCTTCTGTCTATCTCTTTCCCTCTCTCTTTCTCTCTCCTTCTCTTTCTCCCTCCCTCTCCTTTCTATTTCCCTTGATTCTTTCTCTCCCTGGCATACAACGGGAGTTTGAGTCCCAGCCAGGGGAGACAAGGTAGCAGGCTGAACAGCCGCCGCCGTGGCTGAAGCCACTGAGGGAGAGGAGGAGGAAGCCGAGTCCAAGGGTATAAGACCCACCAAGATAAGCTTGTTCCTCCTATCCCTCAGGGCCCGGGGGTTAAAAGATGCACAAATATAGCAGCCCAATGAGAGGTGTGCAACCCCCAAGCAAATAACGCACTGAGTGTGGCCATCAGCTGGGGACAGCTTATGGCCACACTCAGAGCATTTAGAGAAAATGGCCTTAGGGCCTTCGGCCATCCTAAACACTTACCACACGCACTCACACACACAAGACTAAGGGGGAGGATAGAAGTATTAAAAAACTAAGATAAGAAGGAAAAAGGGGAGGTCGATAAGTGAACAATCTGACACATACACACTACTCACAAAAATGAAATCACAAAAAGGTTATTTTAACAATTGCTCACTAACTCTTAACCAGGAGCTCGTCTCTCGTGCTTGTAGAAGCCGCAGCAAACGAGATCAGGGGATTGGAAGGAGATGGCAGGGTATTATGGATAAGGGGAGGAGTTTGGAGCTCGGATTTCAAGCTTGGAAAGCTGCCGGCTCGGATCCAGGTCGGATCCGATACCCACAGGTTGCTGATCAAATAAGGTTAACTACTTCAGATCAAGTGCTATCCATGTAATACTAAATGAGTAATACAGAGAGTGCTGCCTGATAAGCCCTGTGATACATGCAAATGGTAAAACAATGACATCCATGTAGTATTAAATGAGTAATACAAGCAGTGCTGACTGACAAGTTCTGTGACAATCAGGGCAGCATAACAAGTCCCATCTATGGAGTAGTAAATGAGCAACACAGGCAGTGCTGCCTGACAAGCTCTGTGACATGTAGGGCAGTATAACAAATCCCGTCTATGTAGTTTTAAATGAGTAACACAGGCTGTGCTGCCTGACAAGCTCTTTGACATGCACGGCAGTATAACAACTCCTATCCATGTATCATTAAATAAGTAATAAATGCAGTGTTGCCTGACAAGCTTTGTGACACATGCAGAGTGGTATAATATATGTCATACATGTACCATTAAATAAGAAATGCAGACAGTACTGCCTGACAAGCTCTCTGACATGCACAGGGCAGTATAACAAGTGTCATCCATGTTGTATTTAATGAGTAATACAGGCAGTGCTGCCTGATAAGCTCTGTGACACGGACAGAGCAGTACAACAACTGTCATCCATGTAGTATTAAATGAATAATACGGGCAGTGCTGTCGGACAAGGTCTGTGACACAAACAGGTTAATATAACAAGTGACAAGAGCTATCCAGGTAGTATTAAATGAATACTACAGACAGTGCTGCCTGACAAGCTCTGAGACATCTAAGTATCTATCACTTCTATTCAACTGTTCATTCATTTGGTCATCACCTAATAATTCATTATGCTTCAATCCTACAGCACCAAAATATCATCTGCAGGCTAAAGAAGCAAACATTATCATTTATATTGTTGTAAGACAATACCTATTCTGCTCCTTTCATGCCCAGCCAGAATGTTCATCCTTACAGCCACAAGGTTGGCATAATGATTACAGTGTTTACCTCACAAACACAAGGTGCAGGGTTTGATTGTCAATATTGGGAAACGGCCTAGGTTTAAAATGATCACAGCTAGCCTATGATGAACTATGAACCTTTTAGTGCTTGTTATATTTCTAACAGACTACATCTGATGTCCTCTAATTTCCAAAATATACATTCAACCAATCGCACATCTTAACGTACATTCATCACTATATGCATTCTTTGTAACTCATTAGCCACAGTCAATTTAATTTCCCATTAATGCTTAGACTTATATACATTGTATGTCTCATATCCATCCTTGCAAACACACATATTCCCTTTTGCTTTACATTCTAATTTGTTATGTGACCAGTGTCAGCCACATCCTTACCTGCCACTCCATGGCAGCTTCCTAGAAGAACAGAAAGAGGCAATGGAGCTTTTGATTCATACTTTCTTTAAAACACAGGTAGCACATGAAGTGTGATACTCACTTTAAGGAAGAGACTTGTCAGACTTTCCAAGATGTCTGCACACCGATTAACAGCTTAACTGCAGCTCTCACAATGTGAAAAAAGAAACTGAGAGACAAGGGTAAGGAAATCTGTCACTTTTAATAAATTCAGTTACTGGATAGTAAGCACACTGCCTGGATGCCAGTAAAGAAAAAAATAAGGAAGCCTGAGAGGAAATGAACTAGAAAAGGTGAAGAGAAAACACTGACATGGAAGAATCCTGCAGCTGTTCAGCAAAAAGCAGTTCAAGTTCCAGCTTTGGTGCAAGACATGGCATCCAATAATCTAAAGGAAAAAAACAAGTCAAATGGGGTCAGAACTGATTAAAATAAGTGAAACAGTGAAGGAGTAGATCAACTCAGTTAACAAATGGCTGGAAAACGGAAGAAGCTTTAAACAGATATTCAGATGAACTGATAAAACTGCAAAAAATTACAGGTCATAATGACGAAAAGGTTGGCTGAGTATGACACTGCTCAAGAAGAGATGTTTCAAAAAAAGGTAGAATTAGAGATTAGAGGACATAGCACTTATGGAAAATCTGACATTTTCTGAATCAGAGAAACTAGAAGGAACAGACTGTATTAATTTTATAAATGCACAAATAAGCAACTGGACTGGTATTCCTCAGCAGGAACTGTTAATTGAAAGAGCACACTGCGTGTATACTCCAAAACTGGCCACAAGAAAAAATTCAAGATATGTATTAGTAAAAATTCACAAGTACCAGTAGAAAGAGTTATTCCTAACAAAACTGTGTCAAAAGGGCAAATTATTAAAAGTTGGAATCAACAGAGTACTTTTCAAAAATGATTATTCACTGTACACCAGACAGAAGAGAAAAAAAATGATTCCAGCAATCAGGCAATACTAAGAGGCAGGTGTGAGATTCAAGTTGCTGTATCCAGCTGTCTTCGGAATTTTTTTGTGGAAGACCAAAATAATTTTTTATGCAAACAAGCTAAGGATGGCATACAAAAATTCTGAAGTATGGCTGTATTAGAAAAAGTATAAAAAGTGGACTTTTTGATCTTGTTAAACTTGTGGGGAACTGGCAGGCATTTGCCTCACTTCATATAATTAATGTTTGGAAGTACACCAAGGGGAAGGGAAGAGGAAGGAAAAAGGTAACTGTAAGTAAAACAATTTCTTTTCTTAACAGTATTTCTATGAAACTTTTCAGGATATAAATTATGTGTTTTATAGTAAAGTATTCTTAGTTTTTCTTGTATATATTACAAATACTAAAGTAAGCAGATACCTTGTTCTCTTTCTTTTTTTAGTATTAAGAAACATAGGCATCACAAAGCAAAGATAGAGAAAAGCTATATAAAAACATGTTTAAATTAATAAACCATAATCTTGGCTTGCTAAGGTGGGGAATGGGGTGGCAAAGAACACAGATCATAATATATGTAAAGTTGATATGTTTTCTCTAACTTTTGCATAGGCAAATGTCTGAATTAAGATGCTTGGCTTAATCTAAAAACAAGTTTTATGTGGAAAAAAGTAAATAGAACACTGAATATAATGAAAATTTTCATTTAACAATAAATGTTTCGGCTTATCTTTAGAAGTCTGCAGCTGAGGACTACACTTTGTCTCCTATGTTTGGATAAAGATAATCTGATAATAAGGCAATAAAAAGTCAGAACACTGTTTTCTTCAAGGCTAAAAGTTAATCTTTTATGAAAGCATACAAGTTACTTTTCATATTTAGGAGGGGAATAAAGATAAAAAAGAACCATTACCAGCTAATGTAAGTAGAAGCACAAGCAATAACGTGTCTTAGCTTGGATAACCTCAATTTTAGGTTAAGTAATGCCTGTGTTAGCAGCTCTCTATTTCAGCCAATAGTTCTATTGGGAGGTTAAACTTAATTATTCGAAGCTGTACACAGTTTTGAGTTTGTATTAAGTTTAACAGGTTATGGGGGTGTTCTGGGAGTGTGTTTTTTGAGGGTTTTCATTAAAAAGTCTTGTGAAATGTAACATAGGTTCCAATGCTGATAATAAAAAAAAAACTGTATAAAGGTTTAACCTGCCAAACATTAGTGGGTGCAAGTATCACAAAACCTAGAAACAAACATTATAAAAAACTGTTATATTAAGTAGGTGGGAATGGCAGCACTTTTTATTATCTTGGAATTTTAATGGTCTCAATAGTAAAAACAAAAAGGAAGGAATATTTCATCATTTTCATAAATGCAGAGTGAAAAAAGCAATGCTACAGAAGACGCATTTGGAAAGAAATGAGCATCTGAATTTAAAATAAAGGATTTCAGTATAGATATTCAGCAGAAAATCAGACATAAAAGAAAAGAGGAGTAGTTATAATAATAGCTAGAGGAGATCAAATAGTGATAGAAGAGGAGAAAGGGGAAAAAGATAATTAATCGCAGATCTGTAGTAATAAATGGCTACTGACAAGGGATGAGGACTAAAAAGGCATGTATTTAAATTCCACCTAAAACTGCTATTATGGCACTTACAAATGTGGGAGAATAATCAGCTTTCTGCAGGGAATATTACTTATAGGTGGGGAGTTGAATTTGATTTGCAACAATAAGGATAATCAGGTTTCTGCAGAGAATATTACTTATAGGTGGGGATGGGAATTTGATTTGCGACAATGAGGATGTATCTGGGGGGGCCTAGAAGGGAAAGTATACCAAAAGAGGGTAGATTTCTGAAGAAATTTATGAAAATATTTTGTATAAAATGTGAATTCAGTATTAGGAACTCTGTGAGAATTTATATATTATTTCCCAAAGTACAAATAACTGGCCTAGACTAGACGGAAATTATATTTCACAGGAACATGTGCATTTAATTGAGATCTCTGATACACATCCAATAACTATTTCAGATCATGCACCAATAATTACTAAGATACAAATGCAGGGCGGGCTTCCAAGATGGCTTCACACTGAGTAACAGCTTAATTTCATCTCTCCCAGTGTGAAAACAGAAATTTAGAAAAGAGCATTGAATTTGTCTTTTTGGATAAATTTCAGTCACTAGCTAGTAAATGCATTACCAGGATGTCAACAAAGAAATGTAGAGAACCTCAAAAAGAGATGAGGAGAAAACACTGTATGGGAAGAATCCTGCAGCTGTTCAGCAAAAAGCAAAGCTCCAGCAATGGTGAAAAATATGACCTCCAGTAATCTAGAGGAAAATTAAGTCAAATGTGCTCAGAGCTGATTAAAGTAAATGAAACATTGAAGAAATATATCCACTCAAATAATAAAATGCTTGAAAAAAAATGAAAGAAGCTTTAAACAGATATTCAGATGAGCTGATAAAACTGCAAAAATCAAAGGCAGAGTAAGGAAAAGTCTAAGTATGAAAGTGCTCAAGAAGAAATGTTTCAAAGTCATAGAATTAGAGGACAGAGCGTGTAGGGAAAACCTGAGACTTTCTGTTGTACCAGAGAAATTAGAAGAAACAGATTGTATTAATTTTATGAAAGCACAAATAAGCAACTGGACTGGTATTCCACAGCAAGAGTTGTTAACTGAAACACATCGTGTATATGGTCCAAAGCTGTCCATGAGAAAGCAGCAAAGACCTCTAACAGTAAGGATGAAATCCTACCAGAAGAAGAAGTTGATTCTGACAAAACTGCAGCAAAAGGACAAAGTATTAAAAGTTGCAGACAGTAGAGTGTTTGTGTAAAACAACTATGCACTTTACACCAGGACCAAGAGGAGAAAATGTATTCCAAAAATCAGGGAATGATGAGAAGCAGGTGTGAGATTAATGCTGTCTTCAGAATATTTTTTTTTCTGGACAGTCAAAGTAATTTTTGATGCAGGATCTGCTAAGGAGGAAATTCAAATGCTTGTCCAACAAAAAGTCAGCTATCAAACAGAAGTGGATTCTGCTTATTCTTCTGATAATAAAGAGCATAGGCTATGCCAGTGAAACTTTTTATAATGTTCCAAAGGAAAATGCTGGACAGGCAGAATGAGGCATAGGAGTTGACTAGCAGAACCAGGAGAACATCGAAAATGAACCAGATACTGGATCTGTGAGGTGGAGATCAACAGGAAGAAAATCAGCAACTTGGAAATTAATGAATAAATGTCGAATTGCAAAGCATCGATTACATTTGTGAAATATGGTGAAACAAGAAAACCTGGAAATATTGGACTTTTTTGACTTTGTTAAACCGGTAGGGGACTCCAAAGCATATGCCCTACTTCATATCATTAATGCTTGGAAGAACATTAAGGAGAGGCGAACAGAAAGGAAAGAGGTAACTGTAACTAAAAAAAGAAGTTATGTACTCACCATAACGCTCCATCTGTCTTGTTCAATTTCATTCTTTCTCAACAATTGGGTTTGGATCCAACCCTTGGATCTGACTCGGCCACTTTTTACAGTTAGAGGCTACTGGAAAATATCAAGCTCCTCCCACATCCATAATGATCTAGTCCCCTGCCATACTTCAGATCTTGTTTACTGGCCTTATAGCTTCACAGGAATATTAGAACATTAGTATGAGAAAGCAATACCTGGAGCTCAAAGGAAGGAACATTGGTTCCTTTATTACTTTCTCATTCTTCCAGAAGTCATAAACTATATGGTAGGGGATTGGAAGGAGGGAAGTTGAGGAAGAATGAAAATGGACAACACAGATGGAACATCATGGTGAGTACATAACTTCTTTATCTGATGTTGTCAATTTTCATTTATTCCTCAACAACTGGGACAGAGCCCCCAACTACCGGAATCCCCAGAAGGACTCTAAGGAAGGATATTCCTAAGCACTGTTGAGCTGAAGGCTGCTCTTCCCCCGAGACCAGATCCAATTTGTAATGACTATTAAAGGTAAGAGGATTAGCCCAAATTGCAGCCGCACAGAAATTATCCATGGAAGACCTAGATAAAAATAATGATGATGCTACCACACACCTGGATGAATGGGCTCTCAAAGGTTTTAGCAAAGACAAGCCTGATCTGTTATAGAAAAAGGATATGCAATCAGTCAACCATTTGACTAAATTTACTTTATCAACTGGTTTGCCCAATTTCGACTCCGCAAAAGAAACAAATGACTCATCTGTTTTTCTGAAATTTTTTGTTCTATGCTAATAGAAACATAACTGTCTGTGAATATCCAACAAATGTAACATGCATTTCTTTTCTTTGTGAAATTTGTAAAGAAAAATGGAAGATTAATGGACTGACTGATGTTGGATTCTGAGACCACCTTAGGAAGAAAGGAAGGGTTGATTTGCAGTGCTACCCTATCTATACAGAGTATTAAATAAGGAGGCTTAGAAGACAAGGCTAGAAGTTCAGAAAGTCTTCAAGCCAATGTTATAGGTACCAAAAAGGTAGTTTTCCCAGCTAAAAATTATAGTTCACATTTTGCTGATGGTTTAAAAACAGATTGAGACAAAGCTTGTAATACTAAATTTAAATGACATACATGAAAATTAGAAATGGCAGCTAGTTGTACTTTATAGCAGTCGAGGAACTAGCCCTTTCATTAAAGACTGTAGACAGAAACTCAAGAACTTTACTTATTGGTGCTGAAAAGGGTCAGTGTCTTTTTACTGCTCTCAAAACACAAATCTTTTCCATTTACTTCTGCAAATCTTCCTAGTGGAAGCATTAAGGGAGATAAAAGTATATGACTGAAAGGGGAGGAGAAGGGAGATAAAAGTATATGACTGAAAGGGGAGGAGAGCCTAGGTTGCCTGGCTATGACAGAAGTGAAGAAACCATCCGGTCAGCTTTAGACCTGGGATGTCCTGGTGAATCACGTCTGACGGGAGAGACAGGAGGTCTGGAATTACATTCAGAATCCGTGGAGGGTGAACTAGGTGAGGCCAAAGAAAGGGAAACCAAATCTGATGAGGCCAAAAAGGGGCAGTGGGTGTGACTGCTCTTCAATCAAGATGAATTCTGAAGAAATTTGGGGATTAAGGGGATTGGGGATATGCCATAGAGGAGACTGGGGGGGGGCAATTGTGGAAGAGAGTGTCCCTTGGTGAATCTCCCAGTGGGGGGTGAAAGGGCAAAGAAACTGCTGCACTTGTTGTTGAGGGGAGATGCAAGAGGTTGCAGCAAGATTGGCCCCATTGGCAGAATTACTTCTCTGCAACTATGAGACCACTTGTGAGGTAACAAAATGGAACTGCTCAACTTGTCTGCTATCACGTTGGATTTCCCCAGAATGTGCGCTGCTATCAGAAGTCAATTGGATGAGCATACCCACTGCCACACTCTCAAAGTTTCCTGACCCAAGTGGTAAGATCTGGTCCCTTCTACCATACCACTAACATATTGTCCGTCTGAATCACAAGAGTCTCAGAACGGATACAGTCTGGAAAGTTCTGCAATGCTAGAAGTACTGCACTCATTTCTAGGACACTGATATGATTGTTGGCCTCTTCAGGGGACCAAGTGCCTTGGACTGTCTTTCCCAAGAAGTGCCACCCCCCCAACTTGGGAATAGGCAGTGGTCACTATAGCCTTGAGCTGAAAAATACTAAAGGGATGACCCTGTAAAATCTGATATGAGCAAATCTACTACAACATGTACCATCTGCATGCCAGAGTTATTCTATCTGGGTGCACAAAGGTTGACACAGAATGGA
Organism: Protopterus annectens; assembly: GCF_019279795.1. Taxonomy (NCBI): domain Eukaryota; kingdom Metazoa; phylum Chordata; order Ceratodontiformes; family Protopteridae; genus Protopterus; species Protopterus annectens. The sequence continues at coordinate 560,659,555 of NC_056736.1, forward strand.
TCACTGAGTTGCTGAGGTCCACTGAAGTATTTTCATATAGTATCTTCCTATCGGGACTATAACTATCGCTGTAGACACTGACTTCAAGGCTTGCAGAATCAATCGAGCTGATAGAGAAGAATTTTGAATTATCTTTTTGACTTGAAATCGAATCGTTTGTACCCCTGGGAAGGGAGGCTGTCAATCAATGATACTGTGTTGAACAAGGCCCCTATGAACTCTAATGTCTGAGATAGTTCTAGCTGAGATTTGTTGTGATTGATGGTAATTGCTGGATGAGAGCAAATCGGGAGTACATAGTCCCGAGCTTTTATCACAGGATGTCTAGTGGGAGCGGTTATGAGTCAGTCGTCCAAGTACAGAAACACCTGGAATTCCTGCAGTCCACAGGAGACATCATCTGGTGATGATCTTGGAAAGCCGTCCCCCTCATCAAAATCAGTATCTTCAGTGACCGACTCTTAAGAAGAGTCTACTAAGTGTTCCTCTTGTACTTTCTCTTCCTAGGGACTTCTTCGATGGGATATTCCGAAGAATTATCGGAAGAAATAAGTATACCCTGCTGGGTAGCCTGGAACCTTTGGGCTGGCTGTCCCTGTGGAGTAGAGTGATGAGGCTCATGGCATAAAGAAATATGGGATCAGGAGGGCATATCTGAGAGGGTGGAATAGTCTACTCTCGAGAAGCAGAGAAGACTCTTTCCATCGCCTCGAAAGCAGAGAGCTTTGGGGAGAAGGAGGCTGATAGAGCCTACAAGACATGCTTCCGGACACATCGGCTCCCTCTGACCCAAAGGCAGTCCACCTAAGGCAGAAGTCGGGGATGAGCTGTATAATGCTAAGGCTCCAAGGGGCAGAGATGGCTTCAACAACTTCTGAGTCAACTCTAACACCTCAGATCCAACAATATCACTATTGCTCTGAGAGTCATCCAGCTCAGACATGCTCGGAGATGGTGCACTCAGAGAATGTAGCGGAGCCGAAGATACAATAATTATTGGATCCAAGACAGATGGTCCCAGAAGACTCAGTTCCAGGGGCTCCGAAATTAGAAGTTATGTACTCACCATAACGTTCCATCTGAGTAGGTGACTTCATTCGGATGCAACCTGTGGGTATCGGATCCGACCTCGGATCCGAGCCGGAAATTCAAAAGCTTAGGCTCCGAGCTCCTAGCTCCTCCCTCTTACCCATAATCCCTTGCCAAGCCCTGACTGACCTCAGATTGAGTTTGCCTCAAAATACTGACAACAGTACACTAAAACAGCATAAATACTCGCTCTAAAAGGTCAGGGGATGGAGGGATGGTTGCATCGAATGAAGTCACCTACTCAGATGGAACGTTATGGTGAGTACATAACTTCTAAATCTGAAGTAGGCAGACTTCATTCGTCTGCAACCTGTGGGACAGAGTCCCTAGCTACCTGAATCTTGCCCCGCCGTCATGCAAGGATGTTCCGGGGCACCGCTGAGCCAAAGGATGCTCTTCCTCTAGAAACAACATCCACCTTGTAATGAGAAATAAAAGTATGAGGCGAGGCCCAAGTAGCTGCCGCGCAGATATCATCCAATGATACACGGGACTTAAAGGCGGCTGACGTGGAAATTGCCCTAGTAGAATGAGCCGTAACCCTCTGAGGAGCAGGTCTGCCTGAAGTGTCATATGCCTGCAGAATACAATTAGCAATCCATTTAGATAGAGTGACTTTAGATACTGCTTTACCCAGAGCAAATTTAGCAAAGGAGACGAACAGCTGATCTGATTTCCTGTGGCCAGCTGTTCTGTTAATATAAAAACGTAATTGTCTATGAACATCCAAGGAATGCAATTTGTATTCTCCCTTGTTTGAGTACTTGGGAAAAACACGGTAAATTGATTGACTGGTTAATATTGGATTCAGAAGAGACCTTCGGAAGAAAAGATGGATTGGTCCTGAGGCACACCCTATCAGGGAAGAAAGAAAGGTAAGGCGGTTTGACACACAGAGCCTGAAGCTCAGACACTCTTCTGGCTGAAGTGATAGCTACCAGGAAGGCAGTCTTCCAGGAAAGGTACTTTAAATCAGAAGAAGCTGCAGGCTCAAAGGGAGGAGCAGTAAGGGCCTGCAGGACTAAAGACAAGTCCCAAGGCGGTACAACCTCCTTGACTGGAGGCCTTAACAAAAAAACTCCTTTGAGAAAAGTTTTGCATAATTTCGCCGTCATAAGGGGAGCTGTGTCATGACCAATGTGATAATGCGAGATAGCTGCCAATTGTACCTTAATCGTGGAAGAACAAGCCCCTTGATGAAAGAGGTCTGTTAGAAAATCCAGCACCGCTGACATAGGTGCCGAGAAAGGATCCAAAGTTCTCTGCCCTGCCCATATAGAGAATCTCTTCCATTTACTCCGATAAACCTGCCTGGTGAAAGGTTTATGAGCAGCCACTAAAATGGCCTTGACCGGTGATGAGATACCGGGAGTCCTAATTAAGGTTGGAACTGGAGCAGCCAAGCTGTCAACTTCAGGGTCCGGAGATTGGGAACTGACATTCCCAGAGGGTGAGATATGAGATCCGAAATTGGATCCAGAATCCATGGTGGATTGATTTTGTGAGACCATACAAAGGGGAACCAAGGTTGTCGAGGCCAGAATGGGGCAATGAGAATCATTCTGCTCCCCAAACTGTTGGCTTTCTGCAGAAGCCTCTGCATCAGAGGAAGTGGAGGGTAGGCATAAAGGAGACCGGGAGGCCAAGCATGCACCAGAGCATCCCTCGGGAACTCCCCTGGTGGGGGAAGCAGAGCGAAGAAATTGTCGCATTTGGCGTTTGAGGGAGAGGCAAAAAGATCGCAACAGGGTTGCCCCCAAGCGGCAAAAATCTTCTTCGCTACTTGAGGATTGAGAGACCACTCGTGTGGAGAAAGGATAGTGCGACTGAGCTTGTCCGCAAGGATGTTGGACTTTCCCGGAATGTGCGTTGCTACCAGAAAGCGTTTGGTGGAAATTGCCCATTCCCAGACTCTCATGGCCTCTCGACAAAGGGGCTAAGACCTGGTTCCTCCCTGCTTGTTGATATACCAGACTACCGACATGTTGTCTGTTTGAATCGCAATAGTCCCTGAAGGAAGAACGTGGTGAAGTGCTTGCAACGCTAGGAGCACTGCCCTCATTTCCAGGACATTTATATGCAATGACGTCTCTGTGGGATTCCACGTGCCTTGGACAATCTTTCCCGCAGAATGCCCCCCCCACCCGAGGCAAGAAGCGTCCGTGGTCACTGTGGCTCGGGGAAATGCAGCGCAAAAAGGTCTCCCTGCCAGGGGCTCCGGAGAAAGAAGCCACCAAAGAAGGGAGTCCCTGCACGCTCTGCTGACCGCAATCGGAGCGTTTAGAGAAGAACAAAGAGGGGACCACTGAACTTGAAGGGTCCATTGAAGAACCCGCATGCGTAAACGGGCATGAATGAGAAGCGGGATAGCTGCCGCCATAGAACCTAGGGCCCTCAGGACCGAAGCTGCAGTTGGAGATGGTTGCAGGATCGCTGTCACATGACACTTCAGGCTGGCAATACGGTCTGGGGTGAGGAAGGCTCATAGTGATCTGGTGTCTAGTCTTCCTCCTATGAAATCTATAATTTGAGTGGGATTCAGAAAAGATTTCTCCCAGTTGATCGTGATGCCCAGCCTTGGTGCTAGTTGAAGAAAGTAATCCCTGGCTGAGCACAGAAGATGCCTTGATGATGCCGTCAGGAGCCAGTCGTCCAGGTACGGAAAGACCTGTAATCCCTGGAGCCTCAGGTGGGCCGCTAGCACCTTGGTAAACACCCTGGGGGCTGAGGTGAGACCAAAGGGGAGGACCCTGAACTGATAATGACTGGCTCCCAGCCGGAAGCGAAGAAACCTCCTGGATCGTCTGTCCATCCGAATGTGGTAGTACGCATCCTTGAGGTCTATGGAGCACATGCAGTCGTTCTCCCTCAAGAGGGGGAGTATAGATTGCAGGGTGACCATCCGGAACTTTTGCTTGGTTACTGACAGGTTCAACTGGGAAAGGTCTAAGATTGGTCTTAAGTCCCCCGTCTTCTTTGGCACCAAAAAGAACCTGGAGTAAAACCCTAATCCGGTTTGATCTGGGGGGACGCGCTGGATGGCTCTTTTTTCTAGCAGCTGCTTGATTTCGATAGCTGCCGCCTCCCTTTGGTCGGGTGGAACATCTGGGAGGCTGCGAGATTTGGGAACCTTGAATAGGGGAATAGAATATCCTCTGGATAAAACTCGAAGCACCCAACTGTCTGTTGTTATGGACTCCCAAGAAGTCAGGTGCATTGAAAACCGCCCCCCGACTGCCTCCAGAGACGGACAGTCGGGCAACCCTTCAGGGCTGCTGCGTGGGTCTCTCAGAGAAAGGTTCTCTGGACCCAAAGTTGCCAGGAGCCCCCCTGCCTCTAGCACGACGACCTCCCCGTCCTCCTCTGCCACGGAAAAACTGGTTATCCGGAGCAGGTTGGGACTGCTGCGACTTCCGGAACCACATCTTCTTCTGTCCCTTTTGGTTCTTAGAGAAGGACCTCTGGGGAGCTGAGAAGCGGACTCCGACGGCAGACAGCGTCTTCCCGTCCTTTTCGCTCTGGACTAATGTCTCGCGAACAGTCTTGCCAAACAAGGCAGAACCATCGAAGGGGGCATTCGCGAAGGTCGCCTTGAAGGGCTCTGCAAAATCACAATGGCGGAGCCAGGCCTGTCGCCTCATGACTAGACCTGCTCCGCTGGCTCTAGCGGCTCCCTCAGTAGCATGAGACAGTAGCCGCATAGATGTATTGGACACTGATCTGAGAGTGGCCATTCGGGTGGAGTAAACCTGTTTATCCTCACTCGAGATGGACTCCGGGAGATGCAGCGTATTCTTTAATCAGATCCCGCTGCATCCTAATGACATGTGCCATGTAGTTCAGCTCTCAAGGAGAAGGTTGCTGAACTAAAACTCGCTTCCCAATGCGATCCATCGAACGGGACTCCTTGCCCGGAGGATGCACGGAGGGACTCTCCTGGGCCAATTCCCTCTTCGTGGCTGCAGCCATCATCATGGCATCTACTGGGGACCCTTACTCCAGTGGGTGCGGTCTGATGGAGGGAAAGAATGCGGTCCGGGCGCTTAGGATAGGCTCAATGGTGTCCGGATCCTTCCACGCCCTGATGGAGATAAGATCCACCAGGGGTCAGCAGGAGGACACCCAAGAGGTAGAAGGGCCGCCTCGAATGCCTCCAAGAACACAGACTCATCCGAAGAAGCCTTGGGGGCAGACCACCCCCCCTGATCCTTAACATCTCCATGATGTCTCCAAATGAGACGTCCTCAGGGGGTGACCTAGGGGAGCCTTCCCCTTCATCCAAATCTGTGTCTTCAGTGACGGACTCAGGGGAGTCCATGTGCCTCCTCTTGCACTTACGCTTCAAGTACTTCATCGGGGCTGTCCGAGGAGTACTCTTCAGCAGTTGGATGTTCCAAGGGAACCACTTGGGACATCGAGGCGGGCTGTCCCTGGGACCGGCTGGTGGGGGCCTGGCCCAACTGCAATGGAGTGCGGGATGGAGCCGTGGCAGGGACCGGGGGTCCGGATGTCCTCGACAGTGCCCTTTCCACTACGTCGAAAGCCGAGGGGGAGCCAGCTTCTCTAAGCCCCGAGAGCCGACCCCCACTCGGATCCGACGCACGGATCGGAGTCGGAGCCGAAACCGTCGGATCCGAGAGACCGGTGTGCTCCGACCTGGACGGAGCCGAAGACACACCAGCTCCCTCGGATCCGAGGCTCGGCCCTCGGCTCCGAGAGGTCGGGTCCGAAGTACCCGAAGCACTCAAGGGATGGGACGGATCCGAGGTGCGCCGACCCATCGGATCCGACCCACCCCCGGATCCAAATCTGCACGGCTCCGAACCCGTGGTATGGGTCGGAGAAGGAGCCAAGGGGGCGAAAAAAGGGGTCGAAGCCCCTCCCGGATGGGGGGGGGGCTAGGAGCACTCCCATTTGCATTTGGGCCTGGATGAATTTCCTCATCATCCGGTCCATATCAGCTTCACTCATAGAAAAGGTTGATCTAGAGGAGGCCACCGAAGCGGACCTAGAGAGCCGCCTCGGGGACCTCCTGGAAGGGCTAGCCTCCTCCTCCTCCTCGGGTCCAGGAGAGAACCGAGGGGAGTGGAACCGAGGAGGAGGAAAGCTAGAAGGCACAGGGGAAGCCGCTTAGATGGAGGAGCCGAACTAGAAGTTTCGGCTCTTCTCTTGTGGTGCTTCTCCCTGTGCCTCTCCTTCTGTCTTTCCTTAGAGGAATCCTTCCCCTCCGGCAACCTAGAGGGAGGTTGAGTCCCAGCCGGAGGGGGAGAACTCACAGCAACAGGTTGCTGAGTGGAAGGGGCAGAGGCCGGCGGTATCTGGAGGTAAAAGACCCGCCAGCACCAACCCGACCTCCGTTCCCTCAAAGCCGGGGTGGAACCCGGCACAAATGGTACAACCGGATGAGAGGTGTGCAACCCGCAAGCATGACCGTGTGTGGCCATCTGCAGGGGACAGCTTATGGCCACACTCGGTACATTTCGAGAACACAGCCTTATGGGCTTCAGACATAGTAACCCTAAGGCCTAACACACACAAACAAACTACGCAAAACCCGATAAATTTAAACAAAAAGAGAGAGGAAAGCCTAAACACACTCAACACTAACTAACTCAAGAAAGAAAATAAAGATTTTTAAAACTTTTTTAGTCAAAAAACTATTTCTTATCTTCACCAACGCCAGGAGCTCTGGAATTCCGTAGCTACTTGAAAAGCGGCAAACGAAATCTGAGGTCAGTCAGGGCTTGGCAAGGGATTATGGGTAAGAGGGAGGAGCTAGGAGCTCGGAGCCTAAGCTTTTGAATTGCCGGCTTGGATCCGAGGTCGGATCCGATACCCACAGGTTGCAGACGAATGAAGTCTGCCTACTTCAGATCCATAGTTCGCATCGGAAAAGCAGCCACCAAGATTGGGGGGGGGGGTGTGTAGCACAAGTAAAGGTCTCCAGATCCGAAGGGATAGAAGCCAGGAGTTCTCCCATCAGAATCTGTGCCGAGAGAAATTTCCTCATCATCCTATCAACATCAGCTTCTGTCAGGCTCCTGGAAGAATGACAGGCCAAGGCCACAGAAGGGCACCTAGAATGTCGGCATTTCTCCATAAATAAGGATGGCAGTCGGGAAGGGACTGGATCCAAAAAGGACACATACCTAGTCCGAGATAAGGTTTCCAATCTGAGGATATCGGATCTGATGAAGCAGACAGGACAAGATTTAGTTTTCGGCTGAGCTCCAGATAGCGATGCTGAGAAGGCCCTGAGAAAAGACCTTTCAGAATGAGTTTGTTCTTGCGGTCTACCAAAGCATTGGGGTTAAAAAGCTTTGTAGATCTCACAGTCTATTTTTAAGTGAGCAGGGCCCAAACAATACACACACAAATAAAGTGCATCAGAGAGTGCAATCTTGTGCCCACACTGCTTACATTTCCTAAAGCCTACAGGGTTTTCAGCCATTTTAATTAAATATCTAATAATAAGATTAAAGAAGAAACTTTTTTAAAGAAAGAAATAAAAAAAGAAAGAAAGGGGAGAAGAATGGTAATCAACAGACAGGAAAAAGGAAAATGCCAGCAATGGTTCTCAGAAATACACTAAAATACTGTAGGATAAGGGAGGATATATAACATGTAATTTGCAGAAAACAAGGTCAGAAAAATATACTTAATTAAGGCACTTAACTGACTAACACTTAAGAGTTCATAGCGACCACATCAGTACTCGAAGACAGCAAATGAGATGTGAAGTATGGTAGGGGACTACAGCATTATGGGTAAGGAAGAGCTCGAGAGTTTCCAGTGGCCACGAGCTGTAAAAACAGTCCAAGTTGGATCCAAATCCAATTTTTGAGGAATGAATGAAAACTGACATCATACAAACGTTTTGTTCTTAACAGTATTTTTACAAAACGTGACCTATACTGCATGTTATAAAGTAATGATTTTCAGTTATTTTTGCATATACTAGGGATACTAAAGTAAACAGGTGCCCTTTTCCTTTTTTTCTTTCTTCTTGTTCAGTTTTAAAAATTGCATACACTGCAATACAAAAAGAGAAGAAAGCTTAGACAAAAGCATGATATAAGTAAAATTTATATGCTTTTTCTTAGTTTTCTGTAGGTGAAAGGGAATGACTGGTTTGAGGCCCTTGGCTTGATCTAATAGCAGGTTTTAATGGGGAAAACAGAACACTGAATGTAATGAAAAGTTTTCTTCTAGCAAATAAATCTTCACAGTGTAACATGAGAAGCTTACAGCAGAAGGCAACTGTGTATCTGGTTCTCATGTTTCTGTGGGGACAAGTTGATAAGGGCAATTTTCTTTCAATGGTTAGGAGATTTTTTTCTGAAAACATTCAAATTGTTTCCTACATCTGGGACAGGAATAAGGGTGTTGGAGGGAAGCCTTCTAGCTTATCAGTGGGAGTGAGAAGCACTAGGAAGCCTATTTACCACAAGAGGAGTGGTTTCTGTTCCAGAAATTGTAGTTTTGTTGGCTGTTTGGGCAGTTTTTCACAGTGGCGCTCAGCTGAGATAAACTACTACCGGTGCCAGAAAGTCTGCCCTTCAATTTTTCCCTTAGAACTTGCTTGTTCTTGTACTTCTTGCACTTGAATTAGCTTAATCGGCTAGCACTTTAACAGGCTTTTGTAGCATTTATTGTTGCACACTTAGGTGCTATCAGCACTAGCTGGTCCTACACAGTAACAGCACCAGTACTAATTAGTCATGACCACCCCTCCTGGTATGATTGTAGGGTAATTTCCTGTGTGTTCTCCTGCTATCCTGGTACACTTGGGCATTCTGAGACAGTGTGGCAACTGTGTAATATACACAGACAACCCTCTCCTCTTACCTCCCAACACTCATACATGTGAGAGATGCACTTATATCACCAAACTGAAAGCAGTGTACGCTCCAACCAAGACCAGACTAGCTGGTCAACAGGAAAAGGTCAACACATGGAACTTACTACATAGAACACACAGCCCTCCAAAACACCAACCGTCACAACCAACACATAGAAACCCAAACCATACACCCACCTTCTCTGAGGCTCTCAATAGCAATGTACCCAAACAACAGAGACCCCACGAGAAAGAAATGCACTTGACCACCACAACATAACTCCATCCCCAGAAAACATAGCTCACCACCATAGTGTGTCCCTCAACCTAAGCCCTTAAGGCAAAACACTTTGCCCAATCTGCTAATCATAGGAGACTCAATTGTAAGGCACACTGATGTCCCACTCACTAGGATAACAAGGAGAAGGTGACAGACAATTGTCTTTCAGATGCCAGGATCCGCCACATAACACATGCACTCAAGTGACTCCACAACAAGTACAAATATGACTCAGTCATTGTTCATGTGGGTGTGAATGACCTGAGATGTACCTCCCTGGACCACATGAAAATAGATGTGATGGAACTCTCGGATTATGTGGCCCAGGCAGCAGTATTCTGCCGTCACCCAGCATGATACCACAGTACCAGAAGAAAATGACTGACTTCATCAATTGGCTAAGTTTCTGGTGTCATTCTAAGGGCATCCAGTATCTGTCTGCCTGGGACGACATGATCGACAGACCTCAATGCTTTGCCAGAGACGGCCTGCATCTGTCACCCCTGGGATTCCAAGTACTGGCTAAGGCTCTTGCCACCCCTATAGTGCCTTTTCAGGCAGTATTCCAAAGACCAAACTTCCACCGTAACAGCTACAAACAAATGCAATCTGAGGGTCATGCTGCTAAATACTAGAAGTCTAAATCTCAAGATGCATTCGCTCTAAGCTTTCCTCAAAATGGAGTATGTCGACACCTGTGCTGTAACGGAGATCTGGTTTAAAGAGGCAGAAAGCACCCCTGCGTGCCTAGGCTACAACTCATTCCATACCTTCCGGCCCCCAGAATATGGCCAGAAGCTCGAAATGTGGTGGTGTCTCCATATTCTTAAAGGATACACACACCTCTAGACTGGTAGCCCAGCATAAGGCATCCGAGATACTTCAGGCACAACTAACACTGGGTAAGACGGCAATACAAGTCATAGCCTGCTACAGAACCCCAAACATGTCCCTAGAGTCTCACTCCAAGCTCCTAAGCAACCTGGAATTTATTAAGGTCCAACCCAATACTCTCATACTGGGTGACTTCAACTACCCTTCCATCAAGTGGGAAAAATATTCAAGTACCAATGTACGGGCCCAACACTTTCTGGAATTTATCAATTCCAATGCCATGGTCCTGCTCATTCTGACCTCCACTAGAGGAAGCAACATCCTTGACCTAGTTATCACCAACATGGGAGACCGTTGCTCCACAACTATAGTAAATTTCTTCCTGGTTAAATTCGACCACAAACTGATCACCATGGAAATCTCCACCTCACCTACAACCCCTGCTAAGGTGAACACCCTGAAAAACTTCTCTAAAGCTGACTCTGGGCTCCTAAAAATAGAGGTGGCTAACTTCTTGGCAACTATGCCAATGGAAAATAGCTGCGTGACTGCCGAATCATAAACTGATGCACTGTACGAGCAAGTACACAAATGCATGGTCTTTGCCATACCAAATAGAACTAAGACGCTCTCCTCCAAAAAAAGGAAGCAAATCTGGTGGTCCCCAGCCATCAATAAACTCTACAACAGAAGAAAGAAACTGTTGCAAAAAAAAAATGAAGTCACAAGACTGGAAAACCTCCCTTATAAATATCAACAAAAATCTGAGATCCTTTATCAAAACCTGCTGCTGACACCAAAAACAACCACAAAGTTTTCTATAGCTACATTAAAAACCTCTAAGGCAATACCCAGATCTGCTCTGAGTTATTGTACAATGGTACCTCCTATACTGAGCCAACAGATATAGCCAACATACTGGTCGACAGATTCAGTGCCAACTTTACCCCCCCCCCCAGGGCCCTTTCACAATACCAGAAGAAAGCCTGGTACTAGGCATTTCTGTGTCACAGGTAAAAGCTGTATTGTCCAAGAATACAACGTCCATGCGACCTAATAATATCCCTGACTGCATCCTACGAGCTACAAAATGAACTGGCACCACATCTGTGTGCCCTGTTCAATCACAGCCTTACCTCAGGCAATGTCCCTAACGAATGGGGCATTGCTACAGTCATTCCCCTCCATAAAGGCAGAGCAACTACAGACCCTGGGAACTATCACCCCATTAGCATGATGAGTCTGGTATGCAAAACTATGGACAGCATCATCATGGACCTGCTTAACAAAGAGATAAGCAATCTCCAAACTCTTGATCCCACACAGTTTGGCTTTGTCAAGGGTAGATCCTGCCTGCTGAACCTGGTTGACTTCTTTGAGGCAGTCACCAAGGCTGTGGATGAGGGTAAGGTAGTGCATACAGCCTACCTCGACGTGGCCAAGGCCTTTGATACCATTCCTCACTCAGGTTACATTGATAAATTCACCAAACTAGGCATCAATCCTTACATCACTAGGTGGGTTGCAAACTGGCCCATAGACATGACCCACAGAGTGACAGTTGCAGATTCCAAGTCAGACGGTCGACCACTCACGAGTGGAGTCCCACAGGGCTCAGTCCTGGGCCCTCTCCAGTTTGACATCTACTTCTCAGAAGTCCAGGCCAACACAGAAGGACTCTGGCTGACCAAGTTCGCTGATCACTGCAAGCTAGGAGTCATTATCAATGCCCCAAGTGATGCAGACATCCTACAAAAGGGCCTTTCTGAGACCAATGACTGGTCGGAACCATGGCCTGAAGCTTAATGCCAAAAAATGCATTATCATCCCCTTTGGAAAAAACTCAGTTCCCACGAATTACCATGTTGATGGGAGCCCACTGAACACTCAAATGGCCATAAGAGATCTGGGCACCCAGGTTGACAGCCACCTCACCTTTGACCACCACATTGCTACTGTGGTCAGAAAGTCCTTCTACGTGGCACATCTTATAATCAAAGGTTTTGCATCCAGGAAGAAAGAGGTCATCATCCCTCTCTACTCATCCCTTATTAGACCAATCATTGAATATAATGCCCTGTTTGGCATTTACCTGACCAGACACCTAGAACAGCTGGACAGACCACAAAAGTACCTCACAAAAAGGATACGAGGCCTTAAACACATGTTCTACATGAACAGACTCGAGAAACTTCAGCTGTTCTCAGCCTCTTATCGTCTACTTACGGCTGATCTCTGCTTGACTTACAAAGCCATGTCCTACCCAGCCTTACTTGAAATGCTACACCCAAAGAAATCCCAATCCGCCCCGCCACATGCTCCAGAGATCACAACCTCATTATCACAATTAACAGAACATGCTGGAGGGACAGGTTCATCTCTCAAAGACTGCCCATACTCTGGAATAAGCTTCCCATTCATGTCAAGAAAAGCATCTCGCTAGCCCTCTTCAAGAGAAATCTTAATGAGTGGATGGGTGACAGAAAGTTCACCCCACGGATCACTCCAGTTGCCCTACTGAACAGGGGCACTGTGAACTAACATCGAGTGGCACGGTGCCTGGGCAATTTGTTTATGGCTACACTTGTAAAGGCTTCAGGGCTATTAACCTAGTAAACACCTATGAACCTATAGGTAAATTCAAGCCTCTGAGTTTAGCTATCAATCTGGGACAATTGTTTCTGTTAGGAGGATTAAACTTTATTATTTGAAAATGTGCATAGTTTTATGTGTTTACATTAAATTAATAGGTTCTGGAAATGTTCTAGGGGTGTGGTTATTTATTTATTTTTTGTCTGTGGGGGTTTCATTTAAACAAAAGTCTTGTAAGATGTGACACAGGTTCAAATGGATAAGACAAGAAACAACTGTATAAAAAATCTACCTGCCAAACATTAGCTATGCATGTTACAGAAAAGATGAAAGTATACATTAAAAAAAGCTGTTATATTTAACAGGTAGGAAAACAAAATGTTATCATAATGACAACACCTTCCATAATATCTTTAAATGTGAATCGTCTCACAGGTATATACAAAAATGAAAGAGTACTGAACTAAGTTTAAAAACGCAGAGTGCAAATAGCTCTGCTACAGGAGACACATTTGAAAAGAACTAAGCATGTGAATTTGATAAAGAAAGGATTTCAGGATCATTATTCAGTGAAATATCTGGGACAAAGGAAAACAGGAGTGTTTATATTAATTGCTAGCAGAGCTCCAATAATGATAGAAGAGAAAAAGATAATAATGGTAGATTTGCACTAGTAAGGGGCTACCAGCAAGGAAAGAGAATTACGGTGGCATGTATTTATATTTCACCTACAACTGCTACAGTAGAACTTAAGAAAATTCTAGGACAAGTAATCGGCTTTCAGCAAGGAATATTGCTTATAGATGGGAACTAAAATTTCATTTGCAACAGTCAGGATGCATCTGGTGGGACACAGAAGGGAAACTATAATAAAAGAGGGTAGATTTTTGAAGAAATTTATGAAAATATTTGGTATGGAAGATGTGAATTCAGTAGAAGGAGCTCAAACAGAATTTACATATTATTCACCAAGGTACAAAAACTGGGATAGGCTAGACATAAATTATATTTCAAAGGAATGTGCATTTAATTGAAAGCTTTGCTATGTATTCAACAACTATTTCAGATCACATACCAATAACAACTAAAATAAAAATGCAGGGTAATGAAATAAAAATAAGACACTAGCACTTCCACAAAAATCTGTTAAACTGAGAGGAAATTAAGGAATGGACAGTGGAAATTATTTGGGAGTCACTGGGATGATAGAAATGTCTTCAGAAAATATAACTGGAGTGGGATAAAATGAAAGTAGAGTTTAAAAATAGAGTGTAAATAAAAGAAAAAGAGATATGGTTAAGAAGTAACAAGAATTATTTAGAGGGACTGACAAAAGTTAAAGTATTGCAGAATAGGGGGTATTTCACAGAGCAAGAACAGATGCAACTACAGAGTGCTAAAGAGAAAATAAGGGGCTACCTCAATAACATGCATGAGTTTAGAAAGATTGCTGTTAAGCAACTGCTTCGATAATAACGCCAACGCACAAAAGCTTTTAGCACAAAGGCTGAGGCAGCAAAAAGTAGAAAGGATTCTTGCCAAGCTTAGGGAGCCAATAACAAAAAAAAAAGCAGAGATCCTGTAGAGGTATTAAAATATTTTAGAATTTTTGTGAAAATCTCTATAGACTTTTTGTGAAAATCTCTATAAAGTAGATAAATGTGGAAATTAAAATGGAAGTGATTATGGAAGAATTAAATATGCCAAGGTTAGAGGTAAATAAGGCTCAATTACTAGCAGTTAGGATACAAGGAGATGAGATAATAATGGTGACGTATCACCAATACACATGAAGATCTCCAGGAATAGATGGTATTCCTGTGGAAGTTTGGAAACTAGGAGGGAAGAAAGTGATAAAGATCTGGAAGGTTTTGTTTAACAGTACTTTAAAAGGAGGAGAAGCACCAACATCCTGACTAAAATACCTAAAGATGGTAAAGACCCATCAGATCCAGCTCAATATAGGCCCATTTTGATTTTAAACCATGATTATAAAGTGTATACGTCTATAATGGCTAAAAGAATGTCAAAGGTGATGACAAATTTAATAAACAGGGATCAATGTGGTTTTGTGGAGGGGAGACGAACACTTGCTAACATTAACAGAACAATGATGATCCAGAGGGAACAATGTAAGAAAATACCACTGTTGTCGGTGGGTCTTGATGCAGAAAAAGTTGGGATTTTATGAGTAGGGCAATGGAAGCATTTGCATTCCCTGATAAAATTATAAGGTTGATTAGGAGAATATATGAGGAATCGGAGTCATAAATTAAAGTATGTGTGGGGGGGGGAGTATCTCTTAACTTCTGTCTGAGAAGTGGAACCAGGCAAGAGTGTCCTCTTTCCCTTTTGTTATTTGTGTTATATTTAGAACCACTGGCAAAGAAATAAGAGACTCAGAAATTCAAAGATAAAACCAGTATGATAATCAAGAAGAGTTGGCTTTATTTGCAGATGATATTATTTTGTACCTGATAAAACCGGAAAATTACATTTCAGCATTGTGGAACATCCTGAGACAGTTTCAAGTCTTTTCAGGATACAAAATTATTAAAAGTAAAACAAAAGCAATAGCTGTAAACTGTGTACCCACAAGCCAATTGGTTCAGCAATACCCATATTTATAACACATGATAAAATGAAGTACTTAGGAGTATGGGTTAAAAAGAATTCGGTTATATCAGCTAAGAATACATAGGAAGGGACTAAACAAAAGATAATACAAAAACTATGACACTGGAAGCTCTTCTTTATGGATACGGATAACAAAATAAAAGCAGTAAGCAGTACTACAGGTCAGGCATATTTTACCAACCAGAGAAGTTGTAGATAGCAACTAATAAAGAGTTGAAGGATTTTATCTGGGAGGGGAAGAAGGCAAGTGTCAAGTATGATAAGTTGATCCTACCAGCAGAACAGGTGGTTTGGGATTACCTGATTTGAAGGGGTATTTCGGAGGCACACAGTTAAGTCTCCTATACACAGCACAAGCAGAAAGCTATAATTCAAAGTGGAAAGGGATGATGATCACACCTTTTAACTGAACAGATTTTTTGTAGAATGTCCAGTTTTTTTACACATATTTTTGGTCTGTTCCTCATAAAATTTGTAATTTTCTGGATTTTTGTCCCAAATCAGTGAGGACTGAATTCACTAAATAATGACAGGCATGTGAGTTTCAGACTTCATATAATTTAGAAAATGCATGATGACTCAATACCTTTTATTCTAGCAACTTTCTAAGTTTATAAGAGCAATATTTAAATGTTTCCCTATTTTGGGGGTTTGTGCCTCCATTATCTTAGGCACTCTCCGAATTTTTTGTGCCAAGAGGTTGAAAGCTATGATGATGATGAAATGGGGGAAACTCAAGAAATAAGGAGTAACTTGGATTTTGGATGCGAATCCATGTGGAAAATAATAATAATCATACAAAATATATCCACAATGCAGCAGAAAGCTTTCTAAGAACTAAGCCAACACAGGAATGGATACAGGAGATTCTGCTGATATGGATGACGGCAAGTAGGAGTACAGGGAATAGACAAGGCAGGGCTGGCATTTACTGGAGAAGCAAAGAACCTAAGGTACTGAAAATAAATAATTAGAGAGGGAAAGGTTTCAGAATCCAATAATTAATTTGGACTGCAGACTATAGGCTGCCTTCCCTATCAAGTATAGATATCAGAGTATAAGCAAAGAGAAAGGAACAGGGGGATCCGAAGTGAAAGACCAGCATTGGTAAAGTTTTTTAGTAGAATCTAGTATAGAAGGTGCTTTTAAAAATGAGTCATTTGTAAGGCATATATAATTTTGTATGGTAACTATATAAATGAATCCGGAGAGGTTAGAAAGGATTGGGAAGAGAGAATGGATAAGCAATTCACAAAGAAACTACTGGAGGATAGATACACGGCTCCCAAATAACCAACAAAGTCTAGACGATTTAGGATCTTTGTAAGTGTTTACATGGGCATTTGTATACCCCAAGGAAACTCCAAAGAAAGGTAGATTGCAAATGTTGACAGTGTGATTGGGAAGAAACTGGTACCTGGGAGATTATGTTCTCAGAGTATAATGAGTTGGCAGACTTTAACGATTCCCTAAAGAGTACTATGTCAGGAATAATGGGCAAGCAAATGTAACTAAGGAAATTATTTTTGAGCTGGGATACAGGATCTAAATTGCTGGTGGCTACCAAAAAAAGCATTGCTAAAAAATGGAAATCAAAGTCTAAACCAACCATTCTTGAAGTAGTAGATATCATTACAAAGATAAAGAAACAGGAAGTGGAATCTTTAGAAAAGGGAAAGAGTAAATTATAAAGAAAAATGAAAATTGGTGGAATAATACATGCAGAAAAATATTTTGTAGGAGAAATGATGTCTAAGAGACGGAAGGAACTGAATAATGTATGTAATGTTGGTGTGATTATACTGTATAGAACAACATATGTGATATATAAAGCTTGTAAATGTGAACCTGTTACAGTGGTTTGATTGCCTTTATATAAATGTAAGTTTGTCTATGACACAAGTGATAATTCAATAAAGGTGTTTAAAAGAGGGGACTACTTTTCAAGATATTGTCATTTATCACCACAGAGTGCCTGTCATATTCCATTTTACTTTTTTCATAGTATCACCCACCACCCAAAAATACAACATTAACCCACCATATATACTATCACCAACTGCACCTAATTAGTCCATTGTTTTTATATTTTCTTCCATTTACCCTCCTACCATTCTTATTCCTCTACTTATCAGCCGGCTATATCTTCAACTATTCATAGCCATCTTTCTCTTTCATCTTAGAGTTCCTTTCTAGCAAGGAATATCTAATTCCTTCATTATCTAACATGGATGCATATAGTTAGTACAGTAACAATTCCCTGCAACAGTGCTAATATTACACCACATATCAAATATGACTTATCACACCTTTCAAAAATTCAACCCCCCATACTCAAAAACAAGCTTGTATACCTTTTCCTTCCCCTAAATCCAGTACTCTCACTAGCCATTAATTTGTCATGTTAAATTACTAATATCTAAAGTGCAAACCCCAATTCTTGTTAACATAAAACTTATTCCTTACTGCAAAATATTTTTATAATTATTATAACAAGTGCAAATTAGAAATTATCACTCCTTACTCTAAGTAAAAGATTAATCACAAACAGGAATATTATTATTTCACTTTCAGTGATCACTTAATCTAAAGAAATGTTATATCAGGCATTATTATTCATACATACATGGCCGGCTTTACTTATGGGCAAACTAAGTGGCTGCCTGTGATGCCCTTTGGTTAGGAGCACCTTTCTGGCTTCATTTATATATTTTTCCAATTTCTTTACTAAGATTTTTTTTTTAGAAAAAAATATGAAGAAAAAGTAATAAACAGTGTTAGAAAGGCACCCATAGCCAAATGGCACCCAGTTGTGAAGGTGACACTAACAGGTCGTTGCCATGTGATGACAGGAACTACAAAAAATCCTGAAATTAATTTGATCAATTTGCAGAGTTTTTAATCCTTGCCATCACATGGCAACTACCTGAAAACTTGCACACATTAAACAGTTGGTCAATTATTAGATTATTAGTAGCAGCCAGCCACACAGTGAGGTAAGGCAACCAGATATTCTTCTTTTATATTCTGGTCTGCTCCTCCTAGCATTGCTAAGCAGTACAGTCAGTCATTAATACTAGACATAAGAGTTTCTTACCACTTATTGTGCAGAAAATGCATGTTAATACAAAGCCTGTTTTTGCCTGCTTATTTTTATGGTAAATCATCAAAGGTCACAGTCAGTCAATAATGTTAGATGTTAAGAGTTTCCTGGTGCTTATTGTTTAGAAAATGTATATTGACGCAAAGTTTGCTGTCAGTCAATAATGGTAGACATTAGAGTTTTGTGCTTCTTACTGTTCAGAAAATGCAGGTTGATGCAAAAAAAGAAGTTATGTACCTACCATAACGTTCCATGTTAGTTGTCTTCATCTCGCCTTCTTTCTTGCTTGTTGGGGATCAGAGCCAATCCTCGGCTCTGACTTGGCCATCTTTATAGCTTGAGAGCTGTTTACTGGCTCAAGGCTACCCCTTATCCCATGATGCCTAGGGCTAGCTACCCAGATCTCGTTTGAAATAGCTAACCCCAGCCATAGATATGGAATGAAACCCTTCCAAACAAAGGGTTAAACCTACCTGTTATAACCTCTAAGTCAGTAGAGGAAACAAACCAGAGAACACTCAGCCAGTGAAACTTTAAACTCCTCTCGGTCCAACAGGATAGAGGGATGGAGGGGGGGACGCAAGAAAGAAGGCGAGATTAAGACAACTAACATGGAACGTTATGGTAGGTGCATAACGTCTTTATGTTAAGTTGTCTATCTCGCCTTCGTTTCTTGCTTGTTGGGACAGCGTTCCTAGCACCTACAACCCTGGGCGGCTCATTGGAACAGACTCTTCAGAACAGTGGAACCGATGTTAGCTCTACTCCTGGAGACCATGTCTAACTTGTAATGAGAAATAAAGGTATGAGAATTTGCCTACGTGGCACCGGCACAGATAGAGTCCATAGGCAAACTAGACTGGAAGGCTACAGAGGTGGCCAAAGCCCTAGTAGAATGACCTTTCGGTTTGGTAGACAATTCTTTGATTCTTAGTTGACAGATGAAGGTAATAATGTGATACAACCACCTGGACAAGGTCACTTTGGAGACTGGAAGACCCTGTTTGCCCCTAGCATAGGAAAGGAAAAGTTGATCCGACTTTCTTATATCCTTCGTTCTATGCAGGTAAAAACGCAATTGTCTATGAACATCCAAAAGGTGTAATTTGTATTCTGTCTTGTTGGTGTAGTTAGGGAAAAACACAGGAAGGTCTATGGATTGGTTTAGATTATTTTCTGAGCAGACTTTCGGAAGGAAGAAGGGATTAGTTCTCAGAGCAACCCTGTCCTTATGAAAAACTAAGTATGGAGGACGAACACTCAGTGCTTGAAGTTCCGAGACACGTCTGGCTGAGGTAATAGCTACCAGAAAGAGAGTTTTCCAAGATAGAAACTTAAAGGAGCAGGATGCTGCCTGTTCAAAAGGGGGCATAATCAAGGAGATTAGTACCAAATTAAGGTCCCAAGGAGGAGGGGGATCTCTCACTGGGGGCCTAAGGAGAGTAGTCCCTCTGAGAAAAGCTTTATACAGCTTATGAGACATAATGTTTAAATTAGAAAACCCGACATGAAATTTAGAGATGGCCGCTAGCTGAACCCTGATTGTGGCAGAAGTGGGCCCAGAATGAAAAAGCTCTGTTAGGAACTCCAAGATTTCATGAACTGGGGCTGAAAAGGGATCTATGTTTCTAGCCTCTGCCCAACAAGAGAAACGTTTCCATTTACTAGCATACGTCTTCCTAGTAGCAGATTTGTGAGAGGAGACAATAATCTCACGCACAGCCGGGGAAATGCTGGGAAGCCTGGCTAGGGTTGGAATTGGATCAACCAAGCTGTGAGCTGGAGTGTTTGGAGGGATCGATGCAGCTCTCCTGACTGATGAATCAGCAGGTCTGGAATAGGATCCAGAGTCCAGGGCTGCTCGAGGAGGTAACGGTGCAGGAACGGAAACCAAATCTGTCGAGGCCAGTAAGGAGCAATGAGGATCATTTTGCAACCCAACAATATAGCTTTCTGTATGAGTTTGGGTATAAGAGGGAATGGCTGGAAGGCATAAAGAAGTCCCTGATGCCAATCGTGGACTAGAGCTTCTCTGGGAGGGTGACCGGGAAGCGGTAAAAGGGAGAAGTATTTGCTGCATTTGCTGTTGAAGGGGGTGGCAAACAGATCGCAGCAAGGCTGTCCCCATTTGCGGAAGATCAGATCCGCAACTACCTGATTCAGAGACCACTCGTGAGGCATGATAATAGCTCTGCTGAGCCTGTCCGCTATGACGCTGGACTTCCCAGGGATGTACGTCGCAATCAGAAATCGTTGGGAGGAAATCGCCCACTGCCAGAGTCTGAGTGTTTCTCGACATAGGGGGTAGGACCTGGTTCCGCCCTGCTTGTTGATGTACCACACTACTGACATGTTGTCCGTTTGAATTGCAATGATCCCGGAAGGGAGGGGTCCTGAAATGCTTGCAACGCTAGGAGCACGGCTCTCATCTCCAAGACCTTTATGTGCAGATGGTACTCGTGAGGCTGCCAAGTGCCTTGGACTGTCTGGCCCTGATAATGCCCCCCACCCTATCAGTGAGGCATCCGTGGTCACTGTGGCAACCAGAGGAGGCTGGATGAATGGTCTGCCCTGAGACACTAGTGGGGAGACCATCCACCAGGAAAGGTGCCTTTTGCATGTTTCTGTAATCATGATCATGTGAGACATGGGGAGCTGTTGAAAAGACCACTGTGTGAAGAGAAGCCACTGAAGGATTCTCATGTGAAAACGGGCTAGAGGTATCAGAAGAATTGCCGCTGCCATACAACCCAGAGTTTGAAGGACCAACCTGACTTGTACCCTTTTGCATTGCATGAGGATATGTGATCTTGCTGCTGAATCGTGGCCACCCTGTCTGGTGGTAGCCTTGCGGACATACTTCTTGTATTTAAATCTGCTCCTATATAGGTAATAGATTGACAGGGCAACAAGGCAGATTTTTCGAAATTTATAGTAATGCCTAGCTGGGCACAAATTGTAATTGTATAGTCCCTGGCTTGAAGGAGTTGATGCCTGGTAGTAGCAGTAAGGAGCCAGTCATCTAGATAAGGAAATACCTGGAATCCTTGACGCCTCAGGAGAGCCGTGACTACTGCCATGCATTTGGTGAACACCCTGGGGGCTGTGGTGAGACCAAAGGGCAGAGCTCTGAACTGGTAATGACTGGCTCCCAGCCGGAAGCGAAGGAATTTCCTGGAGCGCCTGTCCATTTTGATGTGATAGTACGCATCCTGAAGATCTACTGAGCACATCCAATTGTCCTGACCCAAAAAGGGTAGAATGGACTGTAGCGTGACCATCCGAAACCTTGTCCTTTGAATAGACTTGTTTAGTCTGCTGAGATCCAATATTGGTCTCCAATCCCCTGTCTTTTTTGGTACCAAAAAGAACCTTGAGTAAGTTCCGGATCTGAGTTGGTCTGCCGGGACTTCCTGGATGACTCTTTTTTCTAGCAGTCTTGAAATTTCTATGACTGCTTGGGCCCTCAGATTGGGTGGAACATCTGGAAGGGATTTGCTTGACAGTAAGGGAGGTTGAAAGAAAGGAATTATATAGCCTCCGGATATGATTGAGTGTACCCATTTGTCAGGCTTTTGGGTACAGTGAAAGTCTTCCCCCGACTGCCTCCAGAGGCAGGCAGTCGGGCAACCCTTCAGGGATGCTGGAAGGGCTTGTCAGAGAAGGATTCTCTGCTGCTCTGGTTCTGCGGACCCCCTCTGCCCCGAGGGCGGCGTCTGCTGTTGTTGTTTCCTCCTCTGCCCCTGGAGGAAAAATCACTACGTGTGTCAGGTGAGGCTTCCTGGGATTTCCGAAACCACATTTTACCACTCTTCTGACCTTTGGGATATGGTCTGGAAGGAGTGGAAAAACAGACTCCCACGGCAGAGAGAGTCTTGCCTTCCTGTTCACACCTAATAAGAGTGTCTTTCACCTGTGGTCCAAAAAGAAATGGACCGTCAAAGGGAGTGTTGATGAACGACGCTCTAAAAGGTTCAGCAAAATTACATAGCCTCATCCATGCGTGTCTCCTGAGGGCCACGCCTGTACCTGCGTCTCTACTCGCACCATCAGCTGCATAGGAAATGAGCCTCATGGAGGAGTTAACTACTGAATTAAGGGTCACCAGCTGAGAAGCCACTTTAGCTTGAGCCCCTTCAGCTGATGGATCCTGGAGGGTATCTCCAAGCTCTTTCAGGAGATCCCTCTGAAGCCTGGTAAAATGGTATAAGTAATTCAGAGACCTCATGGAAAATGTTGCTGAAGCAAACATACGCTTCCCATATCTATACATGGTCCTAGACTCCTTGTTAGGAGGAAGGACAGAGGAAGAAGTTTCGTTAACTCCTTTTTAGTGGCCGCTGCTACCACCATGACATCTACGGAAACACCCTAAGTAAGGAACTGTTTATCAGGGAGTGCAGTGATAAATTTGCCAGGTCTCCTCGGGGTTGGTTCCACTGTATCCGGGGCTGACCAAGCCCGTCGAACCACCACTGACATTAGTAGATCAAAGGGCGGAGACACCCAGGAGGTGGAAGGTCGGGAACCGAACGCATCCAGGAATACAGATTCGTCCTCGGTAGGGGCTAGGGCAGTCCAGTTCCCCCTCTGCTTAAGCATTTCCAGGATGTCTGAAAAGGAAACATCTTCAGAGGGGGATCTCGGGGACCCTTCCGATTCATCCAAATCCGTATCCGAAGTGACAGACTCAGGGGCGTCAATGTGCTTCTTCTTGCACTTCTTCGTCCGCGAGGGCTCCTCTGAATGATCAGGAGGCCCTGGAAGAAGAGGAAACACCCAATGGGGTGCTCTGGAGCACCGGTTCCCCACGCTTGGAGTCTGGAGGAGGGGCAGAGGTTGACGCAAGCACTACAGGGGACGGAGCCAGTGGGGCCGAACATGGAGCTGACTCAGAGGCCAGTACACTCCTCATGACATCGAAGGCGTCCCTGCCACGATGCAGAGAAGGCTCCAGTTCCGTGGAAACCAGAAACATCCTCCGCACCGAGGGAGACGGCTCCAAGGCTGATGTAGGTGCCGAGCTCACCTGCGCCGACGCTCCGAGAGGGAGAACGGGGTTGGACAAGGGTCCAATGCCACTCGCCCCCTCGGAGCCAACGAGGGAGTCTCGGCACCCAGATACCTCGACGGAAGGCACCATCGAGGGGATCGGAGCCGACGACGGAACCGAAGGGGAAATCGTTATCGGTGCCAACGGTTCCACGATTCGAACCCCAACAAACTCCGGCTCCGAGCTCAATGGAGTCTGAGTAGGAACATCGATGGAAGCGGACGGAGCCAACACCTGTTGAGGAGGGCTGGACAACATTCTGGCCAGTGCCTGCGACTTCAACAACCTATTGCCCACTCTCTCCACATCGTGATCCGAGAGCCTAGAGGACCGAGAAGAGTGGGAGGATCTGTGACTGCGGTCACTCTGCAACAGGGGAAACCGAGGAGCGGAATGTATAGACTCTAGAGAAGGGGACCTCGGCGGCTCCGAAGGTACTGGTGGAGCTGACGGGGAGGCAGTCTCCACGGTTCCAGCCAGAACCGAAGTAGTAAGTAAGGCTTGGGCTAATGACGGCTCTGAGCTAAGAGCCGACGATTTGGTTGGTTTAGGAGATTTCACCGGCTGAGTCTGGGCCGGTGAATCCTGGGGCTTAAGAAGACCCCTCAAAATAAGCTTATTTTTGTGCTCCTGCAGAACCCTTGCGCTGAATGCATGGCATACAGAACAAGAGTCCTGCAGGTGCACTGCGCCTAAGCAATAGACGCAAGAAGTGTGCCCATCTGTCAGAGACATTTCTGACAGCATGAGTCACACTTCTTGAATCCAGACACCTTGGATTCTTTAGACATATCCAACTAGATAAATACTACATCTACACTGAATTGTTTTTGGCCAAAGGGCCGAACAGCAAAAAACTAACTGACACTACCAAAAAACACACAATATACTACAGTTAAGATAGTTTTTTTTTTTTTTTTTTTTTTTTAAACTAGGAAGCCTCTAACTTAAACGGCTACCTAGGAAGTAAAAAGAAGAAAAGCTTAAACTAAAACGCTTCCTACAAGAGGGAGGAGGGGAAGGGAAGAACTCTCTAACTTAAACGAGTTCTAAGGGAAAACTACAATTACACTAAACAATAACAAACTACAATTACACTAAACAATAACAAACTAGTTAGCGACTATGTAGAAAAACAATAAACTATCAAAAAAGGAACCCTAATCTGACAGAAAAAGTAGTACAATAAAACTTATACAAGTCTGAGCCAGTAAGAACGAACCTCGCAGTTGAAGCGGCAAACAAGATCTAGGTAGCTAGCACTAGGCATCATGGGATAAGGGGTATCCTCGAGCCAGTAAACAGCTCTCGAGCTATAGAAGATGGCCCAGTCGGAGCCGAGGATTGGCTCCGATCCCCAACAAGCAAGAAACGAAGGCGAGATAGACAACTTAACGTCTTGTTGTTCTAGTAACTTTTTGAATGAATTAAAGTAATAATAAAAAAAGCCAATTATTTTGTATCTTTCTCTCTCATCCCCTGATTTTTGTCTTTGTCTCTGATCTTTGAACTATAAGCTCATTGAGACTGCCTCTATTTTTGATATGTCCATCCTAAAAATAAAAGTTATATACTCACCATAACTATGCATCTGTGTTGTCCATTTTCATTCTTCTTCAACTGATGGATCTCGGATCCAGGCTCGGGGCTGCCTTGGACACATTCATTCAGACTCTCGGATTCAAATCTTGAGCTCCTCCCTTTAACCATAATGCCCCAGAACTCTGTAATACCTCAGACCGAGTTTGCTGCCCCAAATTTAGAAAGACTAACCACAGATCAATATAGAAGGAAAGACAGTAGGAAGGATAGGGGCTCAAACATGGAACAGTGGCTCCGTATTCACTATCAGATCACTCCCAGAGGAAAAGGAAAGGGGGAAGGGGGTGGGAAGTTGAGGAAGAATGAAAATGACTGAAACCAAAATATGGAAGACTAACAAACTGGAGGTCGAGTAGATTTCCACATCTTCCTTTAA